>NW_017253374.1:222484-570151 GCF_001642045.1 Paraphaeosphaeria sporulosa | reverse complement strand
CTCTCTCTCTCTCTCTCTCTCTCTCTCTCTCTCTCTCTCTCTCTCTCTCTCTCTGTCTCTCTCTCTCTGTCTCTCTCTCTCTGTCTCTCTCTCTCTGTCTCTCTCTCTCTCTGTCTCTCTCTCTCTGTCTCTCTCTCTCTGTCTCTCTCTCTCTGTCTCTCTCTCTCTGTCTCTCTCTCTCTCTGTCTCTCTCTCTGTCTCTCTCTCTCTCTCTGCGATGGCAGTCTCATTCTCATCTTCATGGCCGTCCTCGTCCTCGTCCTCGCTCTCACTACTTGAATTATCGCTGAGCTGTTCAGGGCGGTACACGTGTATCTTTTCGACAAGTCTTTCTGCTGCCAACACGCTACGAGATATGCTGACCAGATGGAGCGGCCTCCATGTTCTGACATCTAAAGATTACAGACATTGTCGTTGCGGCTCGACTGGCAGCCTGAACCACTTCATTGGAGAATGTTTTCACAAGACGTTTGTAGTTGACAAGAAAGGATGCAGATTGTGGTAGACATTTTTACAGTCGAACTCGGCCGTTTGGTAGGATGCAAGCCACATCGATCAAGCACAGTACATGGAGTGGTTAAGCAGCAAATATCCACAAATTCAGTGATGTGAAGACAACATTTGATATAACGTAGCGCCGGAGACGGATATGCCATGGTCGTCGCAAAGTGAAGAATTCTAGTCAGGCATATGTTTCGTCGCGAGAAGCATGCCAAAAGCAATTCAGAAAACAAAAGTGATGTATGTTCATGGTATATCGCACTCCATCTATACACGAGTTGCCGCCTCATCTCCGGCAAGGGTATCAATCCCGCTTGTAAACACCGGTCAGCCAAGCCGCCCTCAGCACAGCCAATCCCATGGCCATGCCCAAGCTGTCCCAAATGACATTCAGCTTGCTCCCGAGTACCTCCTTCCATCCAATAGCCACCTCAACCATGGGTATGTTACCGCTCTCCGCAAGCATCAGCATCTCGACGTCGAAGATCCAGCCTTCGCTGTGCATGTATGGGACGATGTAGGGGAGCGCGGGGCGTGAGAAGAGCTTGAAACCGCACTGCGTGTCTGCGATGGCTGCTGTGGCGGGAGGCGTCATGAGGCGGAGGAGCAGGTGGAAGGAGTGCATGAGGAAGTTGCGGAGTTTAGAGCGCTGAGTGACGTTAGCTTGAACCACGACAGACAAACAGAATGAACATACCTTTACGACAGCCTCACTGCCTACCAAATGTGCACGGCTTCCGATGGCCACTCCGCGCCCTCTGTCGTCCTCGACTTTCTGACACCCTTCAACGAGCTTGCCCAAGTCGCTGAACCTCGATGCACCATCGGCGTCTGCGAAGACGACGTACTGGCCTCTTACATGCCTCATTCCATGCGTGACCGCACCGCCTTTCCCGCGGTTTGCTTCTAGTTCCACAATGCGGATGCTGCCCTCGGGAATGCGCTGCTCGTGCTTCAGATGATCCTTCCACGGCCCAGACACGGACTTCCTGTGGTTGCTGAGCTGGTGCTCACGCGCAAACTGCAGGGCCTTGTCCACTGTCTTGTCCGTCGACCCGTCGCTCACAAGAATAATCTCCCAGCCTTTCCCAGCATACTCCTGCTGTAAGTAATCCACCGCCTCCTCCAGCATGCCCGTCAACCGCTCCTCTTCGTTGTAGGCCGGCACCACGACGCTCATGAACAGCTCCGGCTGCTCGATCGCAATCTTGGCTAGTGTTTCTCTCCGCTTGCCACCTGTCCGCCTCTTGCTGACTTCTTTCTCTGCAGTCCACTTGTCGATCCAGCACGGCAGCTCCTTGGGGTCGCTGCGGTCCCCGTTGGGCAAGACGGTGATGTACTGCTTTTCCGAGCGGCGGGGTTCGCGAGGGACGGGGGCGAACAAGACCAATGCCATGTAACACTACATTCTCTGGTTAGCACATTGGAAACCGATCCCAACGCGGTGAGTCGTAGACGTACCCAGAACAATAGAGCCCCGCCCAAGCCTACCAACGCTACGATCATCATCCACGTCGGCGGCATTTGCACTGCGTGCGCGGGCAATTTGGAGGGAAAGCCGTAGCCATAAGGCTGCTCATCGAGGCCCATTGTGTATGTAGTGTATTATGGCCTAATTGAGGCCGAGCGGAGCGCGTGTTATATGCGGGGGTTTATGGAAATGGACATTGAATCGCGCAGGCAGCGATTGGGGAAAATTGAACACGAACAGAAGCTGGAGAAAGAGGAGGACAAGGGGAGCAGCAAGGGCAAAAAACAAAAGGAGAGAGCGTGTCGTGCAATAATCCAGTTGCGACGCGACTGTCTCGTCGAAGATGCAACGTAGGCTGCTTACGTCGGCGGCCCGCGGCTGGCGGCTCAAGTCGGCCCGTGCCCTTGAACCTCCGCACCACCATGACAACGAAACGACGAACCATCACGGCAAATCCCATCAGTGCTATCGCAAGCGACGTCTGAAATCGCTTTTACTCATGCAAAGGGGTCTTTCGCGTACGATACATCTGCGATCGCTCAAGACAAGGACAATTTTGTTCGGAGAGCAATGACGTGGTCATGTCCCGAGCATCTACAGTTCTCCAATTCTATACGAAACCATCCAAGTCCCAATGTATGCTACATTCATCGCCTACAAATCTCATTGTACTCGAATCCTTGATTCCCTGCGCCCCTTCGAGCGGCCATGCCTAGCCCACGCAGTCACGTCAACGAGATGATCATCTGAGCGGGATGCTGTGCTCATGTCTTCTGCAATATCCCAAGCTGCTAGTTTCGCGAATCTTGGGACAATCTTTGATGAGACAAGTGTGCTCTTCGCACAAGACTCCTGCCGGAACAGCCTCCTGACGACACCCCCTGGCGAGACACTCGTGATTCGTGCAATATGTTGATAATTTGGGCGTTACGACTGGATCGGAGCATAGATGTGAACGACAAGTGTCTTGACAACACCAGTCAGCTACAGTAAGATACACAGCGGGCGAGGCTTGGCTTACGATGTAGACAAACAATTCCCCCGTCTTTGATCCGTTGACGAGGACATTCACGAATCAAACAGCTGTGCTCGTGGCAGAACTCAGAGTCTCGCAGCACATTGTTG
The DNA here is from genome assembly GCF_001642045.1 of Paraphaeosphaeria sporulosa. Classification (NCBI taxonomy): domain Eukaryota; kingdom Fungi; phylum Ascomycota; class Dothideomycetes; order Pleosporales; family Didymosphaeriaceae; genus Paraphaeosphaeria; species Paraphaeosphaeria sporulosa. Next base: position 567,054 of record NW_017253374.1, on the reverse strand, counting down.
CCGCAACGATTCCTCGAGGCAATGGAAGCTTTGCAAGATTTTGGATTGCTGGAAAGACACATAGCGCCAGCACGAGACGGGACAATCGAAGGGAGACTGACGATGGAATCTCAATATCAGGAGCTCCCATTCAGCCATAAATGATCTCTGGAAGCTTACTACCCGATCTGACTCGCCTCCTGTAAACGTTATACAAAGACTCCTGTGGATCTAATTGGGTGACGACTTATTTTGGAGACGAGGTTAAGCGGATGCCCCACTTTCGAGGGTTACACAAAGCTGCACCCTCGAAAGCGTTATCAGAGACTTTGCAAATATAATCATTGGCTATATTCCCCGAATGCGATGTGAGCTCACGCTCAAAAACACAATCATTGGCAGTCATTGTCACGTCAAGCTCCTGGCCGACTTGAAGTCAGGGTGTATTCGACTCAAGTCTGAGGGCTATAGCGGGACAGTGTCCCTGAGATGGGAATTGCTTTTTCGCGAAGTAATTTCGCCCCCACCATGTCGGGTCAGTGGTACATTTGTGCGGCTTTAAAAATGGGGCGATTGGCCCGCTTGGAACCGAGCCCGTGGCATCTGTAGCGCTGATCGGTCGCCGCCAGTACCTGACGTAGTTCCCGTCGAGTCTTAGCGGGAGGGCCGATGCGCATTTTCCGTCAAGCACGATGCGGCCGCGAACATGGAAAACCGTCGAGGCGCTGGTTTAAGCGGGCCGATTGCCTCATTTTTCAGGTTGTGCAACGTGCAAGGACATGATCTTATCTTGGATTGGCGGCTCAGCTGCATCCTCCTTCGCAGCGACCGCCAAGACCAGGATCACAGCGCAGCAAGAGTCGATGATTGAATTGACAGACACCTAGTGCACATCAGCAGAACGTTTGAGTCCGCATGCTAGCAAGATTTAATGAGGCCATCATCCATCACGACGGAGCCTCTCCAGGGAAATTCCGTTGCTGTGCATTGAAATACCAAGTCTAGTGAAGCTTTCGCGATATGATTAATCTGAATGGCCTATAAACCTCGCCTTCATACGATACTGGTCTCGCGCCAGATGTTGCCGCGAACTTGGTGGCAACGAACCAACCACCGTTGACCCTAAGTCGCTCTTCTACACTCTGCATCTGAGAACTGCCAGTCCTGCGCATGCACACTTGTATGCAATGTTTGCTTTCTGTCATACTTTCAGCTTGATCGATCGCTGAGAGAAGAGAGCATTTCATTGCAATACTTTATGATTGGCGAAGAAGCAGCGTTAGCGTCAAACGTCTCATGCTTGTACGACTTCGAAAAATTGGGCGTTTGGTTTGCTTACAGCAAAGCCTGGGAACACGGACTTCAAGTCTAACTCTCCGCACCAATGGCCATCTTATTTGTACGCCTTGCATGGACGGGGAGCATGGCGCAGGGTGGCTCAGTCGGCAGAGAGTCCCACTATGTATGCCTTTTCTTCATATCGTCGCTGTCCAGCATGTTACGTGCATACCTGCCTACGAGTTTCGAGGAGTACGTGCAGAGAAGCACGCATCATCGTCTGCTCCTGTAAGGAAATGTTCGCCTGTCGCCCACTGGATAATCTCAACATTGTTACATGTGGAAATGCCGCCTAACGATACGTTTGATACAAGCAACTCAAGGCCACACTTCTCCAAAAGTTGAGATCAGTGAGATTGCTCGCGGGTCAATCATTGTTCGGCAGCCTGCAAGAGCTCGAAAATCCAGGGGATATTTCATTGAAGAAAACTGATGACATCCCGGGTGATGGCTGCCTTTCTAAGCCACCAGGCCTGCTGCAGATGTGTCGCACACGGAAGACGATGGTAGAAACAGCTTCGACATCATCATAGAAAGACGGCACAGTAGATCCCTTAACATTCATGGGTGCTGTAGAAGAACACAGGGACGATCGATCAGCGTCGTTTGGGGAATTTGGTCGCGAGTTTGATATGATTCGGGGTATAGGAACATCTTCGAACGTGCAAGCCAAGCAGCAGTGCATCAAATCAAGTAATTTCAGCAAGAGCGCTGATGGAAGAGACTTCGGTCTCTTCAACTTCAGCGAAGGAAAGGCTGAGCCGACCACGATTCCCTCGATTACGAGATGCCTGCTCCGTCATTGGTCGAAGTTTCAACGAACCCAATATGGCACCAAAAGTTCAAGCTCTCGCTACGAGCGCACCTGCAAATATACGCAATTGCAGAGTTTGGTTGATCTGGACTACTAAACATAACTGGACTCCTCTAAAATCTATCCCATAGGCGACTATCAGCATGGCAAAAGAGACTCTTTCGCTCACTGAAGAAGAAGGCAATTCTTACACCCAGCATCATATCGATCATCAATCCGCTTACAATGCGAGCGAACGATGTGCGAGAAGTTCTCCTGTTTTTCTAACAAAGCACGCGATTGTTCCTACTCTGCCTCACGAAACAAGGAGGGCCTGACGTCTTTGCGCACTTCTGTGAGGTCAGCATTGCCGCATGTGGTGGCGCAAATCATGCTGGGAGGAGTGTTTCGCATGGACGACAACACAACTGACGACTCAGTCAGGATCAAGAGGGTTGCAAAACGGCTCATCACAGCACATGACAAGAAAGCGGATTCCTAGTCGAAGACCTCGCCACGACGTACTGGGCGGCACGTGCGTCCCACGAGGTTGGCTTAATGTTCATGAAAGTGGACGCCTTACTCTGCGTTTGCTTAATCACTGACGCATTGGCGGGGAGGCCTCCGGCAGGGAACTACCAGTCCCGACATTTGAGAAACTGATTCGTAGAGGAAAGAAGGAAAAAGCGTTTGGACGGAGCGGATCATGGCCTGGAAGCGCTTATCGAGTGGGACGCAAAGCTCTCGAGCACGACCACAGAGGGAGCTGTACCTAAAGAAAGGGAAGAGCAAGCTCTTATGTGAGGCTGTTCCCCACGCAGATGTGCTTATATATTGGGACGCGCATCGATCGATATGCAACAGTGAAAAACCTTAACGAAGCGTTGTTTGTGCAAATAAATACGTACACACTCCCGTGCCGTAGCAAATGATTGATGTCGCCCTCGACGTCACGTAAACGCATCCGTGGTGAGGCCTGAGTGCGTAAGTGGTTCTTTGGTCAGAGTCTGAGCGATCAATTGGTCGAAATGGAAGAACTCAAGATCCCATTTCATCAAAAGACGGCCGTGCTATGCTCTACCACCTATGTATAGCATAGGCTCTATGTACAACGTCCGCCGACTTGAAGAGTAAGAGATATAAGCCACTCGGGCAGCCAAATTAATGCGGTTACAAAGTCGCAAGTGATCCAGCGTGAACGCCAATGGAGAACACCTAATGGTACATGATGATGCTATGAACGATCTTAGGGCGGGTGAAATGATGAAACGTATACTACGCGCTGGTCTCATCTTCGTGTCCGTTCATGGTGCCTCCGTGTCGGGAGGGCGAACCATCGGCTTCAAGTTCCAGGTGAACTAGTCGTGTCTTTAGTCACATGTTTGGTCAAATGGGAACGGGCGACTTACCATACGGTCTAACGAACCAGCTCAAGACGAATGCAGACCCGAATGTAGCCGTCAGGCACACGAACACTGTCTGCCTGAAGCTGCCCACTGTTGCGCTGTAGATACCGTTGAAGATGGTGGGCCCCAGCACTCTTGCGAATGCGTGGAGCAGACCCGTAGCACCCAGCAACTGCCCCACACGATCCGGAGGAACGTGCTTGGTGAGCGCAGATCCGATGGCTGGACTTCCGATGCCGCCTAGCGCGGCTACAGCACCAGACAATATGAACACATTGCCGTCCCTGGAAAGCGTGTATCCGAGGTACCCAAGCATGTCAAAGAAGACGGCTAGGCGAATGATGGACAAGTCGAAGACGTCTGACCCAGAATTGCGTTGGTTCCTGGTGCCATTTTTACCGCGTATCAGACGAGTTACAACGGGGAGTGCCACAAGCAGCGCAAATACCCGCGCACTGTTCACTATGCTAACAAACTTTCCAGACTCGAGCTCTTGCCAGCCAAATTGCCTGCGCGTGTAGACGACTACGACACCCATGGCACCCATGGCAATGCCGAACATGATCGTGTCTGTGGCTGCGAGCAGAATAAGGTTCCGTCGGAGAGCAGGACTCGTTCCGGGGCCAGTCGGCCATAGGATCTTAAGAGGCTCCAAAAGGTTGAATGATCGTAGCTGGTCGATCCAGTCGGGGGCGAGACCACCGTGTCGTTCTTTCTCGTCGCGGTGGCGGCGGCGCGCTGTTTCTTGCCGTTCCTTTGACAGCGACTCGGGGACAGCAAAGGTGAGGAAGAGAATGAAGAAGCCGTGACAGGCGAGCGCAATGTAGAAAATCAGAAGCACTGCTTCCGTTTTCCCGACGTACTTTTGGCGCCAATCAATAATGTAGCCGGAGAGAACAGGGCCTACTGCGATACCAGTGAACAGACAAGCGTGGAAGTAGCCAAAAGCAACGTTCCTCCTCTGCGGTGAGGTGCAATCCGCGGCGTACGAATGGGCGAGGGCCATGCCGACTATGAATGAGCCTGCTAATCCGTCTAGTGCGTATCCAACGAGTATCCAGTTCACGTGCACGGTGTCGGGGTACTTAGCAGCGAGAATGGTCAGGACCTCTCCCATGAGGGCGCCAAACGTGGTGCAGACTAACAGTCTCTTGCGGCCGTAACGGTCGGAGAGAGCGCCGAGCTTTGGGCTGGTGATAGCTGCCAGGATGCCAGAGCACAAATTGCCGTAAAGCAAGAACAGGGACGAGCGCGAAGAGACTGCGTCCGTCTGGCATCGGTCAAACCGCTGTCCTGGGTCCATGGGCCCACTGATCGGATCCGGGGACGAGGCGTAGTATTGGTCGCATACGAGGTCCATGATCAAGTTCAGCTTGGGTACGATGATAGCGCCGAATGCCATGGTGAAGAGCAGGAAAGGAGGCAGGAGCCAGTAAATCTGCCCGTTGTTAGGCTCACGGCATCCGAAATGTGACTTAGGCGCATACCGATGGTCTCTTCCACCAGGGAAGCCCTCTCAGTTCGGCATATCCAAACCACTCTGGTTCACTACCATCGCTCTGGCTATCTGCGCTTCCAGTCGAGCCGGTGCGACCAAGCAACGGTGTGTCTTCGCCGCCATCCACAGTGCGCGAGCGCCTGTCGACCTTGTTCGGGTGCTCGCGCACACGTTGTGCTTTGTTGGCTCTCGCAGCCTCTTGTCGCGCGCGCAACCGTGCTCGAAACTCTCGCGCTATCTCTTCCTCTTCCAAGAATGCCGCATCGTTTGACGAAGACATCTCGAACCTCTGGGGCGCACCAAGCGCGTAGTCGAAGCTGTATGGATAAGGTCGCGTGGCGGTCGTGGACGTCGTTTCGTTATGCTCGCGGGGTCATTGCCGATGTGTTCGCCTACGAAAAGTCAACTCAGGCGTCGCGAATCGCCCATGAAGCAGCTCGCGCCAGAAGCCTGCACTTGTAATCCAGATTCGGGCTCGGAGCTTCTGGAGTTGCTTACACTAATCCAGCCAAGCGTGACTGTTCGACGCGTCCCGCCGGGTGAGATGCACAGCTCCAGAGTTCAACAAAAGACGGCGCAGATTATGCACAGGAAGGATACGTCGTCCGTGGCATCTGGTCCGCCGTCTGCCACGTTGTGTGTCGTGAGGCGTTAGGAGGATTCGGTTCGAATATTTAATGACGTTGCGATGTTTCGTCCATAATTGGAGCGGCGCCGGACGCGAATAGATGCCGATAAGACTAATCCTAGTTCGGTTGCTCTCCCCCACGATTTCACCCCACAATGCCGCAGACAACTGCGTCGTATCGCATTTCGTTGACGATGGTTACCGCTGACCCGCATCAGTTGATCTTAAGTGTAATGGAAGTCCCAGAAGCAGTGGCAGAAGCATACCGCGCACAATGTCTGCCACAACGCAAAGTGGGGCAAGTTTACATGAGCATTCGAACATCTTCCTTGTTGCTCCGTCTGCATGTGCAGTGATCATGATGATGATTGAATATGATTGTTCTGCTTCTTTTAATCTTCGTCGGAGGTGAGGAGCTTTCCGACCAGCTCCTGCACCGATGGCATATTTGAATCAGGCGACCCCACTCCATTGCTAATGTATTCAAGCTCGACATCCGTGGAATGTATTTGTTGGTCGTTAGAAACCCGCGTGGGCGTGACATTCCCAAGCGTCCAAAAGAATGAGCCATCAAAAGTACTCTAATCGCCCAGCGAGCCCAACGCTCATGGCGTGATATTCCCGATACGGAACTATTCGCTCTTTGCAGTGGTTCTTTTCGGCTCTGTATTAACATATGTTGTTGTTAATTTGTTGGGAAGGGTCATCCTCTGCAGCTCCTCCACGACACTGGTTTCGCCCTTCGTGCAGCAGATTCTGTGTAATGGGTACAGCTCGTCGCCTACCTCACCCCAGCCACAATTATAAACGTTGGCTTTCCCATCTCTGACTGGAGGCCTTCCCCCACGTGGACGCCCATTTCCGATTTCTTACTATTTACCAGACCTCCATATGCTGATCGGTGCTCCAGAGTCATTCCATCAGGAAAGTGGGCACTTTGTGACAACATGCGGCCACTGAGTCGATGCAGCAAGCCCAGTATTCAACGAGCATTAAAAGATTTAACACGAGTCGGAAAGATTGGTCACAGAGAAAGTATGAGTCTGTTCATCATAGGAGATCCAGCGATCAAACTGGAAAAGGGGTTAGAAACGCAGCACGAGGAACACATGATATACTCACGGTAGCCAGTTCAAAGCCCAGATGCAAAACCCTTTCCGTCCGAAGCTTCACAGTGCTCGCAAGCTCTAGCGACCGGTCCTCTTCATCGTGTTCCCTCTTGAACCATTCTTCAGGGAAATACCATTGGCTCCAAATTTGACCACGAATCAAATAGTCTTCCGGGAGAGGGAGACTATCGGCTCGGTCTGCAGGAAATACAGGGCCGGGGAATATCCTCTCCGGTCGTTGTTCTGACTTGAGTAACGTATTAAGAAAGGAAACAAGCTCGGTCCAAGGAGCGTGGTCATTGAAGTGGGCAACGTATTTGATGGAAGCGAATGTCGAGATGAATGCGAGAAGGACGTGTACGTGAGGGAGAACGTTCTTATCACCAATGCGTCGGAGCACTAGCGTGAGCGTGGTCATCGTGAGCAGATAGGCGCGAGAGAAAATAAAATCGGACGAGAGGATCTCAATCTGGGCCGGAACTTCTGATTCCGACAGCGTTTGTGACGACTTGTCATCCTCCACGGGCGAGGGAGAGCGGCTACCTTCATCGGAATGCGATGATGAATTCGCAGACCGGGTTAACTGCCTATCGTGTAAAATGAGGATCTGGCGTAGTATAGAATCGTCACTCCCATAATTGAATAGACCTGCCAGGTTGGTGACAGCAATATACACTCCTTGCTCTTTCCATTTGGCAGTCACACGTCCGATGTGGTTGTCAAGCTGGCTTTGGAACGCGAAACGAGCGTCTTCGAAACGTTCCGCCGAGTGTTTTCCGAAAAGTATACCGTGCGCTTGAATGAAACTTGTGTCAATGGGCAGGTCGTGGGAATATGATTCCGCAGGACGACTGAGCATAGGATCCAAGAGGGTCAGGATAGATTCCCGCGCACTGGGAAACGGCTTGACGCATGTTAATGATCGAGCATAATAGTATAGCTGACGCAGGGCATTGGGACGCGCCAGAATCGCCAAGTGGTGATAGAGCCGACCGACGGAAGGATTTTTGTCAGCAGCTTTACTATACCATGATCGTGCAACTCCAGCCCACGTCTCACGGTCCCGGGGGTTTTCGTCTTCAATTGCCATGCGATAACGACCTAAATCGCCGAGACACTCAATCCAAGTATCTTCAAAAGCCGGTACAGTCTCGTACAAAAGTGCCATCATCTGGTACGCAAGATAAATGAAAGCGAGCATATAATCGATGCTCTCAGGAAGACGACGACGTAGTAACTCAAGGAAAGAGTGAATACCGTGCTTCCACATTCTCGCCGGCATCGAATACTTTGCCGCTAACCGGCGAAGTGCGGGAGAGGCAGAAGGATGCTGAGACGCGAGGAAGAAGTCGTGGTGCTCGTGCAGTAAAGTCCTGTGAAGAGCAATGAGTGCCTGCCAATGGTCGCTTGCGAGTCTTGACGTTGGGTCCGAGCCATCTTGCAAAGCCGCAGCCTGTGCCCGATCAACATGGATGCACTTGGTCTCCACCATGGTAAGACCGGCGTAGATCGACTTTACTTCCGAAGCAAGCTGCTCCTGAGATATCGGTCGTGAGTCTGGCTGTAAAAGGAGGCCGGGGTAACGAGAGTCATATCGCTGAAGCTCGATCAAGCCAGGTTGTGAGCGGTGAGGAGTAGACGAGATTGTTGGTCTATGCTGCGTGGTAGGAGAGCGGGTGGTGGACTGTGGTGTCCGAGATTGAGTTTGACTTCGATTGGCCTCGACGGACCATTCGCTGGCAACTTCAGGCGTTCGATACGGCGATTTGGCGCTTTTGGGATGCTGCTTGGGGTCATACAAGCGAGGATTGCTGGGCTTTGGGCGCGTCCTCTCCGGGACGGGGCGCCGGAGTTCTCTCGCATACTCTTCTTCATCATAAATCTCCGGGTGGACTGGTGCTTTGCCTCGCCTGACGTGAAGGTCCGAATCGGCCGGTCTCTTCCTTCCGGATGGAGATAGTCGGCCTCTGGCTTCCAGTGATAGGGCAGTGATATCGGGTGTGGATCCTCCTCCAGCGGTGGCGTCAGAAGACTGGTCGGTGAGGCCCTTCCTACATGCGGGAGTCAGAAACAAAGCCTGACAAGGAACGGCAGTGTCGTCAGATGATATAATCCACATGAACTTACATCCGTAGTGCTGCATCTTGCACCTGAGCACGGGCCGTTTCCGGATCCATGGTGTCCAGGAGAGAAGCATGTTCCACTTTGGCGTGGCTGTAAAGCTGGTCAACAGTCTGGAATATCCTTCCAGAATGCTCGCAATAAGGACATGATAGAGCATCTGCAGACGGGGCGTCAGCCGTTTTGGCCTGCGTCCGCAATGCGGTCACCCATCTGGAAGGTAAATCGACATTGCTGGTCATGGTGAGAGCCGCACACTTGGCGGCGGGAACAACCTTGGAAATTGAGACAACGTATTCGGCTGTAGTTGCGGGCCCCTCTGGGGAAAGGCTTGCAAATCATGTGACGGTCTGGAGCTCGCACTGAGTAAACAGGTGGCCCCCAAAGCGGCTTAGTGCCAGCTTCTACAGTGGACTTGCTAGCAGCTATTGGCTCGTTGGCTGCATGGGTTGATCGGAAGTGCACAAGTCGGGGGCCGTAACTGAAGTCGTGCGTGTGAGCGCGTAGATGCGGATGAGGGGTCGCTTTTCACGGTCTGCGCGCAGTGGCTAGCTCGCTGTGACGACAGGGGTGGCGAGGGAGCAAGCGAGAGGCTAGATTGATGTGCAGATGTGCGTGGGAGGCTGAAGAAGCGTTGCGGTGTGCCTTGAGGACGACGTGGAGGTTATTATGGAATTGAATCCAGTTGGGATGCGGCTCCGAGTGGTTCGCAATCAAGCGGATCAGGCAACAGCAGGCAAACGGAGGGGGCCCGTGCCCAGAGGCCGCCCACACCTGCGTTCATCCTGGAATGTGCATTGCATCTGCAGCCGTGGTTCCCTTGTCCGCCGCCATCAGGCATCGACGGGCGCGCACCATCAGAAGCTGACTTGCTGCGACTCGCCTTGTTCTTATACATCGGTCCACAGAGAGCCGCATCTCGTTAGCAACTTCACCGCCTCTCGCTTGCCAGCAATATCTGCATGACTGGAACTTCATTGAAGCAGTTGTGCTGGCGCCACCAAGGGCAAGATCTGCTTTTACCATTGCCTTGTTTTGCCGTCTGCGTGGGACGCAACCGTGCGGCAGTCTTCACAGGGTCCACGGTCCTCCCTTGGGACCTTGAGTCCTGGTTTCACCGGTGCCAACACAGACGACATTTGTGTTTGTGCTTGCTGACACTGAACACCCCATCTCGGGAGCATTTGTGAGCCGCACTGGCTCGCAGATCTAGGGCTGATATATCAGCCTTACGATTAAAACGCTCCGCCTTCGCTCCATTCCAGCTCGTGCTTTACCCTCACTTTGAAACGCCTACGCCTCTTTCCGCAATGAAACTGCTGTCCTCGCTGCCTGCTTTGTATCCACGCACCCGTCCTTGAGGATTGGTCTTGGTAGGCCCGAATTGGCAGGCTGCGCTTGTTCGTCGGGAAGCGCACAGCCGCAGCGATACGCGTGCTGCTCACAGGCACCAACCGTTTCAGATATCGTCTCCCGCAAGCACAGCTCCATCGAGAATCAGTCGTTGATATTGGATACTCAATCCAGACAGACACTAAAGAGAGGGAGGCCGCACTCCCACTCTCTCGTCGCCCCGCTCTACGCGCCGACCACTTGCGGCGGGGTATTCGAGTTTCTTCGATCCACTCGTTTCGAGGCAGTGCCACTGTTCAGAGGCTCAGCGACAGTCCCTTTGATCGCTTCGCAGACACTGGCAGCCTAATACGTCACAAGGCAAGCCGTGCGACACCTTCGATCCCGGACTTCACGGAAGTGATTCTCGCGGTTACGCAGGCAACAGATGACCACCCGGTCACTTGGGGCCTTCACGGATCGAACTCCACATGCCAACTCATTGTCGTTGGGGTGCAGAACTGTCGTGGCATGATCCTATACATTGTGTGGGAATCGTATACCACCTCCTTGCTGCCGGGGAAACGTGGCACACGAACGGCACGATATTGGCGCACTTAAAAGAACGCAAGCACGACGATAATCGACGTATGATACCCACCCAAGTGTCCTCCATTACCACAAGCTGGGGGCCAAAACCGGCCTGATCGATATGCTGGCTGGAAGTTCACCGTTGACATGCGGTGTTGTAATGCAGCATTGGTCTGCGGGCTTGTGGGAAGAGGGCAAAATTCCCAGCTTCGTGGTTCACCTCAGCCTTGCGCCGCAATCCGGTCAATGAGGCATACACACGGAGCTTCTCGACATCAAAGACTACTCCGTGGAATTGTAATGTCCGAATGCAGGCGGCAATGGCTTTTCCACGATTCCCTGTCACAAAGTAAGATGCGTCCTCTCGGTCCATTAGCGTTAGACTATGCCTTCGGGGCGATCCGGTGTCAATCTATCGCCAGCAGCTACCCACCAATATCCTGACTGCGCATTACCTCATTTGGAAAATTTGCGAAACCGACATGACAGAAAAGGCGACCAGCCTGAAGGTACGTCAGCACACGTATCTTAACGTACATATCCAATTGGTCAACAGCGGGTAGTATGTGTGGTATGTCAACCCTTCGATTTGGGCCAGTCTAGCCACACGGATAGTTTGTGATATGCAGTGTTCCGGTAAGTTCATTATGCGGGGTATCCGGGTCAGCAATTCTTCAGCATTACTTCCACTAGTCCTAATACCCAAAGAGCGCAACAATGTGGTCTCACTTATCACGAGCCTTTCCATCCATGGTAATGAAGACTTTATTATGGTTCGCGTTGAACACCTGAACCCGACTCATCGATACCGAGCCTTCTGGATATCGTCAACCATTTCCGTCGGGCTTGAACGGTGAATGTGATTTGTACTAGTCATTGCCCCGCCAACTTACGAGGGCAAAGTCTCATTGGTCGATCGGGAGGCTTCATGAGGGTGCTCCCGTTTGACTATGCAAGCCAACAATCTTCCGAACATCCCTCACAGTCTGATCCACGCTGGTTGGTGTGTACTACAGCCTAGACGTGGGTATTAGCACGAAACTCTCCGGCGAACGAGCGGCCTCTGCATGTCTCACTGTGCAATCCCGTTGATGTGCACCGCCTTGTTGTCCTTCATACACCTCGAATTTGCCTAATTCGCACTTCAACCTCGGTTCAAGACTTCACGTTCCTTTACCGGCTCAATTGTTGCCCTATATTACAGGGTGTTTGGGGGCCTAAAGTGCGGAGAGCCGTTCCTCCCAGTGCACGGAGCCATGAAGTGTGGGGTCTGTGAACGGTGAAAGGCAGACGGCTCATTTCACAGATTAGTGTGCTGCAGCATCTGCTACACGATACCCAAACGGCTGCAGCATGCATCGCTGGAATACGCACTAAGGGACTCTCTCGCTTCACCGTGGCTTCGACCCAGTTCTGAGGCCATGGTAGAACAACGTCGCTTAAGGTTGCCTTGTTGCCTCGCTAACTACGCCCCACCAGGTCTGGTCATGGTAGGACCATTTGTGAACCAATGCATCGAGTCAGTTTCCGATTCATCAGGTTCAAGCGCTCTTATGAGCAGGCGCGTTGTGCGCCTAGATGTGATCGATGGTCGGCCTGGCAGCTCTACCAAGTACAGAAAGCGGGGTTGTCAAACCTCGCAGCCAGCCACTGAGCAAGGCCGTCTATATCAATCATCACCCGAATTGGAATCCCCTGATTGCAAACATCACCGCAGCGAATTGCAACAGACACAGGCATTAATCAAACGGCCATGGTCGTTTGGAATGTGGTGTGCTCAAGCATGAGATCAATGTGACCACCAGAGACATCACGCTCCGCCAAACCGATCACGATAGCAATTCTAGGGCGCAAACGACACGGCTACGCGAACACGAAGCAAGGGCCTTCGGCGACAATCCGACGACTCTCAAACACGGTATGGCACGCGGCAGCACGCCAGTCTGCGGTGGAGATCGGATCGCAAGGGAGCAAGCTCGTGAGCGGGTGCACCATGCTGCGCCTGTGGCCTAGACGATCTGATTATGTAGCAGCAACACTAGCGCAGCAGGAGTCCAGTAGGAGTCTCGGTTCCGTAATCCGCGAACAGGTATCATCCTCCATGGCTTCAACGGGATGTTTGCCGGTCGGAAAGGATCAAGTTGGAAGGCCTGTATGACGCGGCCGCCCGCGATTGCAAAGTCCTGTAGCCTGGAGCGCATACTGAGACGCGGGACGGCCAGGGGCAGCGCACCAAAGGAGCAGGCATCAAAGTAGATAGATTGCCGTTCCAGGCAAGTATGTACTCGTAACGGCGTGGCTGTGGCAGCGGCCTGTCATGCAGCGGTGTAATGTCCGTCATGAGATCACCGAGTGCGAAATTCGTACGACCGCAGTCGGCGGCAGCTGAGTGATCGCGTTGCTTCGTACCTCGGACGCACGCAACGAGCAAACAGGGAAGTAGGAAGAAACAAAAAAAAAAGGCAAACAGAATCAGCGTGCGATGTGGGAATTGAAGTGGAAAAACCAAGTCAGATGCTGATCGCTTCGTTTGCGCTTCAGCCTCTCATCGTGCGCTGGTGACCTCGGCTGGCAAGACTTTTCGGTTTTCGCCTCCACCACAGCTGCGCTGGGTCATCCGACGCGTTTGCAAAGCACCAGTAAGCGCCCCCAAACACGTTGCCTCCGCGATCGGTCTTGGCCGGTGGACTGCGGTGAGCGAGAAGACGAAACTGGTCTGTGGGAGCTGAGGTGCTGAGTTGGCGGGTGTTCACCGTGCGGAAAGTGGGTTTGCCTTGCTGATGGCTTCGGGTGCCAACGAGGTTACGAATCGCATGTCGACTCGTGTTGTAGAGGAGAAGGGGTATCGTTGCGAGAGGTGTTGATTTAGACACTGTAGAGGCTTTTGTTCACCGGAAATCGTGGACCAATGGTCATGGGGTCGCCTCAGGGATGAGGAAAATGAAGCGACCTCAAATTGAAAACGATCTCAACAGTCCCTCATTAATATCATGGACCCTAGCAAAGATCTATTCAGAGTGAGCACCTCAATTGCCTCGGCCCAAGATGGGCCGGGTAGCGGATTGCCTGCTAGAAGAAGTGCTGATAGAGGCTCCGGCTTCCAAATGATTTGCATCTGGGGTCAAATGTTTCTTTATCAACTTCGGTGCTCCTTGTATCGTCGAGGAACTCATTTATAAGGGAGGCATAACCCCATTTTGCAAGAGCGCATAGAGCTCTCAGACCCACATCTTCGCTCTTTCAGAACAAACTATCAATAGCACTTTCTAAAGCTAGTGCACAAGAACGACTTCGCTGAACAAAATGTAATCGGCTAGAGATATGAAGAGATTAATCAGAGAGAAAGTCGTTCACAGCGCAACATAGAAGATGAACTGAATGAACAATTTGTGGTATTTTTCCGCGATGATTCCTCCGGCCCAAGGGCAGTAATGATCCATGCGAGACATGCAGCGATTCAACTCGCTGCAGTGATGAGCCTGGCTCAGGCATGGTTTGAGTTACCATGGGTGCCTATATGCATTTGTATATCTCCCATTCTAATCTATGGCCTACTTGTGTAAGACCGCCACTGCAGCGACTGCAATTATAGCGGCCACAGCCACATCCGTTGCGCACGAACTACAGCCACTCCACGCATTTAAACCAACAGTAAAGGAATCCAAACCCATTGCTATACATTCGTCAGCTGAATCAGGCAGAGAGGCGTTGACCTCAGACCTCGGAGGCAGGTGGGCACCTGGTACTGCAGCAACTGCGGAGACGGCCCACACAGCCCTTTCGTAAGATATGCAGTATCCGAGCGTGAAAACCTCGAAAAGAACGTGACTGGGTCTCTTTGCTTTTCCTCAGCCGTCCCGGGCCAACACATATGCAGCTCGGACTTTGGCGACAAGCGTCCCCACGTCTCAATATCCTAAAGGGCGTGCAGTCTTCTCCGTCCGAAAAATCCAAACTGCCCGTGAAAGACGTACGCAAAGTGACTACTATTCTTAGCAATTCAGGGGCATTGGCGACCTCGACAAATCCAGAAAGTGCTTTGGAAAAACCGTAGACGGCGAGGGACGTGAGCGAGTGCTCCGACACTCTGGCAGACTCTGTTCTTGCTGCTACAACATGCGCGCTTTTCCCGTTGCTCGAAGATCCTGCAAACGCAGCCTTGTGCAGATTCACGATATCTCAAGTCCAGACGAACGATAGCAGAAGTATCGTGCGCCGATCGCTAAGTCTACTTCTGTTGATTCGTTATGGTACTTGCAACCTTCCCCTGCACTGCCTTGCCCTGCACTGTGCCTTAGCACCCACTGCACACCTTCCCCCGCTCTCTTGTACAGACTCTCCCTGTTGAATCCTAAAGAGTCGCGAAAGTCACTTGAATAGCTAGCTGTGCAGTTAATCTCGGGCAACTGCCAGTGTCGCAGCTCTAGGAGTAAAAGACACAGCTTGACCGGGAACCGGAACACGTAACGATTTTGTTCCAGAGTCTCTGCAAGGCATAGCCGAAGTGCCGCAGCTGCAGAAATTCAACATCCCAGGGTGGAGGAGGACATCGTGCAGATGCTGACAAAAGGTTGCAGCGCTGATTGGGTCTATTGGCTGAGTATGAACTTTGACTTGCTGTTCTAGCTGATGCTCGCCTTGGCTGCTTGGAGCCAAATAGCATAGGCTGCCGGTTCTTCTTGTTGTCGCGAGGCACGTTGCGTACACGCCGCTGAGTACGGCTTGTCATCGGTGTTTTCGAAGCATCTGTAACGGGCTTTTCGGACCGTGGGTGTGAAGCACAAGACACATCATAGCTAGTCGAAGTCTTGCTGCATCTCATGACGCACGCAGGATCTGGCTGTAATAAACTATCCCCTGCCATATGTTGTTGCCCTTGCCATCACAAGTTAGGAGTTCCTAGGGTGCCGGCTTGGTGATAAATGGGGACTGAACCGATATTGCATTGCTTTGGTCGTCTACCCTCCAGCAGATGCTTCTGGCCTTTTCATGCAAATCTTGACCCATATGCAAACCTTCTATTCTTACTTCCTCCCCTTGCCCTTCTTCTTCCCCCCTTTGGCCGCACCGCCGCTCTGCTGCTGCACAGCTGCCTTCTCCTCAACCACACCACCTTGCGTAAAACCCTCCGCCTTCTTCTTTCCCTTCCTGCCCTTCGGTCGGTAGTAACTCCGATCCCGCATCGGCAACCATCGCTCCGCATCTATCTTCTTATTCGGATCGAAGTCCTGCGGCATACGCGCCTTCCGTATCCTCTTCGCCTTGGACGGTACCGATTTCGGCGCCGCGCGCTTGCGAGACTCAGACGGTTGGGAGGGTAGTGCGAGCGCGGGGACGCCCGCTCCTTCAAGGGCTGCGGCGTCGATGTCGGAGACGAGACGCGAGGCTTCGGGGAGGATGGAGCGCAGGTCCTCGGGGATGTTGGAGGAGTCGGTGACACTGTAGGCGGCTACTAGACCTGCGATGGCGGCTCGGTCCTCGTTGTCCTGCTTGTACAAGCCATTGAAGATCTCGCCGGCGGTCTTGGCGTTGTCCTGGTTGTGCGTGTCTAGGAGTGCTGTTGCTGCTGCCACCAAGAGGGCCTTGCTTGGTGCCTCGGTCTTCGACTTGTGGGGTTTCCGCCAGTATTCTGCTGCCTTTGATAGTTCTGTTCTTGCGGCTCCAGGGCGGCCTTGCTGTGCGTACAGGGAAACGAGGGTAGCTACTAGTCCAGGAGCGAAGCGTACATCGAGGTCGGAGGCGGAACCAGACTGAGAGAGGCGCGCGAAGAAAGATTCCAGGAGGTGCGTGGCGGCGGCATGGTTGCCGGTGAGAACGTAGAGGTGAGTGATGGTGAGTATGAGGCCGACATCGGTGGGGCGTTTCTCGAGGAGCGGGAGTATTTGTTTCAGGGCGGCCCTTTCGGTTTCCGCAGTGCGGGAGTGCGCTGCTGCATTCAAGACTGCGGCCATATTGACGGCCGGCGAGAGCGAGGGTGTTGCGGCTGCGGATATGACCTTTTCTGTGGATGAAGCTACCCCTGACGCTTTCTTTGAGAGGAGAGAGATGACATATTCATCTTGGCGGAGGAGGTTTGTCTGGAAGGAGAAGTACTGATCGGTCTTGGGCGGTGCGGGAGCAGAGTGGAATAGTCGATGCGAGAGGTAAGGGTTGGAGCTCTCCTTTGACGCAGCAATGGTGTTAACTTGGGCGATGTGGCGAGTGGACAGCTCCTTGATCCTGCCTCCTATTAGCGTGTGCCAGTCCAATACAGTTGCAGTCTTACTCGGTGAACGGAATCGTTTTTGCCACCTGCTCGGCCTCGTCGAACTTCCCCATCTGCGTGAGGATGTAGACCTGCTGCACCTTCATGGGCAACACTTCGGCCTTCTTCTCCTCATCACTCATGTCTTCCACCTCATTGCAACGATCTATCGCCCGCTTCAGACATATGTCTCCTTGCGCGAACTCGCCACGTGCTATGCTCGCGCATGCCGCGTTGTATGCCGTTTCGAAAACGTCTAGATCCTCGCGCGCCGGCTTCTTCTTTTGTGCGAGCTCTCCCTGGCCTGACCACTCCAGCTGCGCGTCTGTGGCTCCGGAATTGATGCGAATGTCGTATTCTTCATCTTCCGCTCCTCGGCTAGCCAGCTCCCGGTACACACGCGAGGCCTGCGCGAAATTCTCTGAGCGGTATGCCTGCCTCCATTAGCGTCACCCTCATGTCCAGCTCAGCCAAACCTCCAACTCACAGCCTGAGCCAGCACGTGCTTCATGCCGCGACCCGTATCATCGTTGCTTGCACCAGCGACCTCGACAGCTCTCGCCGCGTTCCCCGTCTTGTAGAGTGTGTACGCATACTCGAAGCGTGCCTTTCCCTGCAGCTCCTTCACCTCCTCAAACACCTTAAGCGCGTCCTCAAACCGATCCAGATGGAGGAGCGCGATCGCCCTCACATGGTGCGCCTGCGTGTCCGTCTTGGACTTTTTGATGGCAGCATTGGCGGCTTGTAGAGTTTCTTCGTGATCGTCAATGGTGGTCTGCGCGAGCAGGGCGGAGAGAGACTTTGTTGCGGCGGCCATTGTGTGTTCCCTGGACTATCTGGTATCCATCGGGCGGTTTGTGAGAGCTTGCAGGTGTTGCGGCAGCGAGGCGGGGTGGATGCCGGACTCGCGTGTCGTTGGCGGGGATCGAGTGGGTTGCCTCTAAGCGAAAAGTTCGGTGGTCTGTGCACAGGCGGGAGGCTTACAACCTCCAACGTGAAGGTGAACAGGCGATGTATATAGTAGCAGGTCTACTTCATAAATACTTGGAGTAGTCCGACAACCCCAGCATAATCCATGGGAGATTATACGTAGTAATGCGGCTCCAGCTTATATCTGGTCATCATGTTTCCAAGAGACTACATGTCCAGGATGTACGCGCACGCGTGAATAGTCTACATGCACTAACATTGATGTACAGAGGCTTTGCAGCCATCAGGCCGTCCCATGAGCCTTCATTGACAAGCGACTTTTCCGTTTCCGTATCAATCTCAGATCCCGTCCAAATGACAACCGTTGTAACCCAAGGTATAGAACGCCGACGCCGTCGCTTTGCAAAATCAATTGACATCCTCAAATTCGTCCTCGTCGCTCTCGTCGCCGCCGTCGCCCGTAGAGATGGCGGGTGTGGCTGCACTTGTGGGCGTAGGAGCGGCGGAAGATTCTAGCTTGACACGCTTTGAGTCTGGAGCCGTATCCACCATGGCGTCCTCGAACTCATCATCATCATCATCATCTTCCTCGTCATCGTCGTCCTCTGCCTCCTGCTTCGCGCGTTCGGCAGCAAGCTGGGCAAAGACATCGTCCAGATTGCCGGCTGGGTCGGGCTTGATGTTCACCATCTCCGCCTTAATTGAAGGCGTACCTGTGCCGTTCGTGGCGGTGATCGGGGTCGCGGCGCTGCTAGCTTGGCTCTTGTCGACAGTAGACTTGACGTGCCAGGAAGGAAGCTGGTTTTGCGCGGCAATCCTCTCCTGGCGCGCCTTCTCTTGGGCGTGTGCATCTTCGTTGTAGTCTGAGCTGGACTTGATAGTGACGTCGATCTTCTCGACGACCGTGTTAGTGCCCTTGACCGCGGCTGGTCGTACCGAGTTTTCCTGGACAACCTCGTGCTTCGCACCGGGATTGATTTCTTTGTCTCGGGGAAGCTCGACAGCTCCTTCGACGGCGTCCTTTCCTTCGATGTGTGGAATAGTAACGCCATCGACCCGCTGCATGAGATCAAGGATGGGCTTGAATTGCTTATTGAACTTGGCAGGCGTGTCATCGCTATCGAGGTCCGGTCCTTCGTCATCGCCAAGATAGATGAGTGGGCGGAGGCATTTCTTGCACAGGAAGCCGCTCTCGCGACCCATTGGGTCTATGCTGTCCAACACCTCGATCTGGGTGTACTGGGACTCGCAGCCTATGTTCCTGCAGACGTATTCAAATTTCTCGGTAGTTGGTTTTGCGTCCTTCTTTATGCGCGCATCGATCTTGTGGATCTTGAGCTTGACAGAGTCGATGGCTCGGCGGTAGTCTATGTAGTAGTAGTCGCGGGTGACAGCCTTGAGAGCACCTTCGCGTGTCTCTTGTCGCGAGAAGCTGGACAGGTTAGCTTTTTTGCTGTCGCCAGTTTCTCGAGGTGCACGTACATTGAGATGAGCCCGGCCTGGTTCAGCTTTCCAATGTACTTGTTCACCTGCTTTGTGCTTTTGCCCATGTCCAGCACGATGACCAGATCTGGCGTATTGAGCCTGGACTCGTCAGCTCAGTATCAATTTCGCTGAGGGTCGCGGGCGCCAACGTACGCGCCATGGAAGATCAGCGCGTCAACGATGACAATGTGCTCCGTGTCATAGAACATGCGCACCGCCGTCTTGACAAAGAGCTTGCCGAGCTCCAGCGGATCCATGGCGGCGGCAGGCGGCGTCAAGCCTCGGAAACACAGATGGTGGGTCTCTGGGAGCGCGACTCGGTGGCGGGGTTACGACGGCGAGGGCGGTTGAAGAAAGTAGAGCGGATGCGCTCGAGGCACCGGAGCGGACGCAATGTGAGAGACAATGGCAAGGCGGTGGGGCGGGCGGTGAGCCACCTGCCTGCCAAGACTTGCAGGTTCCAAAATTTAGTTAGGTGCGAAGCTCCCCACGTTGTCGCATCCCGGTGCTCGCATCTCTACCTATGCCCACTTGCTTGCCAATATGGAGCATGCTTCTGAGAAGCCCGACGCGCCAATGGCCTCTGAGAACAATCGTCGCAACGATTCGGGGGATCACGACAGAAAGCGCAAGCGCGACGACCGCGACGGCGGGCGTGGACGTGGGCGCGGGCGCGGCGGCAGGTCCCTACAGCACGGCAGCCATCAACATAAGAAAAGAAATATGGGGCGTAAGGAGCATCAGTGAGTGACCCGCGGGGCCGATATGCGCTTCTCTAACTAAGCAGCCGCGATCAACTAGACAGGCGCGAGCGCAACGCAGAAGAACAGGAGAAGAAAAAGCGGAAAGCAGAAAGTGGTGAGAATGAGGCTCCGGCGCTGCCATCGGCATTTCCCGCGGACGAGGTCGACGCTGAAGAACGACGTCCCAAGCGCAAGGTCGCCGTTATGATCGGGTACTCTGGCACCGGCTATAAGGGCATGCAGATCGACAACAAGCAGAAGACCATCGAGGGCGATTTGTTCAACGCCTTCGTCAAGGCGGGTGCGATATCCAAGGCGAACGCCGACGATCCGAAGAAGTCGTCGCTAGTGCGATGCGCGCGGACTGACAAGGGCGTGCATGCTGCAGGAAACGTCATTTCGCTCAAGTTGATCATCGAGGACGACGATATTGTTGAGAAAATCAATGACAATCTATCTGAGCAGATCAGAGTCTGGGGCATACAGAGGACGACCGGATCTTTCAGCTGCTACCAAGCTTGCGACTCGCGGTGGTACGAGTACTTGATTCCCACGCACACCTTCTTGCCTCCGCACCCATCTAGCCATCTCGGAAAGAAACTGGAAGAGATTGCGGCGAAAGAAGGCGATCTGGAAGAGTATCGGAAGCGCCAGGCTGAGGTCGCGCATTTTTGGCCCGAGGTAGAAGAGAAGCACATCAAGCCAATTCTGGAGACACTTGACGACTCGATACGGCCGCTTGTAGAAGAGGCCTTATACAGCGTCGATGCGGTTGACGCTCCAAGAGACGACGATCCCGCCATCGAAGCAGCCATCGAGACCGAGAAGGCAACTGAACCCACCACGGATGCAGAGATGACCGGCACAACAGACAAGCAAGCTGGGCAAGCGGAGAACACAGCTTCGAACGAGCCAACAAGTCAAGAAGTCAAGGATACACTCGACACCATCCAGAAACAACAGCCCGACCTCAACCTCAACTCCGAGACCGATGGCGCAATTCCCCTCCCCGAAACCGACGTCAACAAGCAAGCTCTCGAAGCCGCCGTCAAAGTCCTCAAGAAAGCCTACCTCGATGCAAAGAAAGCCTACCGCATCTCCCCCGAGCGCCAAAAGCGTGTCCAAGACGCACTGAACCAGTACGTTGGCACGCACAAGTTCCACAACTACACCGTCCAGAAGAAGTTCAACGACCGCTCTGCGCAGCGCTACATCAAGAGCTTCAAAGTCGAGGACAAGCCCATCATCATCAACGACACAGAGTGGCTGTCCCTCAAGGTGCATGGCCAGAGCTTCATGATGCACCAGATTCGCAAGATGGTCGGCATGGCAGCGCTGACGGTGCGCTGCGGGACTCATCCCAAGATCTTCCAGCTGAGCTTCGAGAACAACGTCGTGCGCATCCCGAAGGCGCCGGGCCTGGGCCTGCTGCTCGAACGCCCCGTGTTCGACTCGTACAACGAGAAGCAGGCCAAATCGGCGGGCAGGGAGAACATCGATTTCAAGAGATACGAAAAGCAGATTGAAGACTTCAAGGAGCGCGAGATCTACCAGCGCATCTTCAGGGAGGAGGCGCATGGGAACCAGTAAGTGATATCACTGTCTAATCGATGAGACATGCGTGCGGGGACTGACCGAGTGGCAGATTCAACTCCTTCTTCACGCATCTGGATAACTACCGCGATCCCATCTTCCTGTATCTCACGTCGGGCGGACTGGCAGCAACGAAGAAGCTGAACAACAAGTCCACGGTGCAAGACAAGTTCGAAGAGTCGGACGACGAGAATGCATCGGGAGGTGAGGGCTGAGTCTGGGGAGGAATATAGTAAATGTGCCCATGGATGCAGACTATGTACCCTCGAATATCAGAGCTTTACGATTGTGGAGATCATACACACCATCAGGTTGGGGAAAGGACGTATAACGTGTACACTGCAGTCGTGGGCTCGCTGCAAAATATAGCCCGTGACCGCGGACCCTCAATTATAAGCTACAAGGCTCCGCTTTCCGCTCCGCTCCGCCTTCACCACTCACATGCACAAGGCGTTGATGTAATTGTACAAAAGAAAGGGATAAGGGTATGTACAAGGTGCCGCCCGGATGCCGAACCATTCTCATCATTCCTACTCGCCCGCAGCGTTCAAATCCACGATGATGTTGATCCCCGCGACCAGGACCTCGGCGAAGATGAGGATGATGACGATCCACTCGAGGAGCTCGCCCTGCGCTTGTGAGTACCTTGTCTATCACATGCAAGAACGGGGTTGGGCAAGGGCAAACTCACATGCGTGACCGTCAATTGGTCCTTCAGCACGGCCAGCAGGTCGCCGATAACGTTCAGCCGCTCCGTCAACAGGCTCACCCGCTGGTCCATCTCCAGATAGCTTCTTACAGCCTGGTACACGGGATCCAGCTGGGGCTCTGCCCACATGAGCTCTGGCGCGTCTAGCACGCTGCCCTGCAAATGTATGCTTATCCTTAGGATGAACAGCTGCCCGATCTGCATGTTGATCTGCTTCTTGTTCAGATTGATTTTTCCGGAGCTCGCAATCTGCGCGGGGATGTCCTTTGTGTCGTCGATGGTGTTGTCAACGAGGTCCTCGAACAGCGACGTCTTCACGGACTGCGAGAGGCCGTGGGAGATGGCGAGCTTGATCATGTAGTTTTTCTTGTCGCGGAGCGATATGAAGTCGTTGTAGATGCGCGCCTGGTACTCGCGCGTGTAGTAGAAGTTGAACTCCTCGGTTTCGATTTCGTCTTTGCCGAGCTTGTCGACTTCGAATTTGGCGATCTCTTTGAGGAAGCGTTTCTCTTCTTGAGTCGTCATACCCCATGTTACTACTGTGCCATATTCGAAGAGGAATACTTCGGGGGTGTGCACCAATGTGTCGAAGTCTTGGGTGTCCATGGAGGGGTCGGAGTCTGCATGCATGGGCGCGGGTCGTTCTTGCTGTTCGGAGCCTTCGCCATGTCCTATTGATGGTGCATCGTTGTTATCTTGCAGGTCTATCAGAACTTCTCTCCTTCGTTCGTTTTCGGCATCGACCTGTGTAAGGTTAGCCTACGGTCCGCGTGCATATTCAATAAGCATCGCAATTGACATGGTGCTATATGTACAAAGGTACTGAATGGGGATGCCGAGCTTCGTATTCGATGCCACTTACCTCAATGGCGCTATCGGAGTATCTCCTTTGGCGCTCTGGTGGTTGCTCCTCGGCGCTTGTACTCGCAATCTTCTCTGGGCCTTTGGTCCCGTAGTTGTACGGTGAGTATATACACTCGTCGAAGCGCTTCGGCTGAGCGCCTCGTAAACGTGCCTTTCCTTTGAGGAAGCGCATCAGCTCGTCCATCTTGTAGGATGCGGCGGTGCAGTAGGCCGTCACTCTGGGCAGTCGCTCGCGGTCAGCCTTTCCCAGGCGGGCAGCATCTCTTCTCGCGGTGGGGTCTTTGATGCGTGTGTACTGCACGTAGACATCGCGGCCACTCTCTTCGTCTGCGTCCTCTTCGGCATGCTCTGGATCCGGCAGGAGCTTCAGCTTCTGGGCCGTCCTTGTTGTTCTCTGGGGGCCAATCTTGGGGGCTGGGTTCTGGTGCGGGAGCATGGCAGCGCCGGAACTGTTCCTTCTCCTCAGTCGGTTGTTGAGGGAGGCCATCATCGGCTTCCCACCCTGGGCGAGCGCATTTGAGGCGGGTTGAGGGCTCGACGGGGGTGCTGCGCGTGGCTGCTGCTTGGGGCTGCTGGACTGGACGGTGGGATTGAAGGTGACGGTCCTCTGCGGCTTGGGAGCGACAGGACGGGGCCCAGCCGAGCCGGCGATGGAGGAGATGAGCGGCGTGGTTTCGGTGGAGCTCGACGCCATGGTGTGTGCTTTCCACGGGGGTGTCGCAATATCGGGGCTTCCGAGCGGGCAGAGGGCGATTATAAGAACAGCATAGCCGGGGAAGCAGGCACGGGCAGCCCAGTCGCCGTGTGTGTGTTGCCGTCGTGGTGGGTGCGAAAGAAGCGTCGGCCAGAGCTGCCCTGCTGGGAATGCAGGCATGACGTTTCCAGGCTCTTTCCTAGCGGGCCCCGCACTGACCACCACGCCCGCCGGGTGGAGCCCCAACGGCCACCTCGCAGACGCATCTGAGCCTTCCGCTGGCATTGCACCTTGACGACTCCACCGCGACGTTATCTCCATTCGCACGACTCTGTGCCATGCGCATGTGCACTAGATGACGATTCCACGAACCACCCCCTACCCGCTCCCATGACGAGCATGCTGCGTCTCAATGATCCCTAGATATTGCAATAAGAACTCCAGCCTAGATGGAGGGAAAGCAGTTCGCGCAGGGTCCTTTCCATCTACCACAAGACTGCTGCTTTCCCAGTCCAGGGTCACGACTGGGTTCCCCGGCCCCGGCGTTGCGGCTGAACTGCTGATCCCAACATCTCAAGCGCAACCATCACAGTCCAGTATGCCTTCGGCCCAATGCGCGCCGATACTACCTTGAACTTGTTACATGCACTCTGCATCCTCTCTCCGCGCCGTCTCAGACTCAATGGGTCAATTGGCGATCCTGCTGTCAGGCAGCACATGTATGCCTAGTCTAAATTCTAGGCACTCTCGCGCGAAACGGCGCGGCAAGCACCCTACAAACATGCAGCTGCAGTACTTAAGCATACCATTGCAAAGATATTTCTTTCATTTCAAATCATTGTTATAGAACCCATCAATCCTCCAGCGGTTTGCCCAATCCGAGTGCGAATAGATTGGCCAATTGTACCCAGGATTTTCTTTTGGTACTGCACCATCCACATCACCATGTATGACCCATTCCTCCCCATGTTCACCAACCCGCATATGTGGGCATCGTCCCAAGTCGACTACGCCACGCGCCGACTCATTTTGTGAGCCTGATGATCAATCGTCGCCCAATTCACAACTCTAATATCCTCAAGTGTAACCTGGAAAATGGGAACCATCAAGGACACCGTCCGCAAGCTCGAGCGCGAAATGACCGGCCTCCGCCTCAAAATCCATGAAAAAGAAATCGCCCTGAAAGTAACATGGGACAGCCGACACAGAAAGAGCGTAGAGCTGTATAGCAAAGCACACCTGCAAGACTGGTCTGCAGCTCTCTACGCCAAGCTACCTCGCGAGCTCCGCGATATGATCTATACGCTCAGTCTCAACAATGACTGGGATGACCAGATGCTGGTCGACAGTCTGACAGTTCTGTATGGCTTCGGTCGCCCGCAGGTGTGGAACCACGATCAACTGCGCGAGTATGTGCTGCTGGACCGGTCGTTCGTCAAGAGAGAAGTGGCCATCGAAGTCGCAGAGATGATCTATAGGCGCGCCGAGGTCCCGTCCTTTGGGATGAACCGCCGCGAAGGCAAGCCCCGCGTCCTGCACTTGAAGGAGTTTCTCAAGCGTGATTTCTTCGGCCTAGGTACGTACTGCTTCCACTATGCTAGAAAGAAAAGCCACAAGATCAAATACTACATCACTCCTCGCGGGTATCACAGCACACCCGCCCCGTCCCCACCCATCCTTCCTTCAAATACTGACCCAACCCAGGCGTCCTCCCTGCCGCCCACATCCGCCGCCTCGAGCTCAAACTCCTAAAAAACAAGCTCTCCACCAGGAACCAGGACGCTCTTCGCGAGAACCTCAAGGCCCTGACCCTCTGTGCCCACAACCGCCACTTGCGCATCGACGTCACCTTCCCCCGCGGCAACTCCGCCATCGATGTCCTCTTCTTCCTGAACATCCTGTCCTCCACATACAAAGCTCTCGCGTCGCCGAACATCACCTTCGACATCACCTACAAGCGGCGCGTGCACGAAGCCGACCCCCCGGACGCAGACAGTGATGAAACCCGGGAACTGAATCTCACGCACATGCTCGAGCTGCCGCAGGGGATGTGGAAAGACCACATGATGGCGCTGTGTGAGTGCGTAGGGAAGCTTTCGGCGAAAGAGCAGCGATGGCGCGGGTACCGGGCGTTGAGGAGGGAGAAGGATGTCTGGGCGGATATGGAGACGGAAGGGGACACATTGGCGATAAGGGATCCGCACGGGCGGGATGTGTGGGGTCAGTGTGGAGAAATTGGGTGCACGCCATTCTGGGGCGAGTCTTGGGATCAGGAGCATTGGCTTGGGGACAGGTGCGAGGAGGTGGGTGAGGATGGGATCGAGGATTATTCGAGGGAGGGTGCTTGAAACTGCATGGCGAGATGGAGGAGGTTGAATTTTTTTTTTAGGGGCTGCATCTGCGGTAAAAAGAAAGATGGTCTGGGATATTATTCTAGGGGAGTTGTAGCGTTGCTTTCCTTCACTTCGACTACTGGACTTGGTCAGCGTATTATGACGCTGATCATCGAGTCCTGCCTCGAGTCCGTCCCAGACCGCGGTCTCTGCAGGGTCTATGCATCGCTTCACTCCATAGAATGACACACGACCGCTGAGACACAATACCTACCCTACTCTACGGCACGATAAACCCATTGAATCGCAATATGGAACACCCAGTTTATGTTCGGTCTAAGATGTGAATGCCCCTTATGGCGACTCTCTTGGCTTACTGACGGCAGGCCAGTTCGCAGCGCGCAATACCCTACGATGTCATTCCTCAACCCCTTCAAACTCTTCCAGTCGCGGAAGAAGACGTCGTTCCTCGGCCTACCTGTTGGTACGTATCCCTAGACTTCGCTGGTTCATTCCTCGGCCAGACGCTGACCCAGCAGAGCCCTCCGGAACCGTATCTACGAGGTCGCCCTGGGCAGCGGACGGATTTCAGCAGTTTTCCCGTCAAAGTGCGGTCTTTTGAAACAGATCGCGAGAAGCGCTGTGAAGGCGACATCATGACCAAAACTTCCCTAGAGGGAACGCCAGGGTGGTCACTGCATTGCGATAGTGGCGACCGGAACGACCGTGCTCTTCGCGGAGGCAAGGTCCGTGAGCGCCTAGGTATCTCTTCACTGCTACCAATGCACGTGGACCGTCGTTGCACCGGTCCCACGTTCTTCCTTCCCCCTAATCCGGTGACCAGTCATGGCGTTACCAGAACCAACTCTCGTACTACCGGTCCGGAGCTCCTTCACCGTACTAGCGATCTGAAGTTCGGCCTCTGGGAGAACAACGCTATCCCTGATCAATAGCTTCTCGGCATGTTGGGTTATTATGAAATATTCTGAACCGTAAGCCGCCGTTCTTCCGAATGGTCAAGGTGCGTCGCGTAAAAGTTCATCGAGTCGAGGATCGAGCCCAAGGAGAGACTCAACGAGGTGATTATGTATCGCGAACAAGGGCATACGGCGTGGTGTCCGTGAGTGTGAGTGACGTGGAATTGTTCTTTTCGAATCTTCTTGGAAACGGGTGAGGGTGTAAATAATTTTGATTCATTCTAAAGCTGAGATAAACTTTGGACCGATGCGCATCGAGCTGTGCCAAGCAGGAGTGATTTTGACCGGGAAGCTGCACTACAGTCCACGTCCAGTGATGGCCCAGAAGTACTAAGGCATTGTCCTAGTCTCGATTGCGTCACGTCGTGGAAGGTGCACAAGCTATCGAGCTACAGCAGCCTCGGTTGCCTTCAAACTGCCAACAACAGCGAAGCATATGAGTGGTGTGATGGCGTAGCTAATCTGCAGACCAATTAGTATGTGTTACATCGTCAGGGATTGAAAATTCTACCGTCAAGAACTTAGCAATGACCATCTTCTCCTCCTCCGGACTCCCTGTCACGTCAGTCAATGCCACCAATATCATTGCGGAAGGTCCAGACGACATCAGCATCATGGCGAACCACAGCATAGGATCAGTGCTTAGTACGGTCGTTCTCGTTGCAAGGGCGTAGATCAAAGGTATGGTGACTGCTGGCCAAAAGAAGAAGCGCATCGAGAACACAAAGGCCATGCTTTTCTTGGATATGGTGCCACTGTCCTTGCCCGCTTTCATCTTACGCAGGCTTTGGCTCAGCTTCACGCCCACAACGATAATTTGCGTCGTGGCAAAGAGCTCGCCGACATTCTTGAAGGCAGTAGTGAGCCAGGCATTGAGGTAGCCACCGTTGTTGCTGTCGTTGAAGAAAAGGCGATGCAGGGGCGGCGTCAGGCCAATGATGGCGCCTACGATAGTACCCAGCAGGGGAGCGTTGGCGAACTGGTACAGAAAATCGAGCAGCTGTTGTGCCCACGGTGGTAGGCTCTGGATCCATTTCGTGGTGCGCTTGTAGCCTCGGCGTTCCAGGCGGTTGATTGGGCGAACCGCGCGCTGTGGGAGCAGCGAAGTCTCCTCATCGACTATGCCGTCTGGTCCTCGCTCCATACTTTCTTCTTCACCAT
Source organism: Paraphaeosphaeria sporulosa (assembly GCF_001642045.1). Lineage (NCBI taxonomy): Eukaryota > Fungi > Ascomycota > Dothideomycetes > Pleosporales > Didymosphaeriaceae > Paraphaeosphaeria > Paraphaeosphaeria sporulosa. Next base: position 538,526 of record NW_017253374.1, on the reverse strand, counting down.
CGCTCTGCTCGTCTTCTTTATCATCCTCGTCTGGGGCATCCTCATCGCTTGGGCGCAGCAGCCGGGGGCCGAGGGCAAAGGTCAAGCTGTTGCTGACCATTGCATTGATTAGAAAGTACGACTCGGCGCGATCAAGCGCCTTTGACGCGTCGTCGCCCGGTGGAATAATGGCATCGAGAACGCCCGTTGTGGACAGCGACTGAATGAGCAGCAGCGGCAGACTTGTCGTGTTGTTGAACGCAACGGCAAGCTTAACCCAGTTGGGCAGTTTGAAGACGCGACAGGCGATGACGCCAATGCCCAGCGAGATGAGCGTATAAGAGATGGACCAGATGAGGATGGGCAGATAGAGAATGCCGGTGTCCTTGTTCAGGTTGCTGCCAAGCTTGTAGATGAGCAAGGCAGGCAGAAACATGCGCACACATGCCCGCGACACCTCCTTCGCAGCTCCCACAGAAAGAAGGTTGAACTGCGCAGTCAGGACGCCAAAGAAGATGGTGATCAGGACGGATACCGAGGCCTGGAGGGCGCCCACGAATGGCACCACGAGGTCGGACGTGTCCAGGCCCATGGTCGATCAAGAGAAGGAGCGAATTGCTATGAACAGCAGAGAATGGTATAGTGCAAGGTACGTTACAGGGACTCCGGCAAGGACATTCCGTTCTTATGAGGAATCCGTATCGCGGCGACAAGTGCATGGCGTCGCGAGGCCGTCGCGCTGATGTCATGGCGATAAGGCACCAAGACCCGCAAAACCAAACGCAAGGCCCAGGAACAGGGAATTGCTCGCGTGCCTAGCTTTCATCTGAGGCAAGTCTGCATGCCAAGGGCGTCATTTCATTCAAGCCAAAGGTGCAAACGCGCTAATTCTATCTTTACGGTTTTCGTGTTGCGTCGTGCTTGAAGTGCCTTGCCCAGCGACGTGCGGGGGCTCCACACTCCAACCGCCAACACCAGTCGTACCCTGCATCGTCCACCACCTTGATCAGGCGACCCCAACTCGGTCTTCTTGGCCGATGTTGGCTCTCGGCCTATACGAGTCCTTTCACATACTTCTTCCAGATCTCCAGAAACGCACCGCGATCGGCCTTGCTCTGAAACTTGACCTCAAGCTCCGAATAGCCAAAGCGATTCAAATTGGCTGCTGCTCCCTTTCTCTGTCCACTGCTGAAGATGGAAGATCTCACCGACGTGACGCTGACCGCTGATGACGACACGATGGAGCTCCTCGTGCCTGCACGGCTCAGGCCTGGCCTTCCGCTGTCCCCTTCTTGCTCAGACGACTTGGACGACTTCCGCCGCTGGAACACTTTATCCCGAGTCCACTTACCTGGCTCTTTGGAGAACACGAGCTGCAGTTTATCCGAGCTCTTGCTGTATGCCGACTCGTCGAGCCATTGGAACACGTAGTGTGGCTCTTCCACCCAGTGCGCCTTCTCGCCTGGAAGCGCGCTAGTGTAAAACAGCAGGATGAGGACGTCGGCTGACTCCAACCCATTCGGTCCCACACGCACTTCAGTCTTCCTCCACAACCTCAAGTTCTTGCCTCGACATTCTGGTTTGTTGAGGTTGGACGATATGCTCAATACTGGGCGGTCGTACAACAGCTCCGCTCCCTCTTTACCGTTGTTTGTATACAGCAACGTCTGCAGTTTGTCACTTGACGCTGCCTCGGACATCAAATACTTGACGTCTATGCACCTTTTCTCCAGTCTTCCATGTGAGTGCCTGGGGAAGTCGATTGCCACATCTCCATCAGGGAACGACGTTGTCAAGGGAATGCTAGGCCCGGTTGCGGGGAAATGCTGGGTGATCCAGACCTTGACCTCCTTGCTGGTTCCAGAACGATAAACGGAGCGGATTGAGATCCCCGCGTCCTCTCGATAGCGCCAATGGAGATCGCACTCTCTGCTCTCGGATCCTTGCGCAGTCACTCGCTCGACCATAGCCTTGCGGCACAGTTTGTTCCATTGCAAAGCCCCAGGGCCCAACGCAATACTCAACAATGAAGCAGCTGAGAGCTTCCGGCGTAGAGGTCGTGCCGCATCTTCGGGTGTGGTTCCCGCTGTGCTAATGCCTAGTCCAGGAGCTGATCGGCGAGATTCTGGCGACTGGCTGAAGCTCGACATGGATGAAGTACGCGCTCCCGGTGACGATGGGGCCTCGGAAACAGAACCCCAGTCGACAGTATCGAAGTATGACTGCGGAACCTGAGGGCTGCCAGTTGGCGAAGCGCATGGAGAAGGCGTGGTGAGACTAGGCCGCAAGGTATGCATCGAGTCGCCCATAGAGTTACGGGCGTCAAGTCCCGCCAAACTTGCCATGGAATCAGAGTTGAGTGTCTGTATGGTGCCGGTCCTCTGAGGAATGTGCGGCAGATTCCTCATTTCCTGGCGGATGGCGTCGCTAGGCGCAAGATTGGTCCTCCTTTCTATGGCCAATCTCTTCGCACGGTTCTCTTCGATCATTATCGCGTCCTCGAGCTCTCTTCTCAGGTGATAAAGCACTGCTGCCGTTTGCTCGTCCCCGTTCTGTGTTGCTGCAGGTGTTGCACCCCAGGACGACGGCCGCGCCGAGCTTCCATTTTCGATTGCCAGACGCTCGTCCTCGTTCTTTAGCCATCGACTGAAGATTAGCCAGTCTTTATACAGCTGATCGGCTTCTGACGGGGCGGGCAGGGCATTGGGCGCGGTTCGTGAAGAGCTACCGATAGTGTTTGTCGTGTACGCGTGGCCACCGAAACTGACACTGCGGAACGGTGCGAGGTCCAGTAGTCTTTGGGTTTGCTTGGTCGCCTCCAAGTGCAAGCGCCTGGTTCATGTTAGCATATATGATCGACACATGAAACCAGGGCCTTCGGCATGTCCACAGGGACCATTGCAAGCCCTGGAAACAAGCCTTTAGTGCAGCGCCATTGCGAGATATAAGTCCACTATGGGACCCCAGGAAGGCTGACACCCAAAAGCTTGTCTTGGGATGATACATATCAAGAGAGGAACTCACAGTTGCAGGAACGAAGTACACATCTGCAGGGCCTGGTAATGACCCATTATCACGGTTCTCAAATTTGCGATCTCCTTCTCTTTGCCAATGTACCGGATGGTATACACGAACTTCTTCATGCTCATCTTTCTGTCCACAAGATGATTCGCGTATGGCTCTATTGTTTCCTCGCATCGCTGAAGAGTCTCTTGGAAGTCAAGATATGGAAAGGGCAGTGGTTTTCCGTATTCGTTCATCAGCTCACTGAGCTCAAGCAGACACTGATGGAAGGAGCTGAACTCGCGCACGAGTCCCGACACCTGCGTCTCGGAATTGTCGTTTGCATCTGCGCACTGTCAGTCAACAGCCCCAAAAGTGACGCCGAGCGTAACAGGTCTGGTTCACCTTTGAATGCGAGATAAACACGCGTCGAAACCTGGACAAGCTTCACAACATCAGAGGGACTGAAGCCGAACGACATCACTGCTGGCTCTGCGGGCCGCGCTCGAGCGCAGTTCCACCCGGGGGTAGCTTGCTCTCATGCGATGGGGATGTGGGCGCGACAGGAGGGCTGTCGCATGAGCAGGCTGCCGAGCTGGTCGAGGGATGTTGTAGTCGTTGGCTGGGGGGGCGGCCGTGCTGCCACGCTCATCCCTACCCACCCGCGTGGGACGTCCAAACAGCTGGACAAGGCGCAGCGTTATGGCCTGCTGCATCCGCCTGCAGGGCGCATCGTTTCCAGTCCATTATGGCATCCAGAAGGCGTACCATCTCGTGTTGAGAAATGTGGCGTTGATGGTGCCTGTCCTGGCGAATCAGACGAGGCGCAGTTTTGATCAATGGGAGGGCGGCATCAACAACGTGGGGCCTCCTCCAACATCAATTGATGTCTTGCGATTCTCGCTTCGCTCGCACCACAAGAGCTTCGAGCGCTTTCCTCCATCCAAGGCACTATCCGAAGCAGCTCCCCGCGTGCTTTGTACCTGGTAAGCCATCGCGTACCTGCAGGCCCTCGTGACTCGCGTGGAACCACTCATTTGCGGAATATAGCAACTGATCACAGCCCACGAGCAACTATCCGAGTCACCGCGAATACGAGACACTATTGCTGCTCCACGTAGAATGAGGCTTCGACACGCCTGGGGCGGTGCTCGAGTCTGGATGCGGGAAGGCAGCCAACGCTTCTGACAGCAATACGAAAAGACACTTTATCCTAGAAGGCTCACCGGTCTGTTTGATTGAGCCTGGAGCCTTATGCCATGCACTCCTTTTCGTCGCGCCTCGCTAGTGGTGGCTGAGGTTGAGTATTGCCCATCATATGAAGGATGACTTCGCAGACGAAGCCGCGCACCACACGCAAGCGCGCAATCAATCTCCGCTTCCATTACCTACCCGGCATATCATCTTCCATCTCGTCATACTCCTCTGTCACTGTCACGTGGTCCTCTAAATGGGTCTCCGCAAATGGCTTGGCCGACCTATGAGAGGCCACCATCTTGGTGTTGAAGATTTGACCAGAGGTGACGAGGGCGTTCCCGTACGTGTATTCTGATGTTTCTTATCGTGATTTCAGCGTACTGATTTGTGCAGGCTACAAAGCGTCGTCGATGGGCACTTCAGACAATCGATTCGGCCCCATTTCAGGCCTGGGTCGTCGTCGTGGCAGGCATTGGCTTCTTGACAGACTCCTTCGCTCTCTTCTGTCTGAATGTCGTCACACCAATGATCGGTTATGTCTACTGGTCACACAACAAGGACAGCGATGGCACGCCGCAACTTCCAGCTTCGGTAAAAACTGCGTTGATGTGTTCAACCCTCGCCGGAACTATGTTCGGACAGATCGCTTTTGGTGTCGCTGCCGATCAACTTGGCCGCAGAAAAATGTACGGGCTCGAGCTCGTTATTGTCATCGCGGGAACGTTCCTGATGATCATGAGCTCAAACGGCGAAAAGAACAGTATGTCCGTAGGCGGATGGCTCATCGCATGGCGGACCATAATGGGCCTGGGAATCGGCGCGGACTATCCTCTCTCTGCTGTTATTACGGCTGAGTTTGCTCCAAGGAAGCATCGCGCCCGTATGCTTAGTTGGGTCTTCTTTGCGCAACCCATCGGCCAGCTCCTAGCTAACGTACTCTCCCTCGCGGCCGTTGAAGGATTCAAATCCCAGATTACCACGCTGAATCCGGCATGTGCTGACGGTGACGAAGGCCTGCGATGTTTCAAGGCCATCGACCGGTTATGGAGGATCGTGGTGGGAATAGGTTTGTTTAGCCCAGGCACCAGGTCACAATGTTGAGTACTTGTCTCTCTTTGAGGGTAGCATAGTGACTTAAGCATTTGTCCAGGTATTGTAAGAAGGGTAATAGCCAGCTGACTTGATACAGGTATGATCCCAGCAATCATTGCTCTTGCTTTCCGCTTCACGATTCCCGAATCTCCTCGATATAAGCTCGACATCTTGCGCAATGTCCACACGGTGTTTGAAGATACGAAGGACTATTTTGGGGGGCCCGAAGTAGATGCAGAGGGTGGTGAACTGGAAACAATGCCCACCAGCCCAAACATAGATGACCAAGATCTCTCTCGAGTCTCGACGTCGTCTGAGATCGCTCTGGATGAGGTAGTAGGTAGTGACAGTGAATCCGAGCGGAGGCCCAGTTCCGTCCACCAACGTCCAACATCGTTTCACCACATCCAGTTACCACCGGGTGACCCGAGTTATGGTGAGTGGGTATCATGTGTTTTGATTCTGTTGTTGACCCAGCTTCAGTCCCCCCGCTTGCCTCTTGGGCAGACGCGAAAGACTTCTTCATTGTTCAGGGAAATTGGCAATATCTTCTTGGCACTTCTCTCTCATGGCTGTTTTTGGACTTCGCATTCTACGGTTTGGGTCTTTCTTCTCCCGATATCGTCCGTCATATCTGGCAAAATCCTGGGTCAGACAAATCAGCATCATCTGTCTTTGATGCTCTGCGCGATAACAGTCTACACACCCTCATCATGGTCTCTATCGGCGCGGTGATTGGTGGCGCTGCGATGATCAAGGTCATTCGGTACGCGAGTCCCAAGGTGATCCAATTCTGGGGGTTCCTGGTTCTGTTCCTACTCTTCATCGTCACCGGCAGCGCGTGGACCAAGCTCCTTGACAGTAGTCGCTCCGGATTGATCGTTCTCTACGTTTTGTCGCAGATTGCGTTCAACCTCGGACCCAATGTCACGACGTTCATAGTAAGTCGAGCAATTTCCATACGAGATAACCGACTAAATTTGGCCTCAGATTCCTGCTGAGATATTTCCGACTCGTTACCGCTGCACTGCGCACGGCATTGCAGCAGCATCTGGCAAGCTTGGCTCTTGGCTTGTGCAGATTTTCCTCGCCTATGCTTTCAAATCAAATTCACAGGAAGAACGATACGACTGGGAACGCCAAAACTTCGGACACGTGCTGCAAGTCATGTCAGCCTTCATGGTCGCGGGAGCGATCGTCACGTATTTCCTGGTCCCGGAGACCAGGGACCATGATGGCAAGAGTCGGACCTTGGAGGTTTTGGCAGGCGGGAAGAAGGTACTGGATGAGCTAAACAAGCAAAGGGCGCAAGAGGAGGACTGATCGTTTCCAGCATACGTCGTTGGCTGCAATAGCGAGTACTGATCATCGGGTCTTAGCGCAGTTCTTCATCTAAAGCGCACAGCAATTTTATGTCTTCGTTGTGATATTCACTTGCTTCGTACCCTTTCCCTGGAGCGGCTGCGCGTACTTGTTACAAACGCAAAGTAAATTTAGTGGAGGCTGACGATGGTGGGGGCCTCGCCTTAGAGCCTGTTCAGTGAGCAATCCACGCCATAGACCAGCGCCGTATTAGGAGTTTCCGGAGCGTAGAAAACCCCTGACCAGTCAGGAATATAATCCGTTTGTAGTACAAGAAATTCACGCGCTAGGGCCGAGCGTTCGGCCCGCAGGAACAGGCCAATGAGGGGAGGCAAAATCTATAGATCTACTTACGCACGGGGAGGTAGTCTGGAGCACCTCGTGTGAGTGTAGATTATATATCCACTCACATGAAAGATGCGGAGTATTCTAAGCAAAGGAATTGGACGCAGGGATTTAGATGTATATAACGTTATTCTGTTCCATGGAGCCGAAAACATACCCTTGGTAACGTTTTCGGAAGATCCGCAGCCGAGCCAGCCGAAATCTACATGAATTTTATGCCAGGCCTACAGAAATTGACTAAACAGGCTCTTAATCAGGGCATGGCGTCCTTTCAATCGGACGACTTGGCCGCACTCTATATTACACAGCATGCGCTACATCGCGCGGCAACGCGAGAGCGCAGCGGACGAATACAGGATGGAATTGTGCAACTTCGGAACTTTAGTGACGCGAGGATTGCAGGGTCCAGCCTTGCAAAGGCCACGTCCGCCCCCACCCATATTTTGTGCGGCGCTGGCAGGCATCAACAACGGCATCTGTCCCTTCCGCACAATAGAGCTGGACCGTATAAACCTTCGGCCGTCGGACTCTTCAAAGAAGCGGAAGAAGAAGGGGGTTTATACAAGTCACGGCATCTATTGTCCCCGATTTTCGAACCTAATAGATAATCAATGTCTGCCAAGTCGCGCAAGCCAAGCGCAGGAGCTGGACATAGGCGGACTTAACAATCTTCGTGGCCTGCAATGTGGGGACTCTGGAATATGCTGATCGCTATTTGAAAGTGTACAGGTGAACGGCGAGTCTTGTCGCAAGCTTACCCGCGGCCGCCTCATCAATACATTGTGTATTATTGACCCAGATGCATCCAGACTCTACATCCTACAACAAGCGAGACGCACGCTGGATATTGCCGCCACGACAGCTTTCACGACTTGTAGAAATGGGCGCATCTGAGGTAAGCACAACTGATATGACGGAACGCCGTAATAACGCTATCTCTCTAACGACCAGACCGTACCGAAAGTTGACCACTTGTTACCCTAAATAGGGAAAAGCGTAGGGTGACCCACAATTAACCTCTGTGAGGTACATAAGCACTAAGCTCACGCCCACCAAAGTTTCGCACCTGTACCTTGTCCGAGAATTCGAGGCAACGCATGTCTTCGACGTTCGGGCATCTAATAGGCCGCATCAAGCGGTTTGGATCAAGCTAAGTGGCGTCAGCGTAAACGTGCCGCGTAGATACCAGCAGGGACAGTATAAAAGTAGCCTTCCCCGGAGCAACTTGTTTGAATCCTCCACCTCACACACTACCCACCGTAGCCCTCTCAACTCCCACGCATACCTATCTCTTCGCTAGAACTCCTCGCCATAATGAGCGGAGAAGAAGCATCTTTCGTCCCCTTCAAGGACCAGCCCGATCTGCACACTCCGGCTCCATACCGTGCTGCCCAGCTCACATACCCTGCCAACCTACGACAGGCTCTCAAGGATGCTCAGGCAGACAAGAGCAAGACACTGCTTGGTGTTGCACAGGGCATTCCCAATGTCTTTGTAACCAAGATCCTTGCCTCGACTAAGCCGGACTTCATTTGGATTGATGTGCAGCACGGCATCTTCGACCGATTGACTCTGTTCGAGTAAGCCATTAACCCTAGTCTAAGACGCTTTTCAAAAGAATATCAATAGAGAGCCTACCTAACACGCCCCAGCGCCGTCCACGCCGCCCAAGCCCACTCCGAAGGCAAAGCCGCCGTCGTGGTCCGCGTACCCAAGCACGACGAGGTCTCCCTCATCACTGCCCTCGACGCCGGCGCCTCCGGTATTGTCATCCCGGACGTCGAATCCGCACAGGACGTCAAAGACTTCATCCAGAAGATCTACTACGCGCCCATCGGCAAGCGCTCCTTCTCGCCCTGGATCTTCACTCCGGGCGTCTCAGACGCGTCCCTCTACCCCAACGACCAGTTCAACATCGCGACCTCGAACCGCCACGTCTGCGTCATCCCGCAGGTGGAGACTGTCCGGGGAATTGAGAATGTCGACGAGATTGCGGCCGTGCCCGGGATCCATGGGCTGATGTTTGGCCCTGGTGATTATATGATTAGTGCGGGATTGCCGTTGAAGTTGGGCGGTGAGCCGCATCCGACCTTTGTGGCGGCGATGACGAAGCTGGTTACCGCAGCGAAGACGAATGGGTTGGCATTATTTGGGTATGTTTTCTTTTCCCGAAATATCACGGACGGACTGAGGCTAACGGTCACATAGCGCTGCACAGTCACCAGACATGGTTCCCGTATTGATTCAACAGGGCTACGCGGGTATTGCTGTGGCGTTCGACTACTGGGGTTTGGCGAGCATGGTTAAGGATGCGCTGAACAAGGGCGGCGAGTTCGTGAAGCAGGCTGCCGGGACGGAGACGCCCTAAGGCGGCAGAGTGGACGACGATGTTACGATACCCATATCAAATGCACCGCATTGCTCAAGTCAAGAAACGAGTGCCTTTCTGTGAGCCTGTCTGGATATAATGAGACCATTGGTTGGGAAGCGATAGACCTCATTAGTAAGGCACAGGTCTCGAGAAGCATGTTAGATATGTTGGTTATGGCTAGGGCACCGAATCATGTATATGAGTCGGCCTGTAATTACTCATTGGTGTGATAGGCGAGATATAGCAAGAACTTCCTGTGCTTGGCCGCCGCTGCCTACATCGCAGCCTTCGGTTCCTCTTTCTCAGCAGCGACTCTTTCTGCCTCGTAGGCCAAGTTATCGACGACCAGAGGGGTCGCGCTCTCAAGTGCGGCCCGGGTCTTTGAAAAAGTAAGTATGGGCTATAACATTGGGTTTTAGAAGCTGCTTACCTGTATGAAACTGTCTGCCTGGCCCTCCAAAATTTTCCGCCACGAAGCCCATACTTTAGCGAAAGGCCTCAGGGACCAATCAGAGCTGCTCTGCGTATCCCATGTCGTTGGAAAGGAGGTCCGGGTTCCGAGCTGAAACGACTAGAGAGCATTCCTTGACTGATTCTCTTTGGTGAGGTGGATTAACCCATTGTTGTTCTGACCACACCCATATTGATAGTCGCGGAACGAGAAATGCCTGGCAACTCCAACATCTCAGACTAATCATAGTTTAGACTCCGTTGAGTCTCTGGGTTTCTACCAGGACGATGCATAGCTATCCACACGTAGGCAGATGGTAGCATTTTGGCATGTCGCGATAATACTCCCTTAGAGATTACAGTCATCTCCCAAGTCAATACTTCGTTGGACGTGCAAAGAAAGGACTACTTATCAATTGTGTTACGACGGGAAGATATAGACGCGTGATCGTATTTAGTGATGCCAGAAGATATTTAATCTACGCTGTATACAGCTACCACCAGTCAAACTCCCTCAGGTTATCATCACGAAGGTTTTCTGTACCATCACTCGTACCGTCACCTTGAGTAAGTACAGCCTGAAAGTCGTGGGCCCAGAGATCTACTTGTTCCCAGTTCATCTCTCTTCCAAAGTCGAACGACTGGCCAAGGAAGGGATTTGCGAGTATACCTTCTTGTTCCAAAGGTGCACCAGTAGACCGCTCGTTGATTTGGGCACTCTTGTTTTCATCAGGGGTCGTGCCAGGTGCGTGCGGCATGCTTGATCCTTCGTTGCAGGACTGGGCTCTAAGATCGCGAGCCTTATCCAGCAGTCTCAAGAGCGGCTGCCACAAAGCGTTCTTCTTGCCTGCCATGGTTCCTTCAAAGAATCTCGAAGCCGCAAGATCGTACTTTTGCTCCAAAGAAGTGAAAAATGCATTGACAGACTCCCATGCTCGATCGATAGCAGCACCACGATTATGCTTGCATAGATGGGTCAACAAGTAGACCAAGGCATGCCACTGAGAGCATTTACAGCGGAAGAACCACCCGTATTGGCGTTGCCTCTCCGGCATTTGCTGCGCAATCTCAAGGACATCCGCGTTGTACAGAAGTAAGTGCTCATTGAAGTCACCTGTATCCACAGGCTCATCGACGTTCTGCATATGCTTCCAAAGTCTTGCCATTAGGTATCGTAATCCCACAGCACAAAGGCGTGAAAATTCTGAGCAGTCTGTGAAGTATCTCATGTAAACCTCAGAATACCGCTGCATTTGGTCTTTGATCAGGGTCTCTCTGTCGGTAGGGGACAGCTTGTATCGTGCTCGTGTGAATCTCAGCGTGGTATAAACCATCTCAACCCTGATCAAGGTCAGAGTCATTTCGGTCTTTTCGTCTCTGGGCGTGATATTGTCGATGTCTCGCTCCGATTCAAGATCAGCGTCGTTGATGTGAAGCGGGAGCTGACAGTCCACGACGAGGGGTACGTGAGGTTCAAGCCCGCAATTATTGGACACACGAACGTCAATTTGGCATAGTGACCACCAAACGCGACGGCGAACTTCGATGCCGGCTGCAGTTAGCGATGAGGAGGCGACATCCGTGTGCAAGCCCATAGCTTGTGCCAGGCTAATGATCATGCCGCTAAGCACCCATGTCGAACGCGATCTATCCGATGCGAAAGCCAAATAGATCGCAAGGCTTTGAAGTACCACGATCTCTTGGGTAGCCATCCATCCTGCTTGTACTAGAGCTCGTTCGAGGGCAATTCTGTACTTGCGAAGGAGCTGTTTTCTCTCTGCTCCGTACAGAGCACGACACTCTTCCGGGGGGCTCGATGCTATGACAGCATAAATGACGGCAAACAACAGCGACTCACCAGAAGGATCGACTGGAAACCCACTAGAAGCGTCGTGGATGAGGCGAGCAACATTTGGTTTGAAGAGCACCTTGAACATGGTATCCACGTGCAGAGCATAGTGGTCCCAGAACTTCGGAATCAAATTCGAATGAGGGTAGAAAGTTCGAAGACTACCATGACCTCTGGCCGTTGTAAGAAGGGAATTTGCGTCCAGATGCTCGCATCGATTCGTTGATACCGAACATTGTTCGGCCGATGCCGGTAATTTGTCGTCTGTGTCGCCACCGAGGGCCGTTTCAAAGTATGAAGCCTAACATATGAGCACATGCAGAATATCATAAGGCTATGAGTCTTACCTGACTGGCTTTATCACTATTGATGAAGTATGACTTCCCATGAGCATCAGTTATCAGCCTTCCTTGGTTGGTTTCAATAGCATTTCCGCTCCAATGGCATGGCTGATTTTGCACACTCCAACAGGCTATCACTCGATGGTCGTCTTCGTAGTCTTCATCCTCCTCCTCCTCTTCTTCAGAATCGTCACCACCAAAGTCTTCGGCTCGAAACGATTCGTTCTTCTCTGCCGAAAAATCTTGCGGGGCGGGACGACCTGGCTTTGAAAGCGCTGTTCCGGAGTGTGGGTTTTGCTTTTTTCTTGGTCGTCTGGCTGAGAAGATGCACTCGACCTCATATCTTTTGCAGTTGGCGCAGCCTGTGAGTGTCTTATCGCACTTAACTTTCCTTTGTCGGCAACGGATACAAGCTGCGCAATGAAATTAGCAGTTATGGCCTGGTACAAATTCCGGAAAATTACATGCGCCAAATTACGGCACTTGATGCGCTTGAGCGTCTTTGCAACATAGCAGCTGAAGTAAAACAGACAAAAGACAGCTATATACATACCGTATCTATGTAGAGCCGGTGATAATCCCATAGGTTGGGCATCATTGAAATATGTAACCATAGTTCGATTGTGGCTCCAATCGATAGCTCTAGGTCGTCGGACGTTCTTCGATAAGCGGCCTTTGATTTGCCTAACCTGGGTTAACGCGCTGTCTCCATTATGTCGATGCAGCACTATGTCTGTACCACGATTTCTGCTCGAACGTCGTGCGCGACCGCCGGATAGAATCAGTAGATGGGATAATTGAATTATAACATCGTCTCAACGCCCCAGATCTGACAGTGAACTCCCCCGAGCTAGCGCCAGGATTGCATTGCGAAGGCTCCCGCCTCCCTAGTTGAGTAAAGAGTGGTTCTTTTTTTGCATGGGGATTGGATCGGAATGGAGTCGGCACTGCATCGTGTGGTTTAGCTGGGGCCAGCGGCATCGCATGTCAGCCTCAGCCTCAGCCCTACAGGGATTGACGGGATGGTCACATGACTTCGACGTCAGCCTATGCGGCACAGCAGGCGGAAAGTAATGTTGTATTCATTCAAGGCCACTGCGAAAGGGGGAAGTCTACGTAACTCTCCATTCGTACCCATGTACCGTATGAATTATGACTGTGTACTGATGAGCGTCACAATGATAGGATGTCTGGCACCGATTGCGATTGGCTAGAAACGTAGGTACATTGCTCGTTGGTAGATTGGAATTCATACAAAAGCTAGTATTCAAATCATACCGCGAGACCTTTTTGCACATCAGCCACGACTACCGTATGGGAATTTCGATCGAAGGTATCGAGGCAGATTTCGCACCCAGCTCGAGGATTGATGACTACGGCGGGCCGCACTGCCGAGAAGCCCAGCTGCAGACGGTTGCGTCGTTTGGCAAGGCCCGTGCACGATCTGATAAGATTTTGCACCTTCCATCTCCGAGCCCACCCGCCTACACCAATATCCGCCAACCTCCATGCGCAGCATAGCTTTCGTGCTGCTCCTTTCCACCAGAACTATAGCCGCTCATGTAGTGCGATCCGGAAAGTGGTGCTTTGGAGGTTGCGAGACTGTCGTCAACTATGCCACTTTCAACGATACCAGCCCAGGGTCCAAGAAGGCGCGATCATGTGAGGGCATCCTGAGGGCTACATCGCTGTACCTCTGCATCGACGAGTACTGTGCGGAGTCCGGACGTAAAGCATGGCTACAAGATGCAAATGAGACCTGCATAGAGCGGGTCAATGCAACTCTGCCACCATACGAGATCATCGACCGGTTTGGCCCCCAGGAGCGCTCTGGCTTCAAGCGTTTGTCCGCCGATGAGGCCTTCACGTGGCCTACTCTAGACGAAATCGTAATCCCCGACGAAGAATTCTTCGAAAGAGCGTTCACGACATTGGTACGATACCTGCTTATTCTCTCACGTGATGCATCTAAGATTGTTGCCAGGATGCGGCGTTTTTCGAGTATGGTATCCATCGTCTATATGGGTGAGTCGCCCAGATCGTGAATACCTGTAATATGGTGCTGATAACCATAGCTATGTGCTGTTCTACTTCTGGGCAGTCGTGGTCTCCTTTGGGGTGGGGAGTAGACTTCTGTCCCTTATTCAGGGTTTGAGGCGACAAGATTGGCAGCGTGTCTCCACCAGTCCCGATGGCTTCAATCGTTATCGGACAAAGTCGGAGATGTCGAGCTGGTTGCAGACGCTGTTGAAACGCTACATCACTGTACCCGCTGCTTTCAACAACCTTTGCTCACAGCCGTTCGGGTGGTGCACCGTCCCGACACGAATCCAAAGCCTTACAATTCTCGCCTTCGTGGTTTTGAACATCGTGCTCTGTTCAGCAAGCTACCGTCTGACTGATGGAAATCTCTACTGGCCTACGCAACGCGAACAACTTCTGCGGTTTGTGTCTGATCGGACAGGCATCATGTCTTTAGTGAATTTTCCACTAATTTGGCTCTTTGGCATGAGGAACAACACATTGATGTGGATGACTGGATGGGGCTTCGGCACATACAATAACTTCCACCGCTGGGTAGCCAGAGTCAGTACGGTGCAGGCTGTCATTCACTCCATTGGCTACACCATCATGATCTGCGAACGTAAGATTGAAACGTTTTCAAATGTAGACATATTATTGACCGACCCAGGTGATGGTATGGCTAGCCTTGTAAGGTATCTTCACAAGCACTACTTCTGGAACGGAGAACTAGCCACGGTCCTCATGTGCGCTCTCCTTGCATTCTCGGTGTACGGACTGCGCCGCAGCCATTACGAGATCTTTCTCACGTTGCACATCATTTGCTCTATTTTCGTTCTCGTGACCATGTACTAGTAGGCTGTAATTTTCCTCGTTACGTGCATTCTGCTGACACCTTCAGCCACGTGTTGATCTTCGGGGCCTGGGAGTGGAATGGCTTCGTGTACCCATGCGTTGCAGTATGGGTCTTCGACCGACTCCTCCGTGGTGGTCGCATTCTGCTGTTCAACTATCGTTTCTGGAACATAAAGGCCACTGCCACCTACGATTCGGACTCGCACATAGTCAGCTTGCGTGTACCTTGCAACAGATCGTGGCTTAAGCCACAGCCAGGAACATACTACTACATCTCCGTCGTCGACGATCTGCTCTACGCGCACCAAAACCACCCTTTCACCCTGGCGTATGTCAGTACCGACGTCGAACGTCCGGACCTCCAGCTTCCCTTGAGCCCCATCTCGGAGCGCCCTTCAGCACACCGCGCCAACTCCAATGATTCATCCGAATCCGATGCTTTACTCCAGCCAACAGCTTCCCCACCAAAGTCCCCTTCCCTCGTTTTTCTCATCAGACCATACGACGGCTTCACTGGGCGTCTAGCCAAACGAGCCGCATCTCGCCTAACCTCCGTTCGCGTGCTCATTGAAGGGCCCTACGGACATACTGTGCCTCTCCGCACTTTCACAAGTATCCTGTTCATGGTCGGGGGTACGGGCATCGCCGTCCCGCTATCACATATCTCCAACCTTTTGTCCGAAGCATCCAGTGTCGTCAGCCTGCGAATCGTCTGGGCAGTCCGTGAGCACGCGTTCCTCGCATCAGTGCTACGTGATTTCCGCGCTCTACTTGAAGATGAACGCGTCATGCTAGAGGTCCACGTAACGCAAGATGTAAAGAACACAGATGTCGTGCCGGCAGACGGGATGAAGGGAGTGAAGTTGATGCCTGGTAGACCGGCTGTACACAACGTAGTTGAGGACATGGCTATGGAGTCTGGATACAACAGATTCGCGGTCGTGGCTTGTGGTCCTGCTAAGATGGCCGACGAGACGAGGAAGGCGTGCGTCGCAATGTTGGGGAAGGGGTTCAGGGGGGTCGAGTACTTTGAGGAAAGTTTCAAGTGGTAAGAGGACAGAGCTCTTGTATAGAACAAAAGATAGACTTGTGAGCGTTCTAAATCCTCAGTTCTTGTTGCACTGTTACGTAGCTGGAAGGTGAGTACGCGCTCCTTCATTTCTCTCACTATCACTTGACCTATGCGTCGATCTCGCCGACGTTCGCCATTCTCTCTAATTCACGCACACCTACAATACAAGTATGACCATAAGCAATGTCACGCATTACTCCCACAAGATTTACCAGGCGATCACAACAATAAGAGAACGGCCGCAGTGTTGGAGGCCGTAACCATGAATGTAAGACAGAGCAGCTTGATCAAAACTCTGTTAACAGAATCCCAGCTGGACGATATAACGCGGTCGTTGAAGTAACATTGGCCGACACACATTCCCAGATTCCTGGCCACAATGGTCGGCCAAACGTTAATTTTACATTTGGCGAGAAGAATGAAGCACTGTCCGCCAAGATCGCGGAACTTGAAAAGGTAGGTGCTACATTTGAATTTGGTGAATCACCTTTCAAAAGTTTTCCTTGGTGTATGAAGGTACTCGCCACCCAATTTCAAAAAAGTTGACAATACGAAAGAGTGACCAAGATCCACGAGGCCGACTCCTAAGAGGTCGATGTCCAGCCCAACGAGCCCACCATGAAGGTGAATTTTGCTGAGATGATGGTGCTTTCTGGACAAAGAAGAAAGAAGAGGTCGCCTTGGCCGCTGACCTGGCCGCTAGATGGACGTAAAATGTCAAAAAGATAAATACCGCTTTTAGAAAGCATCAGGATGCTCTCGAGGATTCCCGCGAGTGATCCTCAGACGGGACATGGTGGCGGCGACCCTTAACAAGCAACTTGCCGCCATCGCCGGCCTCCGCCATGGTAGGCGCGATGCATACCAAGGTGTAGGTATGATAAGATATAGAAAACTTGCGAATGAATTTCGTCCTAAGATTTTCACTGTATCATGTGTGACCTATGCATTATCAGCAGCCAGGTAGATTTGCGCGAGGCTTGACACCATCCAGCTGGCTTGGATCTGCTACCCTGCCTACTCGAGGCCGTGATACCGTTCGATCAAGCGTATCTCTAAACATCTATCATACTGTCCATCTCTTTCCGCCTGGACCTTGTTCTTTCGTCCACAACTTGAGGTACTTATCAGGCCCAATAGTCCCGCAGTATCTTTGAGCCCCTTCATTCAACTCCCTCTGTAAATGCTTGCGACCCGGAAATATGGCAAGACCGTATCAAAGGTGATAGACAGCCTTGACATACCTAAATAGCAAATCCTACAGAGAGCCTTCTCAGGCCCCCGTAGACTTTTGTCCCCCGGTGTTAGTACTAGTGAAGGTCAATGTTGGGCATGGGGGCCTTGAAGCAGGGGGGCGGGGGTTTCAATTGGAATGGCGTTTTAATGGTTTGAAAAATAAAGAGGCCTGGTCGTTGGGCCATATTAACGCCCATATGTAGGGCCAAGGTTTTGAGATCATGGAATCCATTGGACGGTTTGCAAGCGTCTCACGGTATCTTCGCTTGAAAAGATCAGCCACATCCTCGAAATTCGCTAAACTACAAGCCAGAAATGATGGTGTCTCAGCGTGTGTTGATCCATTCTTCTTGAATTTGAGGTGGCGAGGCTTCTAAAGCCGTACATGAAAAACCTAGCTAGGTATGATGTGATCCTTCGCATCTACGCCAGCTTTCCATCGGTAAGTGGAGGCAACGTGTTCATCAAGAGGACCGCTTTGGCCCTCCTTCTGGTAGAAGTTTTCGCGATATGTGCCTCCAGGAACCGTATAATCATCCCAGAACAGCCCTCGAGCTCTCAACTCCGGTAACAGTAGCTCAATGACGTCTTTGAAAGATTGAGGAAACAGGGCATACGCCTGTCTTTGTATTAGCAACAGTCTCTTCGATGGATCTTGCTTCAACTCACAATATTGAATCCATCGACTCCGGCCTCATCTTGCCACGTCTGGAAGCTGTCTGCGACCTGTGCTGGTGTTCCAACAAAGATAGGCCCATTTCCTCCGATACTGACATGTTCAGCAACAGTGTGCTTAGTCCACTTCGATGTTCCGGGCGAGAATCGTGCATAGCCTTCCACCGTTGACCGGACTGCATTTGATTCTACCTGTCTGAGTTCCTCGTCGTCACCGTACTTTCCGAGATCGATACCGGTCCAGCCACAGAACAGAGCAAGCGCCCCCTCAAGCGACGCATATTTACGGTACTCGGCAAGTTTTGCTTGTGCCTCCTGTTCAGTGCGGCCAAGTATTGGCGTGACAAGGGCAAGGACTTTAATGTTGCTGCCATCCCGCCCAAACTCAGTCTTCGCGAGCTCTCTTATTTCGGCAATATTTTTCGCGCAGACCTCCGGGGCATGAGCAGACACAAAGATGGCCTCAGCGTTCTGAGCCGCGAACCTTTTCCCTGCCTTCGAAGCACCAGCTTGCAGTATCAAAGGCGTCCGCTGTGGGCTGGGCTGGCAAATGTGAGGGCCGGGGACCGTGAAGTACTTGCCTTGATGGTTGATCTCGCGCACGCGGTCCGGCTCGGTATATACACCCTTCGAGCGATCTAGTACTACAGCATCGTCCCTCCAGGAAGATTCGAACAGTTTGTACATGACTTTCACATATTCTTCAGCTTGGGCGTATCGGTCATCGTGCTTCACACTGTCAGCAACATAATCGCATGCTTACAAAAGTATAGACGCACCGCAAGCTGCTCTTGGTAGCCCATATTCCTTGCAGCGGAGTCCAGGTAGCTCGTGACGATCTATCGTTTGTTACTGAAGGATCCATGCACAATATATCTTCTATCTTACATTCCAGCCGAGCCTACTTGATGTCAGTATTGATTTTGGATTGCAAGGCGAAAACCATACCTTCCATTGGATAGATGGTCTACTGTCGACAGCCTACGAGCTAGGTGATACGGCTGCTCGTATGTTGTAGAGCAAGTCACCCCAAACCCGATGCTCTTTGTCGCAGCCGCCATTGCACTTACGACAGCCAGAGGCTCATTTACAGGCCACTGCGCACCAGACACTATCGCGGCCTCGAGATTCCCATTATACACATCGTAACCGCCCAGAACGTCCGCGATGAAGATACCATGAAACTTCGCTTCTTCGAGTAGCTTAGCCAGTTCCACCCAGTGCTGGACATTGCCAAACTCGTGCGAGTGGTCGTCCGGATGCCTCCATAGCCCCGGCGACTGATGGCCACTGCCTGATAATTACCTCCAGTCAGTTTGATGTTCTAATGTAAGATATCCAGGGTGTTGAGTAATCGGGTCACGTGAACTCACACATCTCGACGAAAGCATTCAGGACCAACTGTTTTCTGGGCGCCATGATGTCGTTCAAGATCCTGAAGATGTCGTGCTTGCTTTTTTGAGCCTTTTATGCGTTTATAATCGCGAGACAATCCGATGTCGCTATCTATATCGGCTAACGTACTGTTCGAGATGATTAGTGCGATGATGTGCTTGCAGCGTCCACGAACGCAATCGACCCCTCCCCCACGTCGCGAACGAGTCGCATCGCACAACAATGGCAATTTTCGAGTAGTTTGACACGGTGTCGGGCGTTCACTCGGCAGCTAATCAACGAATCCGCTATGGCGCGATGATCCAGCTGCGGCCTTACCTCATCCGCAGTATCTATCCAAAGGATACCCTGTATGCAGGCCAGCATGCACCTGCGCATATCCGAGCCTTCTTCAATGGCAGCAGATGACGTGCGAGCCATGCGGTTTACTATAACCGCTAATTCCGGAGATGAGCGATGGTCGGACGTCCTAAACTACCTACGAGCTACACAAGACATCGCACAAGTATCACTCCCTCCGTATATCGAACCACTTGCACGTGCGATAGTACTGCTCCCGCAACAATGGTTCAGTGGCCGGCAAAATGGAGGAGACGCAGTGTAGCCATCACTCCTGTGGAGGCTGCTGCTTCAGCGACGGCTGATTACCAACGACGGAGTGAGGAGTTGAACGTTCCAAACAGCCAGTCCGCTTTGTTGCTACCTGCAATTCGGACACGATACGAATTGAAGCTCGATCACACAATACCGAGTATACAACATGACCACGAGCTCTTGATACAAGTCAGTTCCGTTGGCTTGAATCCCATAGATTGGAAAGCACCGCAAGTGCACTTCCTCTTACCTTCGTAGCGACACCTAACAACCCTCCAGCGACTTCAACTTCGGCATTCCCTCGCTCCCATACATCTCAGGCCGCGAGTTAGTCGGCACCGTCGTCCAAGCCCCGACAGCCTCCAACACCCGTATCCGTAATGGCGACGTCGTCATCGTCCCTTCAACAGACTATCGCGACCTACGCAAAGCCGCTTTCCAAGAGTACAGTATAGCGTCTTCCTTCAACGCGATCCGCCTCCCCCATTCCATTCCCCAAGCGCAAGGCGCAATTCTAGGAGTCTCCTTCGTCTCCGCCATCCTGGCCCTCGGCATCAACATGGGCGTCGACTTCTCTTCCATCGAAAACGGGCCCGACCTCCTCGCCATAGTTCGCAGCATTGACCCCTCCCGCCTGCCCGCTGACATCCGCAACGAATGTCTGGATGGCATTACCACCGAAGAGCGCGCGAAGCAGGGCGACTTCCTGGTCGTATGGGGCGGCAGTTCCACGTGCGCGCACACGCTGAAGCAGCTCGCGCGTCTCGCAGGCCTACGCATCATCTCCGTTGTCGACACCGCGAAACACGGCCTACGTCTCTCGTCAGCCGAGCCCGTCCGCCCCGACCTCCTCGTCGACGCACACGACCCCGCCCGCGCCGTCGCCATCATCCGCGCCGCCACCAAGAACACCGCCCGCTTCGGCTTCGACACGCAGGGCAAAGACACCGCCGCGCACCTCCTCCGTGCACTGGCGTCGAAGACCTTGGACGCTCTCCCGGAAGATGAATCCACCTTCGCCTCCACCAAGCCCACTGCCGAGCGCCTCCCCACGCCTCCATCGACACCGCACGAAATCTCCACTTCACCGCGGTCGCACCTCGTCGGCCTCACGGGCGTGCCGAAGACAAACATCCCCGAGGACGTTGCGCTGCATAATGTGCCGATCAAGCTGTTCCACGAGATACCGGAAGTGGGTGAGGCGCTGTGCGCGTGGTGTGAGAGGTTGTTGGCGAAGGGGCTATTGTTGCCGCCGGAGGTAGTGGGGACGGTGGAGGGGCTCGAGGGGATTAACGGCGGATTGGAAAGGATGCGGAGGAGGGAAGTTAGTGGGGGGAGGTTGGTGGCGGTGTTGAGGTAGGGTAGGCGGGGTGAGGCATGAAGGCATTCTTTGTCATGCCATGCAACGGGGTTATCAAGTGATTATCGAACATGCATATAGAACTCAGTGATTGTGCCAGACACGTTTGTGCCATTGATAATTCTATATACAAGATGCGAGCAGGCAACACAATCGTATTTGACAGTCGTACGTTCCCGATGTGGAGCAGCCCCTGATATGAATCAAGCTAATCGTCGTCCGCAGAGCGTTTCTGACGGATTCCTACACAGCCATCTACGAGCCGGAAACAGTGATGGAAGCAGAGCCACTGCTCTGGTATCCCTCAGTCGCCAGAATCTGGTAGTCGTGGCTGCCCAACTTGAGCCCGTACTGGGTCCAAGCATTGAAGTGAGCGCCGACATTGATGGATCCACCGACGCGCTTCTGCTGGCGGACACTCCAGAACTGGGGGAACGTGCTGGTTCCCTCGATCGACGGCTGGTTGTAGCGCGTGGTCTGGAGGATGTCGTAGGTGCCGCCGTCAGTGGTGATGGTGCCCTTCTTCTGTGCTGCAGAGGCGGGGTTGTAGCTGCCGTACGTCTCGACGATGTAGTACTCGACGAGCGGGTTCCTGGTCCAGCCGTAAAGCGAGATGTAGCTGTTCACATTCGCGGCGTTCCAGGTACCGGAGTAGGTGACGGTGCGGGCTGCTCCGGGCTTCCAGCCCTTTCCGGCGACAAAGTTGTTCACGTTGTTCCAGGAGACCGAGTACTTGCCGCCCGCCTACTGAATTTAGTACTGTATGATGGGAAGTCACGCAGTGCAATCTTTACCTCGTTGTTGTAGTTGACGGAACCCTTGCCGTCAGTCCAGAAAGAGTAGAAGTACCCATCATGGGTACCGGTTCCGGGAGAGGTTGCGACAGCGCGTTCAAGCAAGTTGAAAGGCGAGGTCACGTTGACCGGGCTGGTGAGCACCGAGGCAGCGGTGCCAAGGGCGAGAAAGATAGACGAGAAAGCGACCATGTTGAGGATCGTTGTGCTGATGCTGCGTGGTGGTCTTCTACATGCTGCCTTCCATAGTTCTTATATACTGCGGATCCTCGAGCCTTGGGAATGTTTGATTTTGATATCGCCATAAGCGATTTCTTGGTGCCAAGCCTGCGATATCAGTCGGCCCAGAGGAGGCTCTTCGATTGGGAGGGAGCGGGGGGCGGATGCTGGTGTGCAGTGGCGTCAAATTGCCGGTGTATATTGTGGGGTGCATAGGTTGGCAGGCGTCCCCAGGGTGTAGATTAACTACCCCAGAATTGCTTAAAGGTATGTCAAACCACCGGCTATTTCAGACGAAAGTCTTACGAATGCGGAACAACAAAGGAACAAGCCAGACGCTTTTGCGTGTCAAACCCGGTCCATGGTAGTCGAGCAGTCCGCATTGCGCTTAGTGATAGTACTCCGCGTACAGTGAATAGGTCGTGCTAGGTGTATGTCCTGGTCATGTTCGACTCCATGTAACACAAATCCAAGGCTTGGCGCTCCCAGTGTTCGGGCGCAAGTCCCTTCGGATGAAGGTGTTTTAGCGCTGAGGCAATGCCCACGATGGCACACTTGATTGATAGGCTACAGCGACTTCGACTTGATCATTCCGACCTTGGCATTACTATGTAAGCTCCGCGCGAGGCTTCGATTAGGATGGAGGGGTGCAAAAAAGCATTATGACCAAGACCTGGACGCATTTAGCCGGACTGCACGATGCTGCGAGCCCTATACTGCGGCGCCTGACCGTCGTAGTCTGTCATGTCTTGATTAAATGCCAAGGACGGAAAGCTTGGCCGATTAGCGAACATCATCTCGGGATGGCACGAGGTGTGACGACGATATGCACTCGTGGTCCGACTGAAACAATGGGACCAAGCTGTTTCTGATCGACGCCCAACCGGGTCGACGGTTACTATTATTGGGGCATCTCTAAGATTGCAGTGGAAAGATGCGGTCATCGATTTGATGAGCTGGGGTGAGAATGGTACAATGGCGTGCAGGCGTAGGTCATGGTCGACCGGACTGTATATGATTGCATGGAAAGGTTGAAGACGCTGCATCAGCGGCGGAGGTTCCGTTCGTTCCATAGCCGGTCGATAACCTGGAAAACAGCTGTCACGAGTTTCAGGGTCTCAGCGTCGAGATGCTGGCCAAATCGCTGCTGCATCTTATCGGGATGCCAACGAACACGCTCCATCTTCAGCAAGGCCAACGCGTCGTCTCTCCAGTTGGGCGAAGATTTCAGGAAGTGTTCAATCGACTTGGCCTCTACCAGGCTGGCTCGGCCAGAGGCGACGGGCCAAGGAATGATTTTCGGTGGGTCATGGAGCCCAGGGTTTTGCAAGGACCTGAGATGGTCCCATTTGGTGGTGTATGTTGCCCATGCTGCGCCCGCCTCTTTAGCCCTCTTCCGCTCCGCGCCACGCTTCAGACTGTCTTCCATTTGCCGCCGGATATTCTCCCTTTCTGCCTCTTCCTTGGCAGTCTCCTCCTCCAGGTCGCGATTCCGCTCTTTCCGACTCTGGCGCGCCTTCTCCCGCGCCGCGCGTTCCTCGAGAATGTGCTGATGGCTCTTCTCCCACATCTTGGTGCGCACGAAATCAGCGTACTCCTCGTCTGTCATGCGTTCCAGTCTTCCATCCGGGCCTGGCTTGGTGTTTGGATATATGTGGATGGGCTGGCCGTACACTCCTTCCCAGTAGTCTGCGCCTTCGTCGTCGGCCATGGCATCGAAGATGGACTCGCGGAATATGGCGTCAGAGTCGACGTCGGGCGATCCGTTATTCAAGGGATCGTAAAGAGACTCGCGGTGGCGGTGGTCGGGGTCTTCGTAGTCGCCAGTTCGCGTGAAGGTGCGGCCATGGTCGCGATGCTTGTGCCTGCGCTTCGATTGCCTGTGGCGCCGCCTTGAGTCGCTCTCCTCATCTGAGCGGCAGCGTGTGGAACTGGATCGCTTCCTCGGCTCCTCTTGGTCGTCCACATCGCGGTGTTTGCGCTTCGAGCGCCGCCCCGATGACGTCTTGAACTGAAATCTGGAAGCTTTCGCGCTGCCGTAGACTTGTTTCTCGCCGGCTCTGTCGCTAGCCGGCTCCTCCATGGTGGGGGCTGTGGTGTACCAACTTCCAGTCGTGCATAGAGAGGGAGCCGAGGTTGCGTGCGGCCGACTGTAGGCAGTAGCGCATTCCGTGGACAAGAGGTTGACGTTCCGCGGTTGCGACCAGCGGGGAGGGTGCGGAAGGCGCGATGATCTCATTGGCGGACGCGCGGAGTGGCTTGGCGGCGGGAGCTTTGGGAACAGCAACCACGGCCTCGCTCTATACACTTCCCCTCCCACACCAACGTCGCCGACACTCGCCATGGCTTTCAAGTTTGGCTTGAAGAACAAGCTTGCGAGCGGCCCGACCAAGCCGTTGCTGGGAAAGAAGAAGCCGCTGTTCGATGAAGAAGAGGATGAGCCCGTACCCAAGCCCAAGGCCGCAGTTGCCGAGGAGGAAATCGCAGAGTTCAACTTCGAAGACACGCTAGCCGCCGCGTCGAAAGCCGAAAAGCCTGCCCAGAAACCCAAGCCGAAGCCCAAAACACTCGAGCCCCCAAAGCGAAAAGCGCTCGCAAAAGAGGACGACCCGACCAGAGTCGCCAATCTAGCCAGCGCCAAAGAGTCGGAACGACGTGCCAAAGAGGCCCAGGAGCTGGATGCATCCATCTACGACTACGATGCCGCCTACGAAGCCATCCACGCAAGGCAGCTGGCAAAGAAGGCTGCTGAGCAAGAGGCTGCTGCGGACCAGACGCCAAAGTACATGGAGGCCCTGTTTGAGTCAGCAGAGCAGCGCAAAAAGGACCAGCTCCGCGCACGAGACAAGATCCTGCAACGCGAGCGGGAGGCCGAGGGCGACGAGTTCGCGGACAAGGAAAAATTCGTGACGGGTGCGTACAAACTCCAGCAGGAGGAGGCGCGCAAGGCCGAGGAGGAAGAGAGGAAGAAGCAGGAGGAAGAGGAGGAGCAAAAGCGCAAGTACGGCATGCAGAACTTCCATAAGCTGAGACTGATGGAGGAGGAGAAGCGACACCAAGAAGCCATGGAGGCTGCCGCGGAGCTCGCCAAATCAGGTGTGAGGCTGGAGGAACAGCCCAAGGAGAAGACAGATGCAGAGATAGCCGCCGAAGCACGAGCACAGGGCAAAGACATTACCCTAAACGAAGAAGGCCAGGTCACGGACAAGAGACAGCTCCTCCAAGCTGGTCTCAACATCATTGCGAAACCGAAGAAGCCCATGACCGCGGTTTCCACGGCACTGAAACCATCGGCGCCAAACAACGGCTTCCAAGGCCGCAATGCTGCGCGGAACGATATTCGGGCCAGGCACACCCAGATGGTCGCCCAACAGATCGAACAAGCTGCGAAGCGTAAAGCAGACGAGGATGCTGAAGAGGCAAGAAAGCTCCTGCATTCCAGCAAGAGCCAGAAGACGGCAACCGACATCAGCAGTGCAAAGGAACGTTATCTGCAGCGAAAGAAAGAAGCTGCGGCTGCAAAGGCGGCCGCTGAGGGCAAATGAGGGAAAACCTCGCACTCTCCGTTGCCAGATTGTCAGCGTCATAGAGTTGTATGATCGAATGCGTAAAGTATGCTATGCGAACAACACTACAAGACACTCAGCTAAACTAATCATAGCCTCACATCTGTGCCCTCAAACTGCTCCACATTCTCCATTTGGCCCATCCACATGACCCTCTCCCTGACGAATATCTCGCCCTCCGGTGGGTATCGGTCTAGGCCTTGTGCCAACGTCCCGGCTTGTACGATCGTGTATCCTTTGTACCCTTCGGATTCACTCTCCTTCCACAATGTACTCGAGCATGTGTCACAAAACGAGACGGTAAAGACGGGTCCTTGGCCTGACTTGAGCAGAAATTTTCGCGGCGAGCCGACGAACCGGAGAGAGCTGGATCGCACGCTGATATTGGTAGAGTACGAGCTGCCCGTCATCCGTTTGCAATTAATGCAGTGGCACAATACCTGGAGATCGTCAGCATGTGCCTGGCCTCGCAAGATTCTGGAGAACTCACCGTCTTGACAGGCTCGTCTAAGATCTCGTACACAATTTTTCCGCACAAGCAGCCTCCCTTTGTCATTTTTACACCTTTCGCTCGAAGGATCGGACAAGAAAGCGTCTTGGACGAGACGATGAAGTCGGTCAAGGACAGCATTTGAAGTACAGACTTCGTTTAGGGACTGAATACTAGAGCGGATGTAGATATTGCCTTTCGATTATAGCGCGAACGCTTCTGCGCTGATGATGCGAAAGCTTCACGCGTGTTGCATAGCCTCGCCGGGCCATCCCATCGCATATGTACCCCCAGGTATATTGTCTTCATCAAAATCACACAAAGAAGCTTGCGAGGCGAGGCTCTCTTCCGCACAAGACCTACATTGGCATCTTCGCGGTCCGGCCCGCGTCGTCTCCGTAAGTGCCTCCACACACGGTCTGGACCTTCACGCTCCCGGCAGTGCTGCGTTTCGGCCCGCTTGTATCTCAGGACAAACTTATGTGGAAACGTCGATCGCGGTGCCCTGCATGGCCTACCACGATCGTAGGTTCAGACTAGACACTCTCGGGTCGCCTTTTGTCTTAGACATCTTACGCGCACGTCTGCAAACGGCGGCCAAACAAGCGATCGCGCGTGGCTATGTGACACTCAGAGGTCGAGAGCGCAATGGTGGTTGGTATTGTCGTGCTGAGGGTCTTGCAGCAAGGATCGGTTTCCAGAGAGACAAGTAGGGTTGCCGATCATGGACAGATCGGGTATGCAATTGCGGAGGATGGGTCTGGTGCAGTCCGTAGTGTAACTGAAGATTCTGGACTTCTGGGGATAGCTCCGGTGAGCTTGTGATCCAATGCGCTGTGGAAGCGCACCAAATGGAACTCGTTTAGAAGAGGAACAGGAAGTTTCAAGTAATAATCCAGCAAAATCTGGCTGGAGGGTAGATGGGCATGTTGGAGCTATGCGAAAATTGGCAGAAAGTCACCAAAGCAAGGAATCGATAGCAGCAAGCGAGCAACCCAAGACGACTGTAAGAATTATTACACTTTATAAGAGACTAAATTGCACAGGTCGGATAATGGCTGGAATTAAGAAGAACATGGGCCACAAAACAGCAAACGCGTGTAGCTAGATGGGAACGTAATGCGATGAAATGAACATTCAAGGCAGAGTGGAGCCACGAGAAAACTAGAGACTATAGAGGTCTTTGATGTAGGTACCCTTTCCATCCATGTTCTTCCATGAGTCCATGCTCGGCTCGGAGTGATTAACCCAAGGGTGGCTTGGGTTCCTATGCGGACCTAGAACTGTGAACTGATGGTGCGCCCTAGGTGCTCACGTTCGCGACGGAGAGTGACATCGCGGGGGTGTGGGCTTGCGTGGCTGGTGGTACGTCGTAGAGGTAGGCTGTAGAATGCAAGCTTGTCGATGCAGTAGATGTCAAAATAGGTCTTGGCTGTACCGGTAGTATGTGGTTATTTGTGACCTGTCTTAGAGGCGACATTGGAACCCGAGTTTGTCTACCCAAACGCACCTGCACTTGAAGCCTCCCGGTGGAAGACAAAAAGACTCGTCTCCCGAAACCACCCAGGAACCGACTCCCCCATCTAGCTTCCTGGCTCGTTTGCAGTTTCCAAGACGATCAGCCTCAAACCATGGCCTCCTCCATGGAGGAGAATGTCTAGGTATGCTGCGTTAAGCTATCATACCCCCTAGCTGGGTACACGGGCAAATGTCAACACTTGCACTACCTTTTCACTGACTGGAAATCGACTGCATATTCTCTAGTGCACACCCCAACTTGGTCGGCGATTCTCACATCCTTCATCCTGGGCGTCCTCCTTCGACCGTTCGTCTCGTTCGTAATGCGTCTCTTCATCAGCCTCGGCATATTGTTCCTCCAGCTACATCAAAGGCTCAACCGTCTTTAACGGGCGCATCTGCGGCGCGTTCATTGCGGTTGCTCTCATCTTGGCATTGCACTACAGTCAACATGCTCTTGAAGCTGTTGCTGGGGTTCTTCTCGGAGAGTAGTCTGGAAGCCTCTGGTGTGAAGTGAGTCTGCTTAGGGTGATGTGATTGGTGGTGAGGTTCAGCGCCGTTTCACAGGGAGCGAGCGGAAGTAGAATGGCTAGAAGGGACGAGTAGGACAGAGTGAGGTATTTCTTGTGCGTAACAGGAATAGGAATTCGACTCGATGGCAGAAAGCATCGCTGCAAACGATTCTCACTGGCGGGAAGCTCCTGGCTGGCAAGACTTCTAATTGACGCGCAGCTATTCGCCGCTTGGATATCTGCTGAGTCAAATCATCAAGAAGATAATTTTTGCAAACAAGTGATCGATTTGGTGAATGAGTTATGGTGTAATAGCAACAACTATGCTTTTGTCTTGCAACCGCTGTACAGATTTCCACGATCCACATCTTATAATGCCTCTCCACCTACTTCATAGCCAGACCCCAAGCCACAACACCCGCCCAGATCTGGATCCCGTACTGCACCAACAGCCCCGGCGCACCCGCGTACCTCCCCTTTCCGTTCTGGTTCCAGTTCGTGTAGCCAATGCTGTACAATATCCTGCCGACGCTCCAAACGCCACCCAGGGCAGCCGTCAACTTAGGCTGGCTCAGACCGCAAATCAACAAGCAGCCCACAGTCGTAAGATGTACCTCGCCGAAGTTCTGGTGGCCACGCTGCGCGGCGTTGAAGGCGAGGAGCGCCGCTTTGCGCTCGGCAGGCGCGCTCTGGACTTGCTCCCACGATGCGTATTCGAAGGGGTAGGGGACCTTTGCGGCTTTGCGGAAGGAGCCGACGCGGCTGCCAAGGTAGGTGCCTGTAAGGAAGGTCGAGACGACGGACAGGAGGACGAAGCTGCAGGACGTTAGGTGGAGGGGGGAAGTGCGATTGGGGATAGCGTACCCGTAGTCGGCGGGGATTTGGATGGCTTGCATGGTGAGCAATCAGTTGTATTGGCGGTGAATTGAGATCGCGCAATTGATTGCTTGGATGTCGAAATCACAGGCTTTGAGCGTTGGACGAACGGAGGCCGGCGCAGAAGATTGTCGATTGGCCGTCGGGATGGAGCTCTGGGCGGACGAGTTTCAGCGGAGAAAGCGCGGAACAACATCGTCCCGACGGGTCGATTCAATCGTGCCGACCAGAGGTGCGCGAGATGTACACAGCATCTTTGAAAGACCACGAGTATCTTGCGAGCGTGTTAGACAGACGCAGGTGCGATATGTATGTTTACACAAACCGGAGGATTATGGGTTGGATGGCGTTGATTGGCTGCCAGCCGATGACGATAGAGCTAGGATCAATAAGCTGTGTACACTAAAGGTACCTAGGTATGCAAGCGAATAGGATGCTAAGTCGCACGAGTAGGGTCAACACGATGCACTTGGATGAAAATCATGTCTTCAGTTGCACAGAAGCCTATGAAGTGGGAGCAGTCTTCGTGCTCCTGCTTTGGTAGAGCCCCAGCTCCACCTGACGGCGCCGAGTGTCATCGCGTCCTCGTGCAGTGACAGTGGGACGGGAAGTGGCTGCTCCGTACTGAGAAGCCCAAACTGACAGCGGTGTCAAAGGGTACTTTAGTGCTCAAAGCCCTCAGGACACCGTGCCTCCCTTATGATCTGCCAACGCGTCGAATGCAGTCCCAGCTTCCGCAGGAGCTTTCCAGGGAGAGAGTTCATCGGCCTTTCTCGCCCCAAGTCGCGCATTTCTTTCGCTCGTCGCAGTGCTTTCGAGCCTTTTCCTTTGCTGTTGTTCGAACACCCTCACTGTTCTCCTCTTTCATGCCATCCCATTCTGCGCTCCATTCTGTTCACCATCCGGCACCTTCCACGCCTGAGGCAGCTTCCCCACAAGCCCCTCCACGAGCCCCGCGACCTCCAACGCCTTCTGCCTCTCCACCTCCGCATCCTTCTCGTCTGCCAGCGTTTCCAGCCCGCCAAACAGCCACAGCTCCTGGAGATCGCGTATGAACATCGACATATTCTGCGCCGCTGTGACCTGCCACTTGTCAGCCGATCCTAAGCAATGCCTAATCTCGCCGGCCGAGGCGCGCTGTAAGGCAGTTGGGAGGCTGTACAATCGCCACTGCGCCCTCCTTGATCGCGAGCTCCTTCTGTGCGGATTGGCTGTAGTCGGGGTTCTCGTCTTCGCGGGCGACGGCCAGGATGGCGCGGTATTGATTTAGGAGCTCGTTCATGAGGTCGTTGACGCGATCTGCTGCTTGGTGAGCTAGGAACGCTTGAACGAAGAGGCTTGCATACTGCGCAGTGCATGGGCGTTCCGCTGCTTGGGGTCCATGGCCGCATTCGGTGGTGAGCGGCCTGGTGGAGCAGTTGAGCTTCGATGTTTGGTGGAGCAGACCTCTTGTCGATAAAGATGCGGGCCGTGCGCTGCTCAAGCGAACCGAGGTTTGAGATCCAGCATGGTGAATGTACACCGGATCAATTCCAACAAAGTATTTGATGAACCAACATCGTCTCTGACATGCCCAATACTGTTCCTGAAATAGTGTGATTTGAGCGCGCGGTCTCCTCTTTTCTTTATTGTTCTCGCAAACTCCCTAAGCGCACTTTTGCACTCAGTACCCAATCTTACATACTCAAGTGCTCGAAGAAGCGCGCGCGAACTCCAGTCGGCTCCTTCCGCGACCGCTACGTCCACAGAACAGACACGACAATGCCAACTCGTCGCGGGCCGTCGC
Organism: Paraphaeosphaeria sporulosa; assembly: GCF_001642045.1. NCBI lineage: Eukaryota > Fungi > Ascomycota > Dothideomycetes > Pleosporales > Didymosphaeriaceae > Paraphaeosphaeria > Paraphaeosphaeria sporulosa. The sequence continues at coordinate 507,567 of NW_017253374.1, read as the reverse complement.
CAGCAAACAAAGACCTGCGCTCCGTTCCGAGCAGCCCCCGACATCCCGACTCTACAATTAGACATCTTCACCTTATCATGCAGTCCACCCGAGACCCCGTCCTGCACCAACGAATTCGTGTTCTCGAGCATACTGTAGGATGAGCTGAAATCCTCTCGTCGTATCCAGCCTGCATGAACTCAGCACTACGGGACCTTGCAGCGCCACAATCACTAATCCCTAAGGTCAGGGGTCCGCACCAACATTCAGTCCGTCCTCAGCTCAGGAGAGCAGGGTCATCCACGAGCTAGTGGCGCTAGCTACAGTACAGCGTCACAAAGCGTACTGTCTCCACTACGGGACTGCGTTCGTTGGGAATATCCCGAGGTACTGGGCTGAGGCTCGGAAGCTTCGATGGATTGACCAGAATGTCGGGAATCAGCAGGGTAGGTGTCTTGCCTTATTAAGGGATCAATGCTTCGGGCAGGATTTGATATTCGGCTTTGATGACTCTGAAGTGGAGAACGCGGAACTACCCTTTGGCGCGCGAACCGCACAGTGACTGTGCCGTGCTGGTGCGCACTGGAAGATAACCTACAAGTCTGTTATGGCCTTCTGACAGAACCGTTGGACCATTCATGAAGGAACAAGACGTGGACTGTACTGAATCATGCGAGTATGTTCGTCGTATCTCATTGCGGCCGTTAAATATGTACTTGAAGTAAGAATGAAGCGTAACAATGGGTGTACGGTATGGACACGAAAGCTAAACACTCTGTACTGAAAAAGAAACGAAAGTGATGGTGGGTGCCTCATGGCTGGTATCTTCAAAACTGACAGGGAAACGGGGCTCAAAGACTAAACGAGAGACAGCCTCCAAAGCGAGTTATCACGCCGTAAACGCCAATCCGAACCGTGAAAAGAGAGAGTGTGCATCTTCCAAATCAAAACGCGGAAGTAGATGCATTCTTCCGTCGGAACATAGTACCAAAAGAAGTCTTTCGTGAGTGGCCCCAGGACTGGTTCCGCATATGCGCCGCCGAAATTGTCGTGACTGGGGTTGGTAGCTGGGTATCTGTGTTCAAGTCTTCGTATCGCCAGGTAGGGATTATGCTCTTTGCAGTCTTAACCTCCTCCACAGGGTTGTCGACATTGCAGCTGTATGGCAGCGAGATCTCCAACGCTGGCTTCTCTTTCTTCGAAGTCTTCGTCGGCTTGGAGAAGTTTGGGATCCTTGCAAGCGTTTGCTTGGCCTCGGTCTGTTCGTTGAAGACGGAAGATGCAGACGTTGCTGGTTGGGTTAGCTGAGATAGGCAGTGGCTTCAAGAGATACACACCAGAAGAAGCATCAGAATTGGCAGTGCTTGCGGAGTTGCGGCTTGAATCCCGAGAGCTACTCGAGAAGTATTCCTCTTCTGAGTATGTCAGTCAGACTTGCGACTATATTCATGCTGTGTTAGACGTACCTGGCGGTATCGGAACCTCCGATAAAGGGCTACTCGGCTTTGTCTTTGTTAATCTGCGACTACGACTGCGAGGTGGCGGTAATAATTGCGTCTTGATTGGCGGTGGCAAGGGCACTGCGCGTGGGTTTGAGTAGGCGTGAAATTCTTCTGAGTGCCTTCGTGATAGCTCTGCCCCACGCACGACCAGTGGAGGCGGTACTAATTTGGCGTTATAGATAGGCATATCCTGGAGGATGGCTTCAATAGAGGTAGGCTCTCGGATCCGATGCGTCTGCCAGCCGGAACCAGGTAAACTGTACTCGCTGACTGTGCGGGAATGAGTGTGAGTCTGGGTATATGACAGGGCCGCGGAACGACGTATGATGTCACTTTGTCTTTTCCGGTTCGCTGCGATTCTTTCTCGCACTTCCTCTGTAGTCATGAGAGGTGGGCTCTCAGTATACGCCGGCTTAGTCGGATCGATTGGGGGAATTGGAGCGGAAATGGCCGGTGGAGGTGGTGGCAATCTAGCAGGCTCGATCAACGGTGCAATCTTTGGCTCCTCGACTGCCTTGCTGGCTCTCTTGGTCCTTGAAAAGATGGCCATGATGGTGGATGTTTAGCAGTAGTGTGTGACAGTGAAGGTGGCCGTAATGGATGCTTGCGTGCCAACAATATGACGACCCGGAGAATTTTAGATTGATGCGACCGATAGTCCTAGAGATTGAGGCGCATTAGTCCAGTGGGAGTGCACTGGACTATAGTAGATCCGGCAAAAAGAAGGGCTGTTGCGACGTTGGTGTTGCTGCCAGTGATCGACGAATGGGCTCGCTAGTTCCCGTCTAGAGTCGGGCTCAACGATCAAGATCCATGGCATCGGAGATTCTATGTTCAGGAAGCCAGAAAGGCAGCTAGAAAACTGACAATGTCATCAAGGGCGAGGAAGCTGACTGTACGAATACTTAACCACCCGGAGCTGGAACACCATGCCGTTGTATTTGCATTGATTCGCCGTCCGTAAGAGGACACGTCTTAAGACTCCGGAGGCAACCTTCCCTACTAGGGGAACGGGTAGCGATGCAGATCCTGGGACGAGCGAATACCAGCTACGACCGTATCGACCATTCGGAAGCTGACGAAAAATGCCGAAGTGTAAGAAGCCACTAAGCAAGGAAGGTCACTCTAAACCCTGCGAGACGTCCTGTGACTACCCCGACCCCATCTATCTGTCGCACGTGAGGGACGAAGTGTGGCCACCAGTTACGTGCATGATAGTGCACAGCAAGGGATGCGACTGTAGATTGCGACATGGCACTTCAAAGCTGGCGATTGCTGTAAGAAGCCGTCGGCCCGGCCGCTGGTTCCACGAGATTGAAAGAAGCCAACGGTTCCCGAAATGCATGACGAGGGTGACCCACCGTTCGGGCTGGGCGTGAAGGCAATCCAGGATTTCAGTGTATAGGATTCCGCGGGCTGGGTGAGGGCCTGTGTCGTGAGATAGAAGGATACGGGACCTTCCCGTATCGATAACGAACCTGTGTTTCACCAACCTGGAAGTGGAAGACACCCAAAGTTGATGCCAACGTCGCCTCAATCCAATTTCCACAAATTTCTTAGTCCCCGCTCTGCTCGACAATTGGGCTTCTAGTCGAATGGGGCTAAAGTAAAATGGAGTCCGTTCACTCACGCTCTCTGTCAGCAGCTGAGGTATCGCCTCGGTGGTACGAAAGTCGAGACTTTAAGCCAATGATCCCACTCAGAAACTAGCGGACCCGTATTCAAGACAGCTGTCGCATAGACACAATCATCAATAGTGCAGTTAGCAATATCGTCACATGATATACCGATCCCGACATTCGTTTAGGAGTGTGCTGTGGTCCCACTGGTGCGGCTTACACTTTGGTACTGAGTTCTGGGCGATACGTCTTTGGTAGACAATGTGAGTGCGCCGAAAACATTAATGCTCACAAGAAGGCATCAGGCAATGCCTCGAACACTGCATACCGTGTCCTTCGTGTTTTAGCACCAACTGAAGATTCGTTACGCCATTCGATGGCAGATTGTTGGCCTCAAAGATGTTTACCGATCTATAACACGTTTACTGCGCAGCAAACCCCGCGGCGAGCTTCACTTACTCCAAGAGGATGGTTTGCGGTCGAGCTGCTGATTCCAACAACACAAGAACAAGATCCCACATGCTCAAGCTGAGTGACAACTGCTTCTCTTATGGGTACAGTTGCTCGTTCTGCTTGAGGGAGTGGCACCACTCTCTGGGTGGATCACCCACAGCGGACAGTGTTGGTCTGAAACACGAATCCCTGTGCGGCATGCATGGCGGGGTAACGAATCCGTCCGCTCTACATACACATCGAAGATAACTGCCCACCACCTTTCTCAGCAGAATCATATGTTGTACAGCGGCCTTCTACGCCCAAATCGTAGTATCATTCGAGCATGGAGCATGAACATGCGGAGAAATGCTCGCTCATTCTCCAAGAAGGTACTCTCCAATCGTTTGCAATCACCCGTGGCTTGCTGAGAAGATAGGAAAGTGCAATTGTTATAGGTCAGAAGAAGAAGAGCTCTTTGAATCTAAGCAAGCACCTTTTCAGCCTGCAACCAAAGACGGGCCAGCTGATGTAAAGGCACACCCTGACGAGGCAGGGTGGGCTGCGATCCGCGAACACGTCGCCCGGAAACTGCGCGGAACACGAATGAACGACCAGAACCTCTCTGCTGACCTCAACTACTCTCCAATAGATCTCGATGAGATTCGTGTCTTGGAACTACAACGTGGAGATCATGGAGACCCTCTCAATGGCTCTCTCCACGTCGCCAACATCGACTTTGCATACCCTGAAGTCAAAGATTACAAACGGAAAACGAACCACGCCATATCTCTCGCTGAAGGTGGGCCCGTCTGGTATACAGCGTTAAGTTACACGTGGGGTGATCCGATTTTTGACGCCCAATTTCACTTCGCAAACGGCACGTCAATCCAAATTACTAGTAGCCTGGCCTCGGCTCTAACGCACCTACGAAGCCAGACGGATAGCATATTTTTGTGGATCGATCAAATATGTATCAACCAAGAGGATGTACAAGAAAAGCAGAAGCAGATACCGTTGATGGGCCTGATCTACAGCCATGCAACCAGTACAGTGATCTGGCTGGGTGATGAGAGAGGCGACGATCCTCAGCTAGCATTTGACACTCTTCAAACGGTACACGAAAGGCTGATATGGTTTGACGGTGAGATCAGGTCCGAAGACTTCGAACGACTGAGATTCCCAGCCCCGGCAGCTTCCGAATGGGTCGAAGTGAGCAGGATGTTTTCCCGTCCATGGTTTGAACGGCTATGGGTCGTACAAGAAGCGGTCCTATCCAAAAACTTGTATGTCAAATGTGGCAAGGCCGTCGTGGCTTGGGAAGACTTTGCGTTGTGGTCTTCAACAGCGGAGTCTTGTGGTATTGGCGCTTTCTTAGCGGACGGCGCTCCGGCAACGAAAAATCAATCTGGCCTCAGCACCATGAACGAATTATCTACGCTCCGTATGTACCTTCAGACCCAGGAAACACCGTCATCACTACTTGAAGCACTTGTCACGACTCGGTACGCAAATGCATCAGTCGCCAAAGATAAAGTATACGGAGTCCTTGGTATAGCATCTGCCATGAGCTCAAGAAGCGGATCACTTGAAGTCGTCGCAGCCCCAATTCAGCCGCGATACGCGGAGGATGTGTCTGTCCGGGATGTTTTCCTTGAGGCAAGCATCGCAGAATTTCCCATGGAGATTTTTCGGCTTCTTTCATGTGTAGATCATGATAGGCCGGTCAGTCCGTCTTGGGTACCTGATTGGACTTTGCCGAGAGCGACAGAGTCTCTTGGTTATTTGACCAGATCTTGGTCACTCTACTCTGCTTGTGGGCCGATGTTCGATTCAGCCACTGGGAAGGCATATGATACCGAATACGCACTCGAAGACAGTAACACGGTTCTCGTCATCCCAGGTATCGTTGTTGATACTATCGCAGCGGTAGGTGAGCCTCTGGACGAGGAACCTTTCATGTTTATCAGCGACGATAACATACGCGCAAATCCTACTTGGTTGAGCTACCTCATGATGGCGAAGGCGGTCACCTCGTACTCAACGGGTGAAACTGTGTGGGACGCATTCTGGAAAACGCTCGCCGCTGGCAAGGACGGCTCGTCCCACGGCACTACGCCACAAGAGTACAGTGAAGTACTCAGTCTCATTGTAGATAAGTGCATGGATGAAGAACAACACATACCTGGTCAACCGTACACTGCTCGCCGACAGAAAGGCTTCTTCACACTCAAGAGTCTTACTTCACGCAAACCTAAACAAACATTGGATGATATGCGGAAAGCATTTCGCTCTGCGATGCATTGTCGCGCATTTGCAATCACCAGGAAAGGGCACTTCTGCCTGGTTCCGAGAAGGACGAAGGTAAATGATGCTATTGTTGTTTTACAGGGAGGGCATGTACCGTTTGTCGTAAGAGGCCAAAAAATGGTTGTCACAAAAGGGTTTGAACTGATTGGCGAGACATATGTACATGGAATCATGAAGGGTGAGGCTTTCGATAGGAACAGTCCGCGACTTGAGAAAATACGGTTGATATAGAAGCGCTCCGTTGTGGAATTAAGACCGTATCACCCTACATTCCGTCAACGTTCACATCCTTTACGCACCTATCAAGGGCGCCTTCCCGTTCTTTGCGCTGCTCCCATGCTCATTTGACAGCATGCAAGAATTCGAGTACGTCACAAGCTCCAGTCGCACACATCGTAAGGCTCATCTCGATGCACACCATGTATGAGTTCATCCATTGTATTTGAATCTCTTTCAGCACGTTGGACGATCACTCTTACCACGCAGCAGCCCTCGAGTGATAACCAGCACCTTCGTCTCAGCTTCGGATCTCAAAATGTGGAGGCTCTACTCTGAGTACCACGTTCTCCACGCGACTGTACTATATCAGCTCCGCAATTTTTGGGAACCCCTGGTTTCCGACCTTCGATTGGAGCTGGTATATGAGGTTTGTCACTGAGCAGCCTTTAGCCGAAGCGCTCTGTACCGCTGCCGATATTGCGCACAGCCGACTTTTATTGCAGGGACCACATGGTATACAGTGGCCAATCCAAGCCTTTCGTAGTCCACCTGCTTTGGGATTACTCTAAAAACTCGCAAGTGCGTGCGTGTGGGGCCTTTGTGGGAGGTCGGACCCGTGACTGGCGTAACTATGATACATGTATAGATCGTCTTCCCCTGTAAGGTCCCCTACCTGCAAACAGCTGAAAATCCATTCAAACACACGTTCTGTATCTCCGCCGTGCTATAATGATCTTTTCAACTCTACTTTTCGCGGCGAGCGCTGCAGCGCTGCCGAAAGCGCTAGAGCCCAGGCAGGGAGGGCAGAACACCATGCTTCGATTTGGTTGCTCGCAAGTCATCATAGATCGCATTGATCCGCTCGTCAACCCAGGTCTCGCTCCATCGCCACATATGCACCAGGTATGCTCTTGATACCTTAAAGACACACGGGCGTGGCACTAATTATGTCCAGGTCGTTGGAGGCAACTCTTTCAACACTACAATGCAATCCACAGACATTGCCAAGATCTCAACCTGCACTACTTGCGGATACTCAGAGGATGTACGTGTTCTGGGGGAATAGCGACGTGCCAAAGTACTAATCCAGGATAGTTCTCCAACTACTGGACTGCCAACCTATACTTCAAGGCCAAAAATGGGACTTACAAGCGCGTGCCTCAAATTCCAAACCGAGATCTTTTCAACGACAAGTACACTGGAAAGACGAAGGGTGGGTTCGTCGTCTACTATGTTTCTCCTGGAAAAGGCAAAGTCACAGCGTTCAAGCCGGGTTTTCGGATGCTTGTTGGGGATGCCAACAACCGCGTGAGCAAGAACCTCAAGTCACAGACCTGTTTCCGCTGCTACACTGGACCGAACTTTGCTGGCGACAATGCGGCGCCTTGTCAAGATGCCAAGTATGAACGTTGCTGTTATATGTCGGCTTCACTAACATGACTAGGCTCGATACCGAAGGCCTACCAAAAGCTGCTTGTCCTGGTGGCATTCGATCAAACATCCTATATCCCACTTGTTGGGATGGAAAGAACCTCGATTCGCCGGACCACAAGGTACGTTTGGTAAGGCGAATGTACAGTCGGAGTTCAGCTGATCAAGGATGTGATAGTCGCACGTAGCGTATCCCAAGGCCGGTCCCCAAGTTTTCACCGGCTCAAGCGTAGGTGGCGATTGTCCATCGACCCACCCAGTGAAGATCCCACAGATCATGCTTGAGGTATGATTTATGCATCAACAGCAGAGAGTATCGCTAACGACATCTGCAGATTGTCTGGGATACTAGGCAGTTCAACAACAAAGCCGACTGGCCAACCGATGGTTCGCAGCCGTTCGTCCTCAGCACAGGTGACACCACTGGCTTCGGCCAGCACGGCGATTACGTCTTCGGCTGGAAGGATGACTCTCTGCAGAAGGCCATGGACGATGCCAAGGGTTGCATGGGAGCTAACTGCGGTAGCCTCAAGACGCAACAGCCCGATGACGGCAATGCGTGCAAGGTGCCGAGGCGGGTCAATGAAGATGCCGATGGTTGGTTGACGGAGCTCCCTGGTATGGAGATGCCAATGGCCATGTAGGTGGCATTTACTAGGGTGTGGGCCGATACAAACTCTTGCTTTTTCATGTGTAGCTCATAGAAGAGAAGTGCGTATGTCATTAAATTAGGATTAGCTATTGCAACATACGACTAAGCTTGGGTGAAAGCACGCTACAGCATTGCAACAAGACCCGCAATCAAGCCTACAACGCCCGTAAGTGGCTTCGCAACACCTGCGGCAGCGCCGGGCGAGCTGGAAGAGGGGGAGCTTTCGCTCGTAGGCGAGGACTCAGACTCGCTCTCAGAGCTCGATGACACCGTCGCAGTGCCAGTAGACGCAGCACTGCCGCTCTCGGTAATGCTGGAATCATCGGTCGAGCTCGTAAGACCAGTGGGCGCAGGACCAGTAGCTATATGTTTGTCAGTAAAGCTGTTCGTCTGCGATGGAGGCAGGGTGGACTTGGACTTCTTCGCAGACGTGCCCGAAAGAGTCCGAGTAACCCGCATCCCTATGCCATAGGCTGCTAGTGTTCTTACCACCCATGCTCTGAATTAGAGTAATCGGGTCCTTGCCCAGACTCGTTGCCCAACAGCCCAGGTACGATTGTGCGGATGTCGCGCCCTTAGTTTCCAAGATGATACCAGTGTTACAAAATCCCTCATCGCAAAAGACGGACGTCGATTCGGCGATGACGTTACCGGCGGAGCAGGTAGTATAGAAGTTGCATTCTTTGTCCTTTTCACAGCATTGCGCGTATGAACCGCTTTGCGTGAGGGTTTGCGGGAAATCACAGCTTCGCACGTCGGACACTTCACAACACGAACTATTAGCTACATCATCATACCTCAGGCACTGCACGCAATGACGCGATGATGCGATAAAACGCGCTTTGTGCGCTTTGCGGACGTGTACAAAACTGGGGAGCTTACGACGAGATGCGCCGGACGTGCTGATCCAGCCTAGGATCGATGAATCAGCGCGGGGGTGGAGCTCAGCCCGGGCGGTGATTAGCGGCTCAGGGGCCGCTGCTGCAAGAGACGCAGTAACGAAGCTCAACGCCAGAATTCGGGCCATAGTAGGTCTTGAGACGGAAGTGCAGCGATGCGCGCGCGACAAGATGGAAGTCTACGATGAAGACACGCGAAAAGGGGGGTTATCGTCTGGGTCTCATTTTAGCCTCACCAATTTGGGACCTTCGCTTCGTCCTTCGGCCGTAGTGTTGCCTTTCTATCCGAATGAAGGTCGGCTTTGGGATGGCCAACCAACAAGGCGTTTGCATCAAGTGAGAGAACAATGTGTCTGAAAAGACCCGCTCGCAATCTTGAAAAGCCAGAGACATATTGGGATGTCGAGATTGCGCGCTGGCTCTGTGACCGAAGGTCACGATGAAGCCGAAGATGTCTCCCGATGAGACCCGTTGGACTTGTACGACAACGTTCGAATCTCGACATGCGTGCTGACGGCCGTTAGAAACCTTCGCATGGTTCGTGTACCTGCAGACCTACGTGCCACGGTAGCCTCCATCGTCGTTGCAGTACCCCGCTGCCCGCATCCCAAAGAGGAAGGTCTTGATACCCCTCAACACCATGATCAGCGCAGGACTGTTTACTGTCGTCTCATTCACTACATTTTCTTTGCCGTTGGGCTTCTAACGATAGTGTAAAGAGTTGTGGTTCGACTGTTATGTTTGCGAACATGTTAGGTTCTGGCCGCTTCATCCACAATTTGTACGGGATTCTCGCGCTGGTGCTGTGTGTTCAATCCCAGCTTGGAAGCTAAACAATGCTACCTCACAAAGCAACACGACGATCAATCTTCAGGGCCGACTCGCACCCCGTATCTCATTTGTGGACGAATTAATCAACGCCGCAGGTTTCGGGCCAACGCTCTCCAATGCGGGGGCATTGCGCTGTATATAGCGTATGCAATATCGATAGTGTACAAAGTGCTCCAAATTTGGCCGTCGTTGCGAATCGTATCCGCCCTTGTTGTGTTTGCCGTTTTATGGCGTCCGCAGACGAGAAATAGGATACTAAGAGCATCACTTAACATTTACAGCGCGATGTTGCCGTTTCTTAGTACAGCGATATGGCTTGCTTTAACAGTCGTCGCAGAGATTGCACCTGCTCCATACTTGCGGACACCATCATCCCGCCAACTAGCGTGGCATCAGCTTGAATACTACGCATTCATACACTTCGGACCTAACACCTTCACCAACGAAGAGTGGGGACGCAGTCAAAGCACACCAGACGTATTCAACCCAACTGCATTAGACACAGACCAATGGGCGAAGGGCTTAGCAGATGCGGGAATGACAGGCATGATTCTGACAGCAAAGCATCACGATGGCATGGCGCTGTGGGATACAAACACCACGACGTACAAGATTGGGAACGGGAAGTGGGCTAAAGATCGCGTCGCAAATGGACTCAGTGCGGATGTGGTCCGTTTGGCAGCCGCGTCAGCGCAGAAATATGGCATCAAATTTGGCATTTACCTCTCTCCATGGGATATCCATCGGGATCCAGCTATGCCGAAGCCCAACCTAACTGGAACAATCTACGACGAACCCCAAATCTTTGGCGACAACACTACAGGCGACTACAATGATCTGTATGCACGCCAATTGACAGAAGTTGTAAAATTGAAGTACGACAACGGCTCACAAGTTCCTCTGTTCGAACTCTGGTTGGACGGCGCAAGTGGCTCTGACACAGTGCAGACGTTCGACTGGGCGCGGTTCCGCGACATCATCCGCGAGAACCAGCCCGACGCTGTGATGTGGGGACACCAAGGCGTGGATGCACGATGGGTTGGCAATGAGGATGGCTACACGGTGTCTACAAACTGGCACACGATCAGCAGGACACAAGACCAAACGCATTACGAGGGCGAAGAACTGCAGACCGGAGTTCGCGATGGACTATACTGGACTCCTGCAGAAGCCGATGCGCGGATCCGCGATGGCTGGTTCTGGCATGCCAGCGAGAAACCGAAATCGCCGGATGCACTGATGAAGATGTACATGGAGTGCGTGGGACGGAGTGTCAGTCTTCTACTTGACGTGCCACCGGATACCACTGGGCAGATTGCCAAAGAGGATCTAGAAATGCTACAGCAGTTCAAAAAGCAACGCGATGCTTTCTTGAACCGTCCGCTGCTCACTCCTGATCTCAACGTCAGTGCAAGCAGCGTACGCGGAGGCCAAAACAACATGCAATTCGGTCCGGCGAACGTGCTTGACGATAACACTGACACTTACTGGGCAATGGACGACAATCAGACTACCGGGTTCTTGGAGATTCACCTCGACGGAGTGTATAGTATTGACGCTATCATACTGCAAGAACACATAGCTTTGGGACAGCGCGTTGGCGGTTACCTGGTCGATGCGGGTGTGGATGGAGCGTACAGCAGGATTATCAATGGCACATCGCTGGGTTATAAGCGGATTTGGAATCTGACGACGAGTGTGGAGGCCAACGACATACGGTTGCAAATACTGCAGGCGAACGCAACACCTTTGATTCAAAGTGTACAGGCACTCGGGTCTAAACAGAAATGAGGAGGAGGTGGAAAGAATGGACTGAAACCGCACAGGCGAAAAGAGAGCTTCCTTCAAGATCTGAGTACACTGTGTTGCCTCAGGAGGAGTAATGGAGTACCTATGCTTTCAATCAATCAAGTACATCTTGTATAGCAAGTATGATTACTCTCGGAAATAGCATTATGTCCAAGTAAGATTAAACGCATTCGCATCCCTTGTGAGTAATCTTTCTTCTCCTCCATTTACATATACTCCATTTAGTTTGAGAACCCTTTCTTCTCGTTATTTGCAGACCCTGTAGCGCGCAGAATATCCCCATCATACACTCATCGTAATAACGATCCAGTCCAACAGAATCATCAGAATAATGTTGTACATTGTTCTCAAGACAGATAGAGAAATCGCTAACAATAAATTCGCCCTGCGCCGAAGCATGACCAGTGGTAGCAGAGGAGGCACTAGGCTCCATGACGAGATCGACCACTTCTCTTGCGTCTAGCAGTGTCTCGCGACCGCTCGTTGTGGCGGGCGGAGTTGGAAGCTGGTACGCAAAGTCCGGGACCTTCTTGTCGCTGGCCACGAACTGGGACGTGACCTTCGACAACGAGATTTGATCATCCTGATGAAAGAACGACTCTTCGTCGATGGATATCCAAATACTAGTCTTTGAAACTGCTCAACGACCCATTTGGTACCGTCGTACGTCTGATCGACTCTTGAATAGGTCGTCAGAAGTGAGAGGTCTGACAGCCCGTGGGAAGCACAACCGTCCGTTGCTATCTTGCCGTCCGCTTTTGCGTTATCTCGGAAGGTATAGTAATCCATACTTGTCTCTTTTTCGATTTTGCCGATGCCAAGGGTAGTCTCGAGGGAGGTCGTTGCTTCAGTAGCTTGTTGATCGTCGGTGAACTCGAAGATCGGTGTAGGAGGGCACGTCGCTGAGAGACCGAAATCCAAGTCGAGACCTAGCAGAGGGTTGCTCGTCTCTCCATCAGCCATTGACTTGCAGGTTTATCAATCAGCAAGGGCCGCGATGATGCGCTCTAAAGCTAACGAGAATTCCACGATTATATCCAGTTTGGTATCGATCAGCACCTTTGCTGCGACACTGAGACGATCGAAGATCCAGTTCTGGATGCGCACTGCGAAGACGTCGAGTAGATTGTGGGTGAATCCCTCCGTCCTTTGTGATAAACTCAATTTTACTTAGAGGCCAGGCTGTATTCTTTCCGCCATTATTATAATTATCGATCCCAACTGGGGTCAGAAATTCGTCTCTGTACGGAGACGGGATTTCGTTCTTTGGTACCTTTGGGAATATTATAATAAATGCGAGCTTCCACTTCTCTTCAAGAGTCTTTAAGCTGCGCAACCGGCCGCTTCTAAAGTTGAGTTTATCGAGAAGTTTTTTGGACAGACCGTGGACGTCTTTCAAGTGATCTCTGGATCATGTTTCACTTGTTTTCTACCAGTATTCATGGAGACTCTTAGGTACCTCATCTTCGCTACCTCACTAAACCCCATCCTCCTACACGAGTGCGCCTTGCACGGCTTATGTGGACCTCGAATAAGGAAAGGACATAGTACTCCAGTAAATTCTCCGTTTGTACTACTTTTGGTTCTAGCTCCACGTCGCGAAGGCTCTGAACCAGCTGATCCAGAGTCCTTTCGCTTCCTAGTTGTGTTGGGTTCGCAAAGCAAGGCACAGCTAGTTGGAGAGTGCAAACCAATATGATGAAAAGTGTACACTGTGCAGTTTCATCGCCATTCCAGAAGCTCAGTTCTATCACAACCAGAAGTACCGAATTTATTCAGCAAGCCTTATCGCCAGAAGGTAGAAAGGACTTGCAGTGAGTGCTATACTCGTGAGACCGTCTGCAAGATTAGGCCTTCGCCATTCTCGTGAAATCGACTCCACAAGACCTGATACTGTAATACCTACGTCCACATCTAGGCGCGAGGGAGGGGAACAGGTAGAGCGAGCAGAAATTGCAATTCCCCGAATCTAGAGTACTTGGAAAACATTCTTACCAAACATCTCCAATCGCCCAATCAGGCCACACCTCCTGTTCTCTTGGCCTCGACGCCAGGTTGCGATCGTGAATATGTTCTTCGAGCGGCAACTCCTGGTGCTGGCTTCGCTCACCCATATCTACACCTCGTTTTTGAATTGTCCGCGCGTAACCCATTGTCTGCTTCCTCCACTCTTTCCGATCGATGTTCCCTCGAAGATAATCTGCTAGGATCATGGCATCAAACGCAGCTTGGCTGGTACTTGCTACTGTGTGTGGCCTGAATCCCGCAAGTGCGTCTCCCAGCAGAATAACTCTGCCGTTGAAGAACTCGTTAGTCGGGGAGATGACGTCTGTGACCGCCTGCACAAACGGCTTCTTCGTCGCTCTTACGATCTCCGCAAACTGCGGCGGCAGTCTCTCGCTTGCAATTACACGCTGCTTCTCCCAGGCCTTTGGGTCCGTCTTACCCGGGGGCATCGTAATCCTGTGCCTCACACCTTCGACATCCGTCATCAGCTCCGCCAGCTCTCCCGAAGGTTGGTCAAGTGATTTCGAAGGGAAGTTCGTGTAGTAGACGAAATTGATGAGGCGCTGGCCGGGCTCGAGTGTCCCGTTTTCACCAGGAATAAGATAAGCCAGGATCTGTATCCCCTGCGCATGGAAGAAAGTGAAGCGGTCTTTGAAAGCCTCAAGGGTTTTAGGTGATACTTCGTCCTCGCGTACAGTACCACGAAGGGCAACATAGCCGGCATAAGTGCGCTCGACGTCCGATTGCAACAGTGATCGTATGGACGAACTCGGGCCGTCTGCGCCAATGACCAAGTCTGCTTCCATTTCCCCTTCCTTGTCATCCTTGGTTGTGTACTTAACGACCAATTTGTCATGATACTCCTCTAGGGCAGTGACTTTGTGATCATGCAAATGCTGCACTTCGGCCTCGTCAGGCTGTCGCGAAGGAACTTTACAATAGGCGCTCTCGACATAATCGACATTGGCGCGCAACATGTAGTAGACCAGATCCCAACTTGTCATGTTCTGCACCATGTCCTCCTTGTGCACAATTTCTCCATCCTTATTCAGGTACTGGCGTCGCTGTGAAGAAACAGCGAAGTCCCGATTGCAGCGATCGTAGCGCTTGAAGAACTTGAGGGTGTCTCCTCCTGCGACGATGCCTGCGCCTTGGTTGTGGAGGAGTGGAGTAGGGTTCCGTTCGAGGATCGTGATGCGATGGCGCTGCGGGAGAGATTTGAGAGCGAGTGCCGTGCAAAGGCCGCCTAGGGAGCCTCCGACCTGCGATGTATGTCAGCTTCGTCTCATGTATTGCTGGGGTCGGGTGCAATACGATGACAATATCCAGTGGTTGATGTATAGCTCTGGTGCCGTAGGTGTCCTTCGACGGTTCGTAATACGTAGTACCGTTTGAGGCCATGGTGGACGGCGTCAGCCGGGTTCGAGCGCAGGGAAGTTGGCAGACATGTATGCGCACATCGTCAATAAGTACTCGGCAGTATACTGTGCGATGCCTGTATAGATAAAGCGTTCTTTACCCCGCTGTGGAGGGTGGAGACGCCGCATGTATGGATGACGCGCAAGAGCCGAGTTGCCCTTGCCGAACGAATTCGGCTAGTGATTCTCACCGAAACACCGCATTTCGTCGACAATGCAAAGCTTAGCTAAAGCTTACGTTCATGGGTAATATTTGAGGGCTCGGTCGTCTGGATGTTGATCTTGTACACGGATCTGCTCCTCATCAACAGGAGCGAATCACGAATTGCTCTGTGGGTTAAGTTGACCAAGGACTACAACATCTACCAATTCCCAGCCAGCGAGTACATTATCGAATCATGGCGAAAGAGGATCGAGGCGTTGTCGCGGTATGTATCGCAGCTTTTACTCATGTCTTGGTACCTCTGTCGATTTAGGATACGAACAGAATCATTTACACATGGTAAGGAAAGAAAGACACTGAACGATACCAGATCACGGGTGCGAACGGATCAATCGGATATGCGTGTACAGTGTATGCAGTCTGCCTCGGATATCGGGTTCGTTGTGTCGTCCGAAGCAAAGAAGCAATCGAAACCCTGAGGCATGGACCATCCCTGCAACGGTTCGCAAGCCAGATCGACTACCATATAGTACCCGACAATACTGTTCCGGACTCATATGATTCTGCGCTTGCCGATGTGCAGTATGTGATCCATATTGCGGGCGTTTGGCCGACCCCCGTAAGTGTTCTCTTGATACAATTCCACCAACCATGTTTCTGTGAACGCTAACGAATCTCTTTGGCCATCTAGGACAAGCACCCTGACAACGACATATACATTCCGTTTGTTAAATCGATGCAGAATATCCTCTCGGCCGCCGAGAAAGTAGGCACTGTAAAGCGCGTGGTATTCACGCAAGCCGGAGCAGCAATGGTACATCCCGACGACGGAGACACACTCGGGACGGCCATGGACATGGTGTTGAACGAGTACACACCTGTACATCCTGGATTGCTATCTCTCAAGCCTCCTTTGGCCTCGCCCCATCATGCCTACTGTGCAGCAAAGGCCCAATGTATGACCACCCTCAAAAACCTTCGCGCATCAGGGAATTTGCCATTCTCAATCGTTCAGATTGTGCCTGGGGCCGTCATGGGGCCTTCTGAACTAGTGTCCACAAAGATGGACGGAAGAGGGTACATGGACCGCATGTCCCGCGCGCTCCTCTTCAACGAGCCGAAACCGCGGTATTCCTTTGGCTTTGTACACGTGGGAGACGTCGCCAGAGTTCATGTGGAAGCTTTGGACGACGTCAGGATTCCTTACGACGAAGTGCCCGATTGGTTCATCGCAGCAGGTGCCAGTGACCCATCGAAGGATGGTGAGGAGACTTGGAAAGAGGCTGGAGATTTTATCGAGAATAACCTTCAACACGAAGTCGCTAGCGGTATGTTCTC
Source organism: Paraphaeosphaeria sporulosa (assembly GCF_001642045.1). Classification (NCBI taxonomy): domain Eukaryota; kingdom Fungi; phylum Ascomycota; class Dothideomycetes; order Pleosporales; family Didymosphaeriaceae; genus Paraphaeosphaeria; species Paraphaeosphaeria sporulosa. The sequence continues at coordinate 490,958 of NW_017253374.1, read as the reverse complement.
GGTTGGGAGAGACAAAGTGCCCACAAACATGCCTTACTACGTGGACTCTGCTTTGACGGAGACAAAATTACTTCGCCATGAAAGGTTCAAAAGTCTGAAGGAGTGTATAAAGGAAGTAGCAGAATGGTACACGACCTTGAGATAAGACATGGTCTTCTTCTGTTAATATCATACGCTTTCTACACCTGTGAAGTCACCATCATTTGTCAATGCTAAATTTTTTACCCCAATGTCTCATTTGTGCACATTTGGCCCAAATCCTGTCTATCCTTGGCATTTTAGGCACGTTTCCACCTTCAGATGCGTTCGTAAAACATGAACACGTTTTGACGACCAAGTCGATATCACGTGATATATACATGTCTTCTACCTGATACATGCTGAATAGTTGACCCTGTGGTAAGGTGAGCGGAATTTTACGTGTGTTTCACGCAAGTTTACCTTGGAACACGTGACAAGTCTCTGTATACGGTAGGTCTAGTGAGTCCCGTGATTGAGCGGCCGCGCGGCCGACAGCGCCGCCTATTTGTCATCTGCAATTTACACCACTGTGGCCTGGTTGAGGCTCCAGCATCGGTTTGTTTTTGCCCAAAGCAGCTCAACATACGGTAATCATTGTATTCTGTTACATGTGCTTTACAATCCGACGCCATGGTTCAACATCTGCCAATAGATCTTGATGCTTATGATGTATCACGATTAAAGTATAATCCAGTGATTTGAAGAGGACTATGTTGCAAGACCTTCATAGGTATTCTAGACTGTTGCTATAGACTTTGAGGAACTCGACTATCATAAATAACAGGTGCGCTGGGCCTTATGTAACGTACATTGGCCTTAAATGCGTACGTAAAACTAGGTGACAGAACATAAGCGACGCGGCCGCGCCCCCACCCAGCATCCTGCAACACCTCTTGTGCTTTGAAATTATAGCCCGCACTCGATAGTACAAAAGGAGAGATATGTCCTGCTAGATATTCGCACAAAACAATCCACAGTGAGCAGACTAATCTCAGCCAAAACAACCCTACTATTCTCTATCCACCATGAAAGCCATCAAGATAGAGGACAACAAAGCTGTGTTAGTTACAGACGCAGTTCTCGCCAACGACCCACGCCCCGACGAACTCCTCGTTAAGGTTGTAGCTGTGGCCCTCAACCCCACCGACTGGAAGCATGTGGAATACGGAATTCTCACGCGTCCAACAATTGGGTGTGATTTCGCTGGCGTAGTTCAAGAAGTGGGTCCGGACGTGGCGCGCTTCAAGAAAGGTGACCGGGTGTGCGGAATAGTGCATGGCTCCAACGAAGGCAGGCCAAACAATGCGGCGTTCCAGGAGTTTGTGTACGCGAAGGACGGCCTGACGATGCATGTCCCCGACAACATGAGCTTCGAGGACGCTGCGACCCTCGGTGTCGGTGTCTTGACAGTTGGACAGGGCATGTATCAGGAGATGCCGATCCCATGGCCTGACAACCCATTGAAGGAGAAGGTACCGATTCTGATCTATGGCGGGAGTTCGGCAACGGGCGCACTTGCAATCCAGTTTGCCAAGCTGTGAGTCTGTCCCACACCGGTCTTGCCAGACTTCTACTCACTTCATTCCAACCAAGGTCCGGTTTTGAGGTTTTGACCACAGCAGGAAAATCCAACTTCGACTACGTCAAGTCATTGGGCGCAGACGCTGTATTCGATTCGCGCTCACCCACTGTGGGCGAAGACATTCGAGCGTACACCAACGACAGACTGTACTACGCCTGGGATACCATTGGTGAACACGGCAGTCCGGAAGCTTCAGCGAAAGCGCTCGCCTCAAAGGCACCGGAAGGCCAGCAGCTGTACTACGGCACCATTCTTCTCAAGGATATTGCGCATTTCATCGAGCGCAATGGCAAATTTGTAGAGCGGCCAGACGACGTTGTCTTTTCAATGTCGATTGGATATACAGCGGCGGGCGAAGCGTTCCATATCCGAGGTGCCGAGTTCAAAGCGCGCCCCGAGGACTTTGCATTTGCGAAGAAGTGGATGCCTTTTGCAGGCGATCTACTCGCTCAGCAAAAGATCAAACCGCATCGTGCAGAAGTAAGAGAGGGTGGTTTCGAAGCGATAACGAGCGGATTGAAAGATTTGAAGGATGGTAAGATCAGCGGTGTGAAGGTGGTGTATCGCGTCGCGGAGCTGTAGAACAGGTATATGGACTTATGTTGAGGACAGCATCTTCATGTTCCGCATCGTATCATCGCGCGTACTATCAGCAAGACATCTTGAACATTTCTATCCAGCATATCAGGTCTTTCAGATCGACTATCAGGCGGAGTTAGTGTAGAACGGAATGCAGGGCGGGTCGCACAACATACAGCACAGCTGCTCCAATTGGTCGCGCGAAATGATAGCCATCGTGACGGTGTGATGGAACTCGGTAGAGTTACATTTGACATCTTTCAAGCAGATTTCCTGCTGCGGAAGACTTTTCAATATCCGATCCGTGCCTTCACCTCCTTATGAGCCAAACAGGGTGGGCGCTGCCCGACTCCCGCGCCAGCGCCCAGGTTCCTAATGCAAGGCTCGTCTAGGTCATCCCCAGGGTCGCTCACTGGCGCACCGTCGGAAGGATTGCAAAAAACGCTGGCCACTCTTCGATGCGGCTACACCGATCTTCCATCCAGCTTTCGCCGATGCTGACAGGCTGATGATCATGATGTTCCTACTTACTATGGGGATCATAGAGTCGCAAGTAGCAGCTGCAGGAAATCCCCGTGTGCTGGGGGCTGATCGTCGTGCCGTTCATCGGATGTGTTCCGAGCTGGGGTCCCAAGTTGGACGCGCGTGGAAGGATGCAGGTGGGCGGGTTACTGGTTGAAGCTAGCCGTAGTGTTCCGCGCCAGCAATTACGTTTGGAGGGAAACGACAAGCGTGGGAGCTACTCATCTTCTCCCTTTCCATCAACAACATACGGCAGAGCGTTCGAGATTTCGCGAATTTTTCACAGCGCACGGCAAGGTGATGGAGGCAGCGTCATTCAGTTCAGCAGTATTGCTGCCGCGACCGCTGATCTGCCATCGGTCAGGCTGGAACCCACTGACATTGCATGATCTTAAATGTCGTATAGCCATGCCAAACTGAAACGGCATGGACCCTTGTATCCTTAGCTTCCTCACCGACACCGCTGCGAGTCTGCTCGGATCCTCGAAGGTACCAAGCATCACACCGCAGCCCGCTCGCTATGTACGTGCACGTGATAGGATATGGACACCTACAGCTTCAGTCTAAACTCACACTGACCGACAATAAAACCCAAAATGCACCTGTGAACATCCAAGGTATGTTCTCATGAGATAAATTACCACAGGATGAGGTGCGCACCATAGTCCAGTTTTGTGCAAACCACTGTGACTACAGCCCTAGCTCTGGGCTGAGCGACTACGTAGGCTCTCGCTGTACAGACTCCACTCTGCAGCTTCGCCGTAGTCGGCGACCTGCCCTGCAGGGGCACGCCCAATCACCCTCTTAGGTCGGGGTGTTCGTTGATAAATCGGTACCTATGCAGTCTCTACTGCGACACTGTGGCTGCTCGCAACTACGCTAAACAACATGCCGCGGCAGCAAGAGCTACACTTTACTTTGCATATCGTACACTCTAGAGACTGAGTATAAAGGGCCCTACAAACCATCAGATGCATTTACTATCATCATTGCATCTACTTAGCAACGACATTGTAGAGCAAGCATCGCTCCCACCTTTCCAGTCTCCTCCAACTTTTCACCTAACCAGTTGACTTATCCTCCAATCTTGAGTGATCATGAATTCCGCCTCCTGCATCTTTCTCGCCGTTCCGGCCTTCGTGGACATAACCGCAGCCACGCCTTCTCTCAACATAGTCTACCAAATTCGTCTCTCCAGCAGCAACAGCGCCCATCGACAACTCCATCGTCACCGTCAGATGAATCTCTAGTTGACACTGCTCCAAACGCCCTGGGAATCTTTCCGACCAGCGAGCCTCGCAACCTTTATACTTTCAATTTCAACAACTTACCCTAAGCAAAGTCCTGTGCGAGCTCCCAGGCACGGTGCACAAGACACACCTCATTCTCACCGGCAACATCGTCGCTCTGGGGCTCTACGATGTCCCTGACGCTGACCCCACGCCTGGCAATGATGGGCTAGCCGTGGCGGAGAAGTATTCCGTTTGGTAGAAAGTGGGGAAAATGGCGCTTGGTGTTGCCGCGAGGTATAAGGGCGACGATAGCAATCTGATCGATGCTTCATCATAGCGTACGTGCAAAGGCGTCTGACGTCGATTACACGCTATACTCGTACGATGATGAGTAAAGTTGCCCAGAAGCAACTGCAAGGCACCCACTGATGCCTGTCAGGTCTCCATCGCCTCGATGACTATGTGAAGAGTTGCGGAGCACTCGTCACTTTATACATTGAGGTAACAGAAATAGCATCCAGTTGTACGACGAGCGGCTTTCTCAAAGGAGCCCCCGCACCGACCGCGACCCATGGGCATCTTACGGGAGTCGTTGCTCCCGCCACAACGGACGGGTTTCTGACTGGAGTTGTTTCACCGACCACTACCGATAAGCATCATACATGAGTGATGGCTCCTACTGATAACTGTACCGGATACATCACCCGCGTACTGGCACCGAACTCGACGACTACTGCTCGTGTGAAGCCGACCGTGTTGCCCTTCGAAAGCTCTTCGACTACGGTGGCAGCTGGTGCTTTTCTGAGACTTGTTGGACTCGTATTGGCCTTCGTATTGCAGGCGCGCTTAGTTATGGTATCAACCAGTGTATTCGATTACAATTCTGGTCGAAGGCGCGATCGGCTAGCCTTCTTTCGAGCTTTGTGCATTTATAGTCATCATATATTCCCATAGTTATAGACTTACAGCATTGAAGATAGCCCATCGCCGCACATGGCTGTAGGCTGTCGCCCTGCGACCAATCGTTCCAGCACCGCGGACGAGAACCCTTGCAAATTACGTGCATCTGTGTGACACCTCCCTTGACGACTATGCCTGCCAACCTAAGATCAACGCAATCCCGAGTAATTTTAAGATCTTGCCTCCTAAATCATGGGCCACGGATCGATGCTCAGTTCCTGTTTCTACATGTACTTCTTCAACGGTCGTACCAGCAGGGACACGCCACTTATCCACCGATCGAGCTCTTCGCTGCACTGCCATCCATAGGTAGCAAGTATCAGCACTTGTGTCCTTCCCCGCCCAATGCTCTTGCAGGAACATACAGTGGGCAACTGCAACAAACAACTTTAATTTGAGGTACCCAAATCAGTATGCAAACCATGCACACGATGCTACATAGGTGAACACAGTAAAGCTGCGAAAGCCCTACGAAGTTTGGACCAGATCTCGGACCAGCTCGAGCTGTGTGTTTAGCTGAAGAAACTTGAACGGTGCAACACTCAACCTTAACATCTTTTCTGCGTCACAACAGTTCACCTGCCCGCTTACCAAGAACACAGCCTTGGAACCAATATCATTTATCATCCCTGGTATTCCTCATGACGCGACACCATGCTTGCATCCGCGGCAGATCTGTCAGGTACGGCACCATTCTCCCTCCCGCCAGCTGATTTACCCGGCTTCCCTACCCACAACAACCGTTCCTCCTCTCACACCGTCCCCTCATGCTTGGCGCACGTCTACACTTGCGCGAAGATCGCCTGAGCTCCGGGGAAAAGATGGCGGCGCTATGGGAGCGAGCCGAGGTTGGGGATGTGGGTTAGTCTTGCAACCCCACACGCTCTCCAATTGGTGCGAATACCACTCCGCCACTGGTTCGGAGCGGCGATCAGACGGGTCCTGGGAGCGGCGAAGCTCAAATTTACGCGACTAAACGTTGAGGTCGGGAGGAGCAGATGCGAGATCGCGCGCTGCCAAGAATGCGGTTAAATGAACTGCACGTACCGGTAGTGTGTGCAGGTGTGTGCAGGTTGCTGGGACCGTCGGGGATGGATGCTGGGAACGGGGTCCGGTGGTACATAAAGTCTGGCAGCGCTGATTGATATGCTGGAAACCGTTGATCAGTCAATTGATCTCTCGCGTGAAGATGGTTGTGCTTAAAAACGCGCTTGCGGTCGCCGCTTGCGCTGCTCAGGCATTGGCTGTTGATATTGTTGTCAAGTCATCAGGCGGCAATGAGACGGGCAAATTTGGTCATCCGTTTGGGTACGGGTTCCTCCACGAGGTGAGATTTTGTGTGCTCATAAAATGTGGTGCAGATTGTTAAGACGTGCCAAAAGGATATCAACAATTCGGGTGATGGTGGCATCTACGCCGAGCTGATTCAGAACCGCGCCTTCCAATTCTCCAACAAGTACTCTGTCTCGACAGCCCACTACTTTCCCATCAACGGTGCGAGTCTCAGCATCCAGAACCTTTCGGCGCCGCTTTCCAAAGCTCTCCCTGCTTCGATGCGAGTGGCAGGCGGCAGTGGATATAGCACTGGCAAGATCGGCTTCGAGAACGAAGGGTACTGGGGCATTGGAGTAAGCCAACAAAAGTACACTGGCTCGTTCTGGGTCAAGGGTGCCTACGAGGGCTCTTTCACTGCATCTCTCCAGTCCAACCTCACCGATGACGTCTTCGCCTCTGTCGAGGTCGAATCAAAAGCCGTCGATGGCGAGTGGGTCGAGCATGAGTTCGAGCTCGTGCCAGAGAAGGATGCGCCCAACTCCAACAACACGTTTGCAGTTACGTTTGATGCAGCAGGCACCAAGAACGGCTACTTGGACTTTAACCTCATCAGCTTGTTTCCGCCGACGTACAAGAACAGGAAGAATGGTTTGCGCGTGGATCTTGCTGAAGCACTTGCTGGGATGAACCCGACCTTCTTGAGGTTCCCCGGCGGCAACATGCTTGAGGGGTTGACCAACGACACCCATTGGGACTGGAAAGACACGCTTGGTCCATTGAAGGACAGGCCTGGATTCCAGGGTGTTTGGGGTTACCAGCAGACTCACGGACTGGGTATCATGGAATACCTCGAGTGGGCTGAGGACATGGATCTGCAAATCGGTAAGTACCCCTGGCATGCTCAGTAGAAGAGAACCCTTCTAACTTCGTGAAGTGCTCGCAGTCTGGGGTGGTCTTGCCCTCAATGGCGATGTAACACCCAAGGACGCGCTCCAGCCTTTCATTGAAGATGCACTCAACGAAATTGAATTCGTTACCGGACCTGCTGATTCCACTTGGGGTGCAAAGCGCGCAGCGCTAGGCCATCCCGAGCCCTTCGAGCTGAACTACGTCGAGGTTGGCAACGAGGATTGGCTCGCCGGATACCCTGGCGGATGGGAGTCGTACCGCGAGTACAGATTCCAGATGTTCCATGATGCTATCAAGGAAGCATACCCTGATATTCAGGTCATCGCCTCAGCCGCCACAAGCGACCCAGGCAAGCCGAATGAGGCCCTTGACTTCTCGAAGACGCCTGACGCCATTGGCGACTACCACCCGTACCGCCGACCGGACGAGCTTGTGGAAGAGTTTGACCGCTTTGACAACGATATTGGCCATATTGTCGGTGAAGTCGCGGCAACACACGTGAATGGCGGCCAGGATCCTCGTTGGGACGGCCCCTTGTACATCTACCCTTGGGTATGTATCGTCTCGGTGCGATCCATCTATTCGAACAAACTAACGCGCAATAGTGGCAAGGAGCCGTCGGAGAGGCCATCAGTCTCCTCGGCTACGAGCGCAACTCTGACCGTATTCCCGGCACATTTTACGCGCCCGTCATGAAGAACGAGAACAGGTTCCAATGGCCCATCACTCTAATCCAATACGCAGCCGACCCGAAGATGACGACCAAGGCCGTGACTTGGTACTGCTGGAGCTTGTTCGCCCACAGTCCCATCAGCCACACGCTGCCAACGACAAGCAACTCCACCTACGGCCCGCTCTACTGGATGGCCGGCCGAGATGATGCCAGGAACGGCGCGCTGGTATGGAAGGGAGCCGTTTACAATACCACTAACAGCAGCACTGTGCCGGTCTCGGTCCATTTCCAGGGCGTATCGCCAGGCACGAAGGCAAGTCTTACGGTGCTCACGAGCAACGCGAGGAACACCACTCTGGGTGACTACTCGTACAATGACCCGTACACCGGCGTCAACATTGTAAACACAGACGCTAAAGAAGTGAGTGCGGGTGCGAGCGGTGCTTTTGAGTTTGTGCTGCCGGAGTTGAGTGTCGCGGTGCTGGATACTGGCAAAGCTGGGAACTCGACTGGTTACAAGAGGAAGTTGTAGAAATCTCCATTGTATCTAGAAGGGAGGACCATATGGAATGAACTTTGAAGTCCTGCAAGGTGTCGCTCAAGACCGCTGACTTGCATGTGCTACTTGAGGGAGATTGTGGCCCAATCGCAGTGGATGCCAGGGAAATGCGAACGCGTCTTGATGACCTTGGTGGCAAAGGGTTTCGACTCTTCCCTGTGAATGTTGCTGTCAATGGGCGCTCGGACCTCCGCAATTCGGCTCCGCAGGCCTTGGATGAACGCTATCGATAACACCATGTTCAGTTGCAACCGCAATCATCGTGCTTACATCCAAAAGGACAATTGTTAGCGTGGTTGCGCCTGTTGTTTGTCGTGCTCTGCAACTTCCTGCCCTACTTGACCCGCGCATCGCTCGCTCCTGCCAGGGCTTACCAGCTGCTCTCACCTCCTCCGTCTGCCGTCCCGTCGTGCGCCGTCCTCACCATGCCGCTTCCACCCATGGTCTCAGCCTGTGTGATGTCGCTCACGATCGGCTGTGCGTCCAACATCATCGCGCAGCGACTGAAGGCATACATAGAAGACGCGCCGTTCGTCTTCGACTACACGCTCTTCTGGCAGCTCACCGCAATGGGCTTGATAACTACGCCGATAAACTATCACTGGCAGAAATGGCTGGAATTCATGTTTCCTGCTGAGAAGTTGGTGAAGCGATCGCGTGCTCCGACGAGCGACGATGCGGAGAAGGGCGCCTTCAACAGGGACGACGATGAGAACAAGCGGGCAATAGACGAGGAGGTCTACGTGCGCAGCTGGGCCAACGTCGTCAAGAAAACCATCGCCGATTCTATGACTGGCGGCGCGTTGCTCAACACGACCATGTTTCTGGTGCTGCTTGGGCTCATGCAGGGCAAGACAGCAGCGCAGATTGCCAACGATATCCGCGAGGAAGAGCTGTCCATTATATGGAACTCGTACAAGATCTGGCCGCTTGCAAACATGTTTAGCTTCGCCTACGTGCCCGTTGAGCGCCGGATCGTCTTTCTCAGCTTCTTCGGCCTGCTCTGGAGCATCTACATGACACTGGTTGCCTCGCGACTGTCCGCATGAGCTACTCCACCCGTGCGCCCTGCTCCCACGCTCTCTGCACAGCGCCCCAGTACCGCCCCTCATTCTCTCGGATATGCCCGGCGTGCGGGCTCTTCTCAAAGCGGATCCTGGTCACCTTCCAGCCTTGTGCTTCGGCCTGGTCTGCATGTTCCTCCACCTCGTCGTGCCCCACCATCTCGTCGGCCTTACTATACAAGTACACCCTTGGGGCCTGCCTGTTGAAGAGAGCAGGGTCATTCAGCTGCCGGCGCATGATGTTCATGATAGGCTCTCTCCTGCCCAACTTGGCGATCACAAACAGCATGGCCAGGAAAAGATGGATCGTTGCAGACCCAAGCAGCCTCCACAGCCAGAAGCGCGGCAGCGAAGTCGACATAGCCTTGTGACTCCTACGCCAATCCCCATTTCCGGGCGCTGAGTCAATCATTTGTGCGCGCATAGGCAGAGGTGAGCCCTCACGCTTTGTCCAAGCTTTGGCGAACTCGACCAACTGGTTTCCGCCGCCATTGGAGAAGCTGTGCACGAGAAGTTGGCCGCCTGCATCAACGTGCTGCTTGACAACATCGATTGCCGGGGTCAAGAGCCTGGAGTAGGTCGCTTCGTTTCGAAAGAAATCTGCGAGCTCGTTGCGCACCAGGACTAATCGTGCAGTGGGGAACAACTTGCGATACGCGACAGTGTATTTGGCGATATGTTTTGGGGCTGCGCCCATCCAGGAGAAGAAAAGTATCAGAGGCTCTTTTGATGTGTACGCTTTGGGTGTTACCAGGTAGACATGTTCGCCGATGGCATGGAATTCCGATAGCGGCTTCACCGCCTCGGTCGGGTTCGACATCCTCGTCACTGGTGGTTGACACAGTTCACGGGTGCTTCAACTGGTCTTCTGTTCTGGGTCGACACGACAAAGCGCCCTGGACCTCTTGACTGGCATCGCAATCATGGAGGTGACAGCCAAACGATCCATCAGCAAGTCGCTTGGCACCCAACAACCGAGGTACATCACTGATTGGGTATGGTATTCCATCCTTCGTTATGTTTGGGACGTAGGAGTTGAGGCCGAAACTCCACCACTGTCGCCATGGTCATTGCTAGGCCTCGCTAAGCAATCATATTCGTTGTGTTCTTATCAGCTTGCCTGTTCCGCAGATATTTCGAGGTATCTATGCAGCCGCAAGGCCCCTGCACTTGGCATTCATCAAGAAGCTACGGCTATCCAATCACAAGGCACACTCTACAGTACATGCATGCCAGCGATGAGCTCGTTTCTGATATCGCAATATGGAAGAGTCGAAATCTGGCTCATTGTGCCATTTCTAACCGATGTTCCGGAAGGCTACGAGGTATAGGGACGGTACACCCACCGATGTACCAAATAGTGAACTTCGCAAGTGATTTACTGTCAATCAAGTCAGGTCGAACAGTTTCAATATCCGCTGGCCATGCGATTCCTGAATGCCGCCGTCGTTGTGGCGAGCCTCTGCGGCCCAGGTACGTCAGCGCCAAAGCGTCATGCCAGAAGTTTAGATGCGGTTTGCCCACAGTCGAGCAAAAATGTGTACAAGCGTTTGACGAGGCAACATCTCACCTCCACTCACCCTGGGCTGACGTAATAATAGTCTTTTCCCAAAGCTGGGTAGCAAGCAGATTCTATGACGCCGCGTCCGGTATAACATACTCCTCGGTCACCATGCCGAACGGTGTGAGCTACCGAATCGCCCTTCCTATCGACTCGCCCACTGCAGACGGTATCGTGCAAATCGTTGCGCCCAGCAAGTATGGCTGGTGCGGATTTGCATGGGGAGGTCGTATGACCAGCAATCCGCTCACCGTTGCGTGGCCGTCAAAAGCTGCAACTGGGGAGCCGGTTACTGTCAGCAATCGTTGGGCTACGTACGGTTCCCTCTTTGATCTTCTCAACTTCTCGCAGTATGACTGACTAATCTGCAGAGGATACTCCTCCGTCCCCGCGGCCTACACCGGGGCAATTCATACGTACCTCCCGATCAGTCCGTCCACCACCAACAGCACTCACTGGACCGTGACGGCGAGGTGCCAGGGATGTACTAGATGGGGCACCACGAACATTGAGGCATCGACGAGCGTAACGTTTGCCTACGCATGCTCAACGGTAGCTCCGAGCACTCCGGCAAGTAACACGAGCAGCTTCAGCGTACACGAGAGCCCGGGGAGATGGGCACATGATCTGACAATCGCGAAGAATGGAAGCTTTGCGACATGGGTTGGGTGATGGTGCAGGTGAAGAGGCTATCATCTAGGTACGGGCGATCGAGTGTAGATAGGCTCGGTTGTTCTGCGTTGTTCTACACTCGAATACACCATAGTTTTATTGTTTACCAACTCTTCGCTCTTCTCGCTTCTCACGTTTGAGCTTATTGCAATCCAAGCTGATCACAGAGGGCAGGACCAGAGCCACTCCCGAAAGAATCGTGACCCTTCTCGGCTCCGCGGAGCTCTAGCAGATGTGCAATCTCGCAAAGTAACCTGCTTGAAGTAGTTTTGTAGCTCTTGCCTTTACCGTCCTAGCGAACGAGCCGGCGAATGATATTGCTTAGGCCACCCTGAACTCTTAGCTTCAAATCCCAGAGGATGCCTTGAAGTCACGACTCGTCACAGCAACATTTTAACGGTCAACGTAAACCGCTCGGCGCTGGTATACCGGGTGAAGGTACTGCAGATGAGCGACAAGGTACAAAGCCTCCACTCCGGAACTTCAAGTGACGCATGAGGCTGGCATCGAGTTTATTAATATGACGCCAAGAAGAGGCTGAAGGTTCAAGAACAACACTACTCGTAACAGGAGTGCACTAGGACCGTTCCGACTAGGCTGCAGATGCTGTGTTTGAGGTTGCAAAAGAACAACCTTTAAACTCGACGACGGCGAACCTACAGAGCGGTTATGCGCAAGAATCCAGTACTAGCAGTCAATTGATTACAGCTGAATTGCAGGCAGGAGTATGTGTCGCACGGACGACTAAGGAGGACTTGGATTTTGGGATGTTTAGTTTCGCGCCAAAGTTCGCGAATGGACACTGCCCTGTGGGGGCGAGAAACAGTGGAGGTACGCGAGATGATGCGGGACGATGGGCCAAGCGGAAGTCCCGCCAACTATGGACAGCATGTCAGGCGCCCAGGACATAGTCTGAGCCTCAGTGGCAAGCAATCCACAAAAGTGCGCCTCTCCTTTAGCAAGAACCGTCTGTCACTCCCGGGTCGTCACCATTCTTTCCACACGCTAGAACCGCGAGCGTGACCTTGTGCGCAGGACGTCCACCATGCGGCCAACTTCAACAGTGATACAGGGATTTGTGCTGGGACTTTGGGTTGCGAGGGCCAGCGCCGATTGCTATGCGCATGATGGTGTCCTAGCGAAGAACTCGGCGGCCTACACGAAGCCCTTTGAGATGGTCTCGTGTGGCAATGGGACGAACAATTGTTGCTTCCAGGGCGACAAATGCGGCTCTAACTTGTTGTGCTACGACAGCAATGGCAACACGGTCCGACAATACTGTGCTGACCTGAACTGGAATGGATGCTCGTCTATGTGTGCTGGTACGTTCTCTTCCATCTTTCGTACTTGTTGCGCGCACTGACTTTGCCCGCGCAGACTATGCGCCTTCCACCGGCACCCTCCTCGTCGACTGCGGGAAAAACATGTACTGCTGCGGCGCAGTGGATGAGTCCTGCTGCGAAGACGACAGCCAGCACTTTTTCGTCGACCCCCTAAACGGCGACGTAAAGCACCCCTCCAAAGCCACCGGGGCGTCGGCCACCGCTTCGCCAACATGGTGGACCGTCGACAGCAAGGCGCTCCTCGCCGCAACAAGCACATCCTCCGCATCCTCCTCATCATCTGCTACGTCGACAGCCGAGTCCACGAGCGAATCGTCAAGCGCATCCACCACCGCTTCACAAACATCCACACCCACACCCACGAACACCGCTCCCCCACAAGGAGAGGGCTCAAAGGGCATATCCGCCGGCGCAGGAGCCGGCATCGGCATCGGTGCGGCCGCCGCCGTAGCCCTACTCGCAGGCCTCGCATGGTTCCTGCTCAAGCGGCGCAAGGGGAAGAACGCGTATGAGGCGCCGATCGAGCAGGGGCATGCCAACAACCCCTACGGCGCTGCGGGCACTGCGTATGGTGGTGCTGCGTACCCGGGAGAGGCTAAACATAATGACTACTACGCACATGATGGGGGACACGGGCAGGGGGCACAGGGCGGTGTGATGCCGCAAGAGTTGGATGGGAGAATGGGAATGGCGGAGGTGCATGGGGAGTCGAGGAGAGTTTAGGAGCGGAATGAGGGGAGGTTGGATTTTTTGATTCGGTCGATGCAGATACCCATTTCAGAGAGAGGTTGGCGGACTTTATTCGAAAGGAATAGATGTTGTTAATTCAGCGAGTGGTACATATCCATGTGAGGAGTGCGAGGAACATTATATGCATGCGCTGGTGGTGGTTTTGCGCGATGTATTCCAGTTGGGCGGATATCCTGTATTACCTGGACGAAGACGTTCTGGACTAATGCAAAAGGACAGGGTTACGACCTTGGTGGCAACGATCACCCCTCGAGGCGGTAGTGCCCACATGTGGAGTCTGGCGCCATGGCAACTATACCTTCCCCGTGGGATCATGCACCTGCTCGCTCGCATTTTCCGGAGCTCGGATTATTACGCCTTTTCATCCGCGGCTGGGAAGTTTCGATCTGGATCTATGCGCTCAAGTCCATCGCTTTTGAAGGACTGCAGCGCGTGAGACTAAATTGCGCAGTGGTTGGGCGTACTTGGAAAGACGCCACAGGTGGGCATAGGTGTATGTCCTGTCCGGCACAAAGACAGAAGTACGGAGACGAGGTATGAAAGGTTTCTCACAACGAATGGCGGCCTAGAGGATGACTGGACGGAATACAAGATGGCCGGCTACTTGCACTTGCTGGCACATTGGTAGATGGTAAGAGAGACGGCACTCGCTGCGTCGACCTCAGGTCTCTCCCGAATAAACATGGTACGAGTTGTGATATGCATCATCGCCGTAGCGGCTGCTGTACTTGGGTTTCGATGAGTCGTGACTGTAGATTGGCAAAATGATTGATAACATGAACACCCTGCTGCCATATCGCAGTCCGGTGGAAGAGGAAGGAGTCCAAACATCTGAAACCATATATCCAGAGCGGAAGGGCGTGTACAATATATACGAGATGCATTGTCTCTCACGATGATGAAGAGTCTGGAACTGAGCCAATACCACTAAGAGCGAAGATAAATTAGTAGAGCCTAGGCTATAATACTACAGTTCTAAACCTCTCAGCTGTTACTGGCTCGTCGATGTTCACGTTGGCGGGAATGAGTTTGCGATACATTTGAGCCAGGAGAGCAAGACGATCTTGAGAGCGACTGGGAAAGCTAGTCGCGGGCGTTGCGTAAATGGGAGTTGGTCTAAGATCCAGACGTAGAGTGAACGTGGCGGCGCGATGATGACAGAGAACGATGAAAAGGTGTTGGCATTATATACAAGCAAACAGAGCACCACCTGATCTACCCTTTTGACAGAAAAGAACGCGCATAGGTGATCAGCACTTTCGCCATTGCAGGCCCCAGGTTGCCTGCTTGATGTCGTACGTGCCTGAGTTGCCCTGTACCACTGGTCGCGCATTTACATTCAAGATGCCCGGGTTCCCATCGGCTCCCATGCACTTGGACCACTTCAAGTCCGTCGTGCTTGACTTCACTGTAACGTAATCCTTGAGGTCTGGGCCCGCGCAGGCAATTGTTCCCCTGAGGACACTCTGCTTCGTAGTCAGTAACCATTACGAACACAATTCAGCCCAATGCAGGGTACTTACGGTGTCAGCCGCATGCTCACTCCAGTATGCTTGGGTGATTGTGTCCAACTGGCTTCCACTCGACAACTGCACGTTCCCCTGATATGCGACTTCCTTCACGGCGACTTGCCACCCCTGCGATCCGCCGGTGGACTGGATGTGCAGCTCGCAGCTGCCCGTGTCATCGCCGCGGAGCTGGCTGAATGTGAACGCGGGCGCGTCGCCGAGCTCACCGTAGACAGCCTTCACGGAGCCGCTGTCATTGGGGCAGCCAGATCCAGAAAACTTGAGCGATGTGATTCTTGGGGCGTGTTCGGGTGCGGCGAGGACGAGCGCCGGTGCGGCGGCGGCGAAGAGCAGAGCAGCGCGCATATTGAACTGATTGTACACCCGAATATAAACAAAGTTTGAAGACGTTTGGTAGCGAGGCCAGCGTATAGTCTAGCGTGTACTCTGTAGCAATAACGTCGAGATAATCCCAGGGTCCACCCGTCCTTTATACACCTCTCCCCCATCCCCAACCCCGTCACTCATCCCATGATGGCCGCCACCAAAGTATTGTTGCCACCGTATGCTACTCTGACGTCGCTATACCATTTATTAACGGGAAGTTGCGAAGTTTGGTCGAGAGCGTTTGTAGGTGCTATTTAACCATATTAGCGTGTTAGCGACCCGGTTTGTGCGCTGCTTGGGAGCGGCGTCGCTGGACGATCGTGGCTATTCTTAGCAATGGGGCAATATGTGATATAGCGGTGTTGGTGCGTGCGAAGTCGAGATCGTGGGAGTAAGCGTTTGGGATGCTTGGGGAAGGTTGAGAGGCGGGAGTGGGAATATGAAGCTCGTGTTCATAATCTCGTGCGGTCGGCCGAAAAACCCAAATCTTCTCAAGGTGTTCCAGGCGCACTAAAACCGAACGAGTTTGTCGTCGGGCAAGGTGAGTGTATTGTCCGTGGCGGAGTGGGCGGTGGAAAGCAAGGTGCGTTATATAAGTCGTCAAGACTCCGGGTCGGTGGTAAGAGAAGATGCAGATAGGAATGATGGAGCTGTGCCGTGAGAATCAAAAAATTTGTGTGGCAAGATGCTTTTCATCGCAACAGTGACGGTCAAGGGGTTTAGATTGCCTGGTCGAGACTTTGAGTATTGCAGCACTCAAATACTTGGCCTAGCGGGTATTGCTGGCTCTTCTCGTTATCTGTGTCGCAGTCATGCCAGAGGGAACGGGCCCATGGCCTAAAATGGAAAGCTGCTGGGCTTCGCAGGTGTTTGTGTCAGCCTGGAGTATAGAGCGGTTGTAACCGAAGTCGGAACAGTTCATCCCAGGGTAACTTGATTGATAGTACGCTTTTATTAGCAACGCTATTCCTATGAGCGTGAGCATACACCTGCACGAGAAGTAGGAAGCCGAGGCACAGTAAGCTTTTTTTTTCCTATCGGCTACTCCGTAGGTAGCAATCAAAGACTTGCAGGGTTCCCAGCATCTTTTTTTTCTTGCATCGAGGCGCATTCCCATTCGAGACATTTTGTGGGGAGATGAGACCGCCGCAGCGACAAGTCATATCTATGTACTATCTTGATGCCGGTGCTTGTCTGCGGGTTCTTGGTGCGATGAGTCGTTGTCTTGAGGGAGAAGGAGGCGGAGGCTTGGCTTTCCCGCGGTGTTCGCGCGTCATTGAGTCGTCGCTGCACCACCGCACCACAACAATAACGAGCATCAGGCCATGACTGTTTGACAAATTAGCCTTGGAGATCCTGCGCTGTTCTCGCCTGTAGCTGCCGGTATTGCCATACAGAGTACCGTAGCAAACCTTGGTTTACAAGACATTGATCTCGAGCCGCACAACACGACAGCCCCACCGGCATACCAATTTGTTGCGCCAACATCGCGCAATGTTTCGCCCAGGCTTCCGAGCCTTCGAGTCCGCTTTCCGAACCGTGAGAAGCCCTGCGCGGTTTCGACCGGCCAAGCATGCACAGTCGCGCGCGTACCGACAAATACGCTTTGGCGACAAGAGCCCCCAAGGTGCCTACGGCCGCCTCCAGTTCATATCCAGCTTCTTCAGGAGATGGGCTGCACGCCCGACGTTCTACCGCGATGTAGGACTGATAAGTCTGGGCACCGGAGGCGCTTACGTGTATAACCTGGAGGAGGTGCCGGTATGTTCGATATGGCGTCTTGCCCACGTCTGTTGTGCTGACCTTCAGACAGATCTCCGGTCGCCGCCGCTTCAACATCATAAGTCCGCGAATCGAAGCTCAGATAGGCGCTGCAACGGTCGGCGAAGTGCAGCAGCAATACCAGGGACAGATGTTGCCGGACTGGCATCCGACCGTGCGGAGAGTGAAGAAAGTGCTCGAACGGTTGATACCGTTTGCAGAGGAAGCGGGGTTGCACGATGTGGACTGGGAGATCCATGTCATTGACAGTCCGGAGGCGAATGCCTTCGTTGCGCCTGGGTAGGGAACATTTAGTCCTGTGCCAGGAAAGCTGCTAATGGAGTGGCAGTGGGAAAGTGTTCGTCTTTACCGGTATCCTTCCGCTCTGCGAGGATGATAACGGAATTGCTGCGGTACTGGGTCATGAGATTGCACATGTGGTAGCACATCACACTGCGTAAGTTGTCCCATACGAGTGCTTCTTGGTAACTAATCATATGTAGTGAGAAGTTGAGCCAAGCGCCGTTTGTGCTTCTCGGTGTGCTTGCCTTGATGACTTTTGATCTGTCGTTCCAGCTCAGCAGCGCTGTTCTCAACCTGTTTCTCTCGATGCCCGCTGGCCGCAAGCAGGAGGCCGAAGCCGATCAGATTGGCCTTATGATTATGGCACGAGCGTGTTACCGCCCGGAAGCCGCCATGGAGTTCTGGCATCGCATGGAGACGACTGGAGGCGCAGCGCCCCCAGAACTACTCTCTACTCACCCGTCCCATCACAACCGGGAGGAGAAGATCCGAGGGTGGCTACCAAGAGCCCACGAGCAGGCTGAGAGGTCTGAATGCGGTGCTACATCTCTCTATGGTGAGAACGAAATGCAAACAGAGTTGAACCTTTGCTAATTGATTGCTAGCGCAACAGTTCAACACCTTTTGGGGACGGTAAAGAGGTAGACCTACCGTATACGATAACCTGTATGATAGCTCACTTGTAGTTTTAGCATAGAGAAAGCAGCGGTACACGAATGAACGAATAATGCCTTTTCTCCTGCGTCCTGTCCACCGGAGCTGCATATACAGATGAAACGTGTCCCCCGAGTTATGAACTTAAGATAATTGTTCACTACCAGACGCTACGAAGAAATCGGGATACACGGACAAAACGTTACAAACTCCAAAATCAAACGACCTAAACTACGTCGGAATCTTCACGTCTTTTTTGTCCGACTTTCCATGCTATTTGTCGATGCTTTCGCCGCCTTCTTCGTTTTCGACGTATTCTTTGGCTTTGCAGGATTCTTCTTGCCCTTCTTCCTCGGTGGTCTCTCCTCGTTGTCACCATTATCACCGCCATCATCGTTGTCGACAGAGATGCGCTTCTTGGGTTGACGGGCACTCCTGAGTTGCTTCGGTTCCTGTCCGACACCCTCGTCTCCATCATTGACATTACCAGCCTTGATTTGATCTTTTGCTTTCGTGGGTGGTGTGACCTTCTTGCCGCTACCTTTCGTGTCACTGTTTTGTTGAGCATCATCTTCTTCAGCAGGGCCAGGTGCTTTCTTCTGGCTGTTCTTGGTGGGGTTTGGCCTTTTCCCGTTGTCTCCTTGGTCATCGGGATTGGTCTCGTCCCCTTGCCCGCCTTCCCCGTCTTGTCCTCCTCCAGGTCCTTTATCTGCCCCACTTCCTCCGCCATGGCCTCCTCCATTTGCACCTTCGTCCCCTCCTACGCCGTAAGTTTGCCGATCGCTGTGCTCCTCCTTACCCTTCTTGAGCTTATAGAGCATTGCGGTCGCCTCGTAGCGATCGTCATCAAAGTCGTCTTCATCATCATCGCTCTCGTGGTCCGACTCGCCATTTGCTTTCCGGTCCGGCTTGTACGCTTCTGCGAAACTCTCTGCGAAACCGCGCGCAACTCTGTCCTGTATCTCGACATCTTCGAGCCCGCCAAACCAGGAGGCAAACCACCATCTTGTCACCTCGTTGATGAAAAGCTCCTGTTTCGAACTAATTCCAAGGTCTAGTCTAGCACCTACATTGAGGGATTCGAATTGCTTGGGGTAGCGGCTCAAGAGGCGCCTGTATTGGGAAATGGCGAACCTTTTGATAGCTGAAATATTGATCTTGGGGTACGTTCTGAATGGATCTTTACTTTCAAGGTTCAGACGCGAAACGTTCATCTTGTACGTGTAATATGTGCAGCGCACAATGGGACCTTCGTCAGGTAGCTCAAAGAAGTCCTCGTCTGGTCCATCTCCGGGATCCAGCTCATCCCCATCATCAGCATCAGCCTCCAGCACAGTGTCTCCACTCGTATCGTGTTCATCCTCAACCGCAGTCTCGCCTTCAAGGTCAGACCCCGCTTGCTCGACTCCTTCTTGCTCGGCTCCATCTCCGGCGTCACTGTCTCTGAGAATCTTGATCAATCCCGATTTGTTTTTGTTCTTATACTCTGAAGGTTTCATCCCCAATTTGCGTTGCCGAATTGTACGTTTCAGCTGTGATTTAAACATCGAAGCGTATCGATCGCCTTCTTGGTTGGGCGCATTAGTTCCACCTTTCTCAGGTGCCCGTTGCCCACTGCCCGGTCGCGCTCCGGGCTGCAAATTTGCCTTCCTCTTTTGTGTTTGAGGTTTCGGGGGCCCAAATCTCTTCTGGAATCTATCTTTCGCAACTCGGTCATTGAAATGTGTCTTGATGATGTCCACGACTTTGGGCACCCTTCTTTCGTTTCCCTTTGCGTCCTTGACGTTTTTCATCCGTATAAAAACCCTTAGCTCTCCCCAGGTGCCAAGAGAGTCAACATACTCTTGATGTATGTAATTGAAAAAACGGGAGTGGTGCAAAATATGATTTTCCGCCTTCTGTGCAAGTTTCCCCGGGTGCTTCTCGAGATGGATATTGAGGAGATCTGCGTCCTTGAGTTTCTTGTGGAACTCCTGCAACGTTCTGTAACAAGCCGGCTCTTGAAAGGAACCTTTCCAAGGGACCGATTCCACCATGTGCATACCCCAGCTGTGTCCCCTCTTCAGGATCTGAGTTTTCCCTTGCCACAAGCCTTTATACTTTTCCTCTTCGAAAAGACATTCTTTCTCAGCCGCGGTGACGCTCTTCAGATTGCATTGGTGCCATGCCGGCCGCCATGAGTCATCCTTCTGAGCAACTGCATCGAAGGCTTGAAGATCGTAGATCTTAGCATTGTCCAGCGAGATTTCATCACGCGATGGGTACAGCAAGACATGCTCGCCCACATGCGCATCGTAAGCACGGCTATCCAAGTGTATCCTTGTACCAACGCGATATGTGAGGAGCATCACCTCCGGGAGCTTCGGATCCGGAAGCTTCCGTGGAGTTGTTGGGCTCAAAGTAAAGGAGTTCGAGGTTGCCGTTGCTGGCGGGGTTGCTGGTGTCTTTGGTTGTCTGTACGTTGGCGATTCCCCCTGGTTAATCTCTTTCTTTAGTCTTCTTGCATGGCGCTGTGCGGACTCGAGGTTGCGCGCATATACGGTTCTGAACCCCTTTTCTTGAAGCATGTGCATGAAAAGAGGCATCTGGTGGAGGAATCGATGGGTGATGTTTTCACCCTCTTTCTCTTGAGCCGCATAAGAATCGGAGTCTTCGGCGTAATAGTGCTTTCGGTCGATTGGCGCCAATTCCGAAAAGTAGATAGAGCGCAATCTTCTCTGTACTCTACCGAAGTGTTCATCTTGGAAATACTTGGGCATTTCGTGGAAACTCAAAGACGCTTGTTCCAGGGCTGGCCGGCGGATCATATGCTTATGCGGTCCGGTACTGATCGAATCGTCGGCTTTCTCAACATTGGCTATAGACTCGTTGCCTGGATCGTCGTAGTCGACGGGAAAGAAGATGATGGTGTGAAGCAGTGTCTCTGTCTGTGCAGTAGTCGATGATCTACGTCGCACATCCATTTTGAATGACGGCCCTTTTTTTCTCGGATCATCGTCACTCTCCACTCTTGATGTTGTCACCGTTGTTGACATGTTTTTCTATGATACTCCGAGCATCGACACTTTATTCAGTGGACAGACAACGAAATCAGACTCCTGGCTATCTCAGATGTGCATCGATGATGCGAGGCAGTGTTGATAGGATGTGCGTCTTTGTTCGATAGCCTCAAAGCCATCTTTTCGGTGAACGTAAAGTAGCTGACAACGTGATCTGGCGTCGAACAAAGGTCATGATAAAGAAACCGACTCTACAGGGATATGCCACTGCCTGAGGGTTGATCTGTTCAGACATTGGCTTGGGGGGCTCCAAGTCTGGTAGTTGCGACTACTCCCGACAGTTTGTCATTGCTAAGCTTCCCTACTGGCAGAGCCGCGACACCTCTGAAAGGATTTATATAGGAAAATGATGGATGTTGTGCAGTTCACAGCAGATCGCAGTTCGCTGCGGAGTATCAATGAGAATACAACACTGTAACGAGTACATCTTGAAAGCCCCAGGATAGCATAGATGAGCTCCATTGCTTTGCTGACTTAGACCCACAAAGAAATCGCAAATGTCAAGAATGTGTCATCACTGTGTATGTCGTTCTTGCTCTTCCTCGTCGCTCGACGCCAGCAAGAGCAAACAACAAGACATCTCCAGCGCTCTGGCCGACACACGTAATAAGCGTGTTGCCGTGCTGGTGAAGGTGAACTTGAACATTGAATTGCTGTACTGCTCATCGAGCTTAACACCACATGCCCGAGTTGTTTCACACCGCCTCCGCTGCGGGGTTGCCTCTGTTGGATCGTCGAAACAAGGAAATCTACCTCCAACACAACGGCATGAATCTAACTTTGTACTTTCTTTTCGCCCAAGACCTTGCCGCAGACCACAATGTGCGTCGTGACAGAAGCAACCCTTCCCATTACTCAACCGTGCCCTCCCAGACAGCCCGCCGGCCCCAGACCCATGCCCTCCCGAACTCAGCTTGCGAACAGCCGGCCTGCGCGTCTGTCAAACCTGCCAAACTCAAACCTGTCGCTCCCCCACGCGCATGGTGCGACAAAAAACTCCACTTCGCTGGGCCGTCGCTGGGGCTCCGCCCACGCTCACAGGCTCCCGCGACTGGTCGCTTTTAATAAAAGGTGCACCACTCGCAGCACATCTTGCAGCCCATCGCCGTCACATCGCAGCTGCAGTGAACCCTGCTCCGTCACAGTGCCTGATTGTCACAAGGCGTGCCGCACCGCGGGAGCCGGTCCCGGCGGCGAGCATCGGCAGGACGGAGGATTTCACGCGCGACGCACGCAGGAGGGAGACGGGAGGGGAGGACGGGAGGGGAGGACGGACGCGAACGCGAGAGATCGTCACGTTGGAAGTCGGTTTGCGAGAGGCTGGACATCACGGGCGGCGGGAGGAAAGAAGCGGGCCGAGTTGCGCCCGATCGCATCGCGGCCTGGCAAAACATGTTATACGCATGGGGGGATTATTGCAGAAGTACGATGCACTTGTCAGTTGAACGCGAACCGCGCGCGGTCGCGTTAGAACGCCGCTACAGTGGGGCGTATGGGCATTGCATCGTACCACGACTGGGTCGCGGCGGCGCGGCACCTACACACGGGACATGGCAGCACAACTGCCTGCAACGGGCGAGGTGCAGCGTTTGTCGACACGAAGAGGATCTCCGCCTTGAGGATCTTCGATAGTCTGGGTGGAGGGATGGCGCCGAGGCGGTGGGTTGGAGGCTGGGAAGGGGGGATGCCCTTGGGAAGCATCAATACGACGTGCATGTAGACACGAGCTGCGACAGACGGTGAAGGCATACCTTCTACAGCACCGATCGAGTCTGAGTCTGGGAGGCAAACGGACACAGCTAAACATAGCCAGAGCCCGAGACTGTCTGCCACCACGCGACTTGGTTTCTGCCTCGCTTCAACGGTCAGCGAACGGGCTTGCTTTTCCCCATCCTATCCCTCGCGACGTTCCCAACGCTCAGGCCCCAGCGTCGTCTTGCTTTTGCCCGGCCCCTGTTCACGCTCCTTCTGTATCGTTTCTTGCTACACCGGTATAGCAGCGCGCCCGTGGTGTGGCTGGTGAGATTGGTGACGGATGGCAGGACCCCGGATGTTCCTCAGCAAGGCTTCGAGACGCAGGCAAGGCTAGCACGTTTGGGGGCGCTACCACCAACGTGCGGGTCAATCCTTCGAGGCCCTGCCCGCTTCGAGACGCTTCGATAGTGGCGGCTCATATACGGCGGGAGATATTATAGCTGACGGAGCTATTACGAACGCGAGAGTCGCGTAATTCTCTCATAGCATGAGCGAGAGGCGGTCTGTCTCTGCGCACAAGTGGTGATATGGGGACGAGGCTGCTACCGAGCTTTGCTTTGTACACTGTGGAGTTCGTAAGATGGCATCTACATGTGGTAAGACGGCGCCACGCATTCCGTAATGCCTCGTGCTTCCTGCGTCGCTGCCGTGTATGGGCAAAAGCGCTCTCGATTGGCCCTCTTGCTGTCGAGAGAACGCCCTGGGTCTGCTGGCCTCAAAGGTGCGTTCAATACGCCTGCATGATGATGCCTCTGAGACCAGGTCTCGAAACGTCACCTTGTGCGAAGCCTGTTCTGTACGAGGTCAATTTCCAGAGCGTGCGAATATCTACGACAAGCGGACTAGAACCCATGACGGAGCAGGCCGTTGTGGCCAAGTAGCATCCGAGAGCGCCTTCCGGATGCGATCGCATCCATCGGCTTTCTACAAGCTACCTAAGGCCGTATCTATCTACAATCTACAAGCCATTGCCGAACAAGAATGATACGATAATGATCTCGGTCAACACGGTCGATGCGCACCTCATGAGTACTCACTCTGTCCTCGTATTGTATGCACACCATTCGAAGACGAACACATAAGGGAAGATCAGCGCAAACCCAGCCCACGGACCCGTCACTCTCCGCATTCGGGGCAGCCACACCCGCACCGCTGATAGTCCGCGAACCACACCCTACGCTCACCGCTGCCATTGGGCAGATCGCCATCTGGTTTGGCGTAAACTGACGGGCGGTACGGCGCGTGCAGGCGAGCACTGGGGGCCTGCTGTGCTCTGATGACGGGGCGAAACGTGTCTTGAGATCAGTATCCGTAGAGCTGACACTGTATTCTGTCCAGCGCGGTGTAATCCTTCAGATAGACGTCTGTGACATCCCAGGACCTGTCTGAAGGCAGTAGCAAGAGGCAGCACAGCATCATCTCGCACTGTGCGACCTATCACGCCGAGTCTCGCACCCATACCCATGAGCGCGCTGGAGTCCGGCCTGGATGCGCAACCACATGGCCGCCATGTCCCGAAAACTGCCCAAAACGCACTGGACCAGCAGGAAAATCACCGATCCAGTCGTGCTCACACACCACACTTGAGAACGCCCGCCGTTCGTGGCCACGCGGTCCTTGCGCGCCTGCATGGTGGACTAGGCGTGCATAGATTGCGAGGCTCAGGTCCGTAGGTAGATTGGGGGCTGCGAGGCTGAGCGGCCGTTGTGAGTGGCCTTTTGGTCGCCGAAGCATGTGGCCAGGGGGCTGCTGCAGTTCTCTGCATATACCGGCTTGTTCTTGGTTCAACGATGGGCTGTCTGTTTCAGGACCTGGAACGGGCAGATCGTGCGGGTGCAGCGGGTCTCGTGAGTCGGTCTAGGAGTGGACTTGGGATCGAGGGTGGAATGTAGGAGCAGCAAGCAGGCTGGGATGGGTGCGGCCAAAACATACGCAAGTCTCGAGCCTATCTTGAACATGCGTGAATCGAGGCTTAGACACGAACGATGGAGTCAGGAGGCTGCAGATCGATGGGAATAGCGTGCGATTGTGGCGCGTGGTGCCGGACTTCAAGGGCGATTACTACAGCGCCGACATGACCCGTGCGAAACCATGCATCTATGGATCGTGGCTGGAATAGATGGATGGAAGAAAGAAAGAAAGACTACACGGTGATTGGTGATAGAGTGCTGTGTGAAAGAAATTCATTGGGTGCTGTCTAGAGCGACGCTGCTAACAGCAAGGTGGTATCATCCCAAAGAGAAACTACTCAATAGTTTTCCCGATCCGACAAGTTGCGCAGAGAAGAACAGGCGGCATATCGCTGGTGGTATCATTCGTAAACAAAGGAAAACAGGACAAGGACGCATGCAGGCCCCAAGATCGGGCCCCAGAACTTGCAATACCGCAATACAAACATAATCAAAGTGCCCTGTAATAAGTGATCGCCGAATCGCCGTAATCAAACGTCATCCAAGGTATGTCCGAGCATAAAGGGCATCCAGAAAGTCAAGGCTGGCTAGTCGCCAAATGAATATGTTACAGTAGAAATGCATAGATGAAGCGGGAATCGAATGGTTGAAGTGAATTATTGTTCTTCCATGAGTGGCTGGTCGTCGGCCTCGCGCCACTCCCGTGCACGCTCAGCGAGGCGCTTGACGCCCAATATGCGGTCGGCCCACAGGCCTTCGGATGGGGTCCGGAATGTGTATGCACGCTGGGATGAGATGACGCCAATTGCTTGGAGCACGGCCTTGCGCGAGTCCCGGCCGAACACTGCAGGGTGATTGATCCATTCCAAGCTGGATTCCAATTCAGCGTCGAGTGCATGCATGGTGGTCGCATCGATACCTGCGGCCGGGGTGAAGGGATTCTCCGCGTGCGGCGACGGTGTCCTGGGGCGGTCGCTGCCATCCACTGGGGAGTTCTGACCTGTGCTGCCGGGTGCGCTTGACGGATCGTTTCGTCGGTGACCAGGCGGAGGAAGCGGAGGGAGGCCACCCTTTCCAAGTCCCTTTAAGATACTCCTCGTCTCTTTCAACAGATGGTGTGCCCTGTCATGCTGACCCCGTGAGACCAGAGTAAGCGCGCGAGTCAACATGTCTGAAGTGAGCAGTTCCATTCGCCGCTGCACAACATGAGGATGCGGCGGAATAGGTGGTGTCGGGGGTCGGCCGCTTGAGTTCTTCTTCGACGACGAAGGCAAGATGGTGATGGCTAGCAGGGATGGGCGTGGTAGGTGTGCGATTGAGCCGTCCCGAAGAATGTCGCCGTAGATGAGGTCCGCCTGGATCAAGGGAACTTCTTCGACGCTAAGGGTACGGGAATCATCCTGGTCGAGGGGCCCACCTAGGGCCTCCAGTCCTGAAACGATGGTTTCCCAAGGGTCTTGCGGAAGCTGCTCCGGAGACGCGGTGTCTGGTGAAATGGCCAGCTGTACGAGGATATCTATAGATCATGTTAACTTTGGATCGTCTAGCGTGCCGCCACTCCCAACGTACCTCTCTTGTCGCCGAAGCGCAGGTCGCCCAACGATGCCTCGGCGTCGCGGCCAGTAGCGCGTTTGGTGATGTGAAGAGCGCCGCTAATCTTGACGAATTTTGCCGGAGACCCTTCTGGCAGGCGTAGTTTGAGCTTTACGTTTTGGTGAGAGGTGGTTTGCAGAGAACCGAGGCAACCCGCCACGCATTCACGGAGCATCATCCAGTCCTTGACGTAGGTGTACGACGCTTTGGTTCGCGTAGAGAGCTCAATCATGGTGTCGGGCTTGTGTGTCAATCCGAGACCGAAAGAGTGGATGGCAACCCTGTCTAAAATCAGTGATCCGAAACCGGAAGGGGCGCTTTGACGTGGAACTTACTTTGCGGCCTCAGCCCGTGAGACCACGAAGTCGACGCTCTCAGTATCCGAAGTCGACGAGTCGCTGATCAGGAGAATGCTGGAGAGAGGGTTGTTCGACTTGCGCTGCATGAGCAGGTCCATGGCCACGTTGGCACCTTCCACCACATCTGCGCGGAGGCTCTTCTGGCCTACGGGGCGAATCGAGTCGAGCACTTTCGACCAGTCCCTCCAGTTCTTGCTTGTCATGCCTACGATGGGCACGCCGCCGCCGCTGGAGCCGAAGGTGACCAGACCCATACGGTCGCGCTCACCCAGGTTCTGCACCAAAAAGCGGAGCGTGTCGCGCAGCAAATTGATCTTCAAGCCCTGCATGGATGAAGAGACTGGAATAACGACGACGATGTCCAGAGGCACGTGCAGCCCGCCTGAGGGGCGCGGCTCGGGCCCGCCAGCGCGCGAGCTGGTGTACTCTGTGGGCGCAGTAACAGTGGACCGGGCGGCGCCGTACGAGGAGGCAATGGAAGAGATGCGCTTCGGCCGTCGGTAGTCTTCGTCCTCGGTGCCGGAGTTGTCCTGGTCGTAGTCTGGCATGCGCTGCGGGGTGGGGAAGTCCATGCGAATGTCCATGAGAGCGCGGCGCCATAGCTCGAGCTGGCTCCGGTTCTGGAACTGCAGATGGAACGAGGGCAGCTCGGCCACCGAGAGGCTCAGGGTCAGGATGGCCTCATCGGGGGAGTGCTCGACCTGGTTGAGGTGCTTCTTGATGAGGATGGAGCCCTTGAGCGTGCACTTGGCCTTCTTGGGCGCGCTCGGGTCGCTGTCCCACTTGTCGGGCTGGCTGGTCTTCTTCTCCTTGACGCAGATGAGCATCTCGGAGAAGAGGTAGCATTCGAGCTCCTGCCACGACTGGCGGTCCTTGCCGACGCGCACATGGCCGTGCAGCCGCAGCTTGCCAAAGCGCGAAAAGTCCAGGCCGTGCCAGTTGTCGACGCGCGCGTGCAGGTCCTCAGTAATCTCGTCCAGCGCCTCCTCGGACGCATGCGGCATGTCCAGCTGTCGGTTGTTCCGCACCGGCGACTTTGTGCGCCCAAACTGCTCCGTGGCGTTCGCTATCGACGGCATCGGCGGTGCGCCGCGCACGTCGTCGGGATCAGGCCGCCACTTGCCCTCGACCACCTCCACCGTCACCAGGCATGTCAGGCTCTGTTGCTGGCGCGACTTGCTCAGCGTCGGGAACTCGCTGCGCACCGTCACCGTGGGCGCCGGGATCGGGCTCTTCAGCAGGCCGCGCGGGCTGCTGAGGCTCGACTCCATCGACTGCACGTCGTAGTCGTGTCGCCTGCCGTCGTGCGTGGCCGCATAGTCTCCCGAAGACGCAACCCCCGTTGCGCCGCTGTCACTCCGCAAGTGCTGCCGCGACATGGTCCGCATGTTGTTCTCCGACCGCTCGCGCGAATGCGACGAGTCTCGCTGCGTGTCCCGCGCCCGTGATAGCTGAGATTGCTGGTACCGGCTGCTGACGTCGCTGTCATTTCGCGGCCTGCCTGTCAGCTGCTGAGGCGCCGCTTCGCTCCGCACTGTCTGGTTGTCCCATGGCGTGGGCGTGTTTTGCTGGCTGCGGTGGCTGCTATTCGAGTCGTTCTGCCCAGATCGGACCATAGTGCTCAGTTTCTCT
This sequence comes from Paraphaeosphaeria sporulosa, assembly GCF_001642045.1. Lineage (NCBI taxonomy): Eukaryota > Fungi > Ascomycota > Dothideomycetes > Pleosporales > Didymosphaeriaceae > Paraphaeosphaeria > Paraphaeosphaeria sporulosa. The sequence goes on along the minus strand of NW_017253374.1, from coordinate 462,335 downwards.
GCGCCCTCGGTCAGTCACCTCCTCACGGTGCATACAGCTGCCAGCACTCACCCAAATCCAACACATTGCCACCGCGGCTGGTGTCAAGTCCAAGCGTCGCGTTGCATGTCGGGCAGTGCTGCGAATCAAACTCGCGGATGTATTCGTAGAAACAGGCTTCGTGCGAGACATGGCCGCAAGACAGCTGGAGTATGCGCTCGCCACGGAGAGTGTGCTCCAATGGCTCCTCACAGACAGCACATTCGCTGCCAATAAAGGTGCGCTCGCGGCGGGTGCGAGACCGTTCGATGTCGAGCACGCCGGCCATGCCTCTGCCGGACCTCGGAGGTGGTTGGGAGTCGAGTGTGGTGTTGCTCCGGGAGAAGGGCTGCGCGTTGTGGCTCGTCTTATCAAACTTGGAATGGGAGCTGCGCGAGCTGGGTCGATAGCCTCCTAGAAAAGACATGAGTGGACCGAGCGTAGAGACACGGCTTCTGTGGTCAATTACTGTGGGCCGTTGTTGAGCCAAACTCGACAGTCTTGGGCTTCTCCTTGCGGTGGCTGCTCTTCTTGCGGGTCCGATGTCCTACAAGCCCAAGGTCGAAGAGGTTCTGCTCGATCTCCGACGACAACTCTTTCCTACGCACTGTCTTACTAGGTGGGTTCCAACGAGACGAAGAGGATTCGATGGTCGACATGGAACTTCAGGAGATGGCTGGTCCTCGCTTCACACTCGTTTCAGCATGGAGAATGCGCGCGGAAGATCGTCTAGGATGAAGCCACGGGCTCTGCAGATGGCGGGACCTTGCTTGCAGGGGTTGGTCGGACCGGGGACGAAGCCTTGAGACAACAGGGGCGGGGACGGTATAGCGCGAGCAATTGCAACGGCGCGCAAGGTGATTGAGGAGAGGGAAATGAAGATCGAGGGTGCGAGAGTCAGAAAGGAGTTGTTGCGGGGACCTTCGGCGGCAGAGGTCGTCAATTCGCGTGCAACCTCAGCAGCATCCACCGGCAAGCCTGGCAGAAGCTGCAGGCTGTCTCGCGCAACCCCTGCAATGGGGGCAACGCCGCCGCCAGCGACGGCCGATGAGGGTGAGTTGGTGCACGGGGACGGCAATCCATTAGGGGGTGTTCGCCGGCGCCCGAGCCTGCGCCACAGCTTGCGTTATTGGCAGATACTTTACGCTTCGCTGAAGCAGGAGGCAACCGTGATGGCGGGATTCACGTCCGCTCCCGCTGGATCATGGGTCTGGCCCGCGCATCGTTGACACGGCATGAAGACTGGAACCCCAGCCCTTTGGGCCTTTGGTACGATTCAAGGGTTGATGCAGACGTCTCTTTTTGAAAGGCAATCCCGTTTGCCAGCTTCCACCTGGCTGTCGCGTGCTACCATCCAGGTGGAGACCCGACGGCAGCGGCAACCGACAGCAGCTACGCGAGCGCGCTTCCAGCACTCGCAGCGTGCAGTCACATTTTGCCGGAATAACAAGACGAGACTTCAGATCGATATTCGCACAGTCGTTCACAGTGCATGACCCTAGGGTCATTGCCAGTGCTCTTGGGCACCCGTTCTTGACTGTGTTGCATCGCAGATTGGCAGCCCAGCACCCTCGCCCGCGAGTCAAGAGCATCTCGCCCTTCCCCGGAACCAAGGGTAACGCTGCTAGACATCCCTAAGCGACCAAGTCGCTGGCTTGCTCCGACAGCGATGTGCGAACGGCGCGTCGGTGTGCCTGAGGACGTCTCGCGCAAAAGCAGATCGGTCTTTTTCCTGAAAAAGGCTGGCTCTGCTTCGCCGCGCAGGTCCACTCACACTTGGTGAAACTTTTGTTTCGTGCAGGTGAACACTGCACGCTACATCACACCGGTGCATGCGAGCTTGCAAGGGCGTTCATGCATCGTGTCAACTACGTTACTCTTTTCGCTCTCCTCTATAACGCACATCAAAATTGACCCGCTCGAAAATTGCCGCCATGTTGCGAAACTGACAGTTGACTCGCTGCTAACCTCCTGTCGTAGTGATATTCGTGACCTCGAGTCAGCCATCACGAGCCGAACGCCATGATGATCTGAGAATTGCATTATTGCTTCTAGGCCAAAGCCATCGTAGCGCCGTTGGGCGCCGTCCGTCCAGTAGAGCCACTTAATGTCGTCGCGCAGTCGCACTACGGCGGGGTCCATTGTTGGCACGTGGCTACCACGAGGTAGATTGCAAATGACGACTTTCTGTTCGAGGCGAATGTTATGGTGGGCCTGGAAGCAACGCTCTGCTCATTCGAAAATCTCTGAGCAACTGTGCAGTGCCGGTCACTCAAAGGAAGAACCCCGCGGACAACTTTCGAAGGCTAACTCGACTAACCTGCTTCGAAATACCTTCCCCCGGATGGACCGTTGAATGGCCTCCTCTTGTGTGATCGCCAGACCCGGAGTCGACACGGGCACAACCGAACTGTAAACTAACGTCATCTGCTCGGGTGCCTGCTTTCCCGCTGCATCTCTCACTCGCCCTATTCTGGATTTCGGTGCGCGTCATCATGCGAAATGCCTTTTGCGACCGATTGAGGACCTCGAATAGCTTTTAATTCCGAACCCCTAATTTGGTAATCTTCTGGAAGGCCATTATCCATCTTCTGTGGACCCCATGCACTTGATACTTCGCATTATGCGCCTGTCACAGTATTCTCGCATTGTATGTGGCGTTTTATGGTTTTGTGGTGGAGCGTGTGCGATGCTCAAGCGCGGCCACGTGTGCTCCCAACATGGTGTACTTGGTATCATCGCGATTCGCTGTGCTTCCAGAATGCCTACATAGTCAAGAACTTTTACCTGGGATAACGTTGCGTTGACCTTGCACGCTTTGTGCTCGCCCCAGACCTATAGCTGCCATGCTATCACAACACAACGGATTGTAGTTTTCCGAAATGCACAAGACCTTGACGTTCGCGAATGTCTTCTCGCCCTACTAGAAAGGACTGCAGTCTCCACAGCAATACGCATACGCTCCTATAGCTGCGTGACGAGCGTGAGCGCGAGCACTTGCTGCGGCGAACAGCCACCGCCTAAATACCGAGTATTCGCATTTCAACTGCTTGAACCTGTCGGGCGGGCTAGTGATCTTTCCGGGGCCGGTTCAGCATCTACGCTGGAGTCTCACACTATCGTTTGCGCTAATATTAGGACAGAAAGATCGACACTCACTGGTGGCATTCCTTCCGAAGCATAGCTAACGACACGCAACTTTATCCCCCTCGAGGTTTCTAGAAGCACTTGGCAGCTGGACAGTGTCGATAAAACAGAGGGACTGGATGTAGCTTGGACCCTACCTCTGTCAGTTGTCCTTCTTGTCCCTCCAGTCATCACCTAGTAGCCTTTCACCCACTGCTGTGATCATCCGCTGCTCCTGTCGTCGACTCCACAATTGTCACCCGACCACAACCAGTTGCCCTCGTTCATCTTCATTTTCTATCAATCACACCCTCAGCCTCGGTCCCTTCGCGGTGTTACTCAACAGGCGCCTCGCCCGTAAGTTCGAACGCGCCTTCTAGCAGCCATTAGCGCCACTCTAGCGATGCATGAACCCGCGGACTGGCTGATGATGTTCTGGAATTTGAACCAACAAGAAGTCTCTAAAATCGGATACGAGTAGCGAGAGGCAGATGTGGCTGTTGACTACAACATTCATGGACGTGTCAAATTTCGGAGGGTAACCGAGAGCCCTTCATTATGGGTTGGGCGGGGCCGTCCAGATGGAGCCCAGCGCTCATCTTGTTCAGGTGGTGTCTTATCTAGCGCATCTGTCTCCAGAGAGATCGACTTGCATCACAAGACGAAATGGATGTACGGGAAAGCTTCTGTTTGCTGCTAGGTGCGCTACATGCGCATACTTACTCACAACACCATATCTCTTGCTCTGGACTGTTCGGCTTGCGCCTCCAGTCTATTATTTGTCGAATTGCGAAACACTTCGATCCGGTTCACTAAAACCAGGGGCAGCAAACGCTCCGAGCCGTCAATAATTCTAGGCGCGGCAGAACACGAAGCGTGGAAGAGAACAATGGTTCGCACGACTTTCCCCGGCACGCCACATGCTCCTGATACTTAGGGTCGGATAGGGGACGGTTAGCGGCAGGGTAGAGGCTATGCTTGTGCAGCGCGGACGTGGTAGCAATGGGGCCGCAGCCACACACGTCAGACGTGCATATGGGCATCAACTTCAACCGAGGATGGCCCACTGGGGACGCAAGTGAAGCTAGAAAATAAACAACGATAGGCGTTTACGGCGATTCTCCTCGGCAACGGCAGTAGATCTCGTTCACGGGTTGCCGGGTGCCGGTCGAGGGTTCAATATCCACCTAGACCCGTCATGGCCTTGAGTGGGTTGATCATCGGCGGGTTCTACAGTGGTACGCGGTCGGTAAGAACTCTTGTACAACCGTAAATACCGTGAAGCAAATTTGGTCCGTAAAGTCTACATCCGGTCACATTGAGAGCAATTTCTTAGGAATACTAGCTTTCAGAGAGACCTTAGACTAGCCCATGACAGCAGTCAGGTAATGTATGTGCGGAGCCTCCTGGGAAGCTGCAGATCGATTCTTCTCTATTCAGTTTCACGAAGTGTAATGGGGGGCGCTAGGTCCTACTGAAGAAAACTCAAACATCCACTTGCTAAGTACGTACCTCACTTGAATACTTATAATCATAATGTCACGGAAATTATCGAAAGGCCACCAGACGACGTGGGTATGGAATGTATATAGAGAGAGAGACCGCCGCGAAAGCGTTACAGCAAGGAAACGTCAACAATGAGAAGAAGTGCCAGGAAATCTCGAAGCGTTCGAAAAGGGCCTGCTCTTTACTGATGACTGGAGGAATCCTACCTGGAGAGATGAGAAGCACGAGCCGTCAATGACTTCCAATGGCCAAGACAAAAATTCAGTCAGTGCAGGGGAACTCAAGAAGAAATTATCTACAGATGTAACCTCCCAATTCGGGTGCTCCACCTACGCCTATCATGAGGGATGAGGCACTTTCATACGCGATCCGGGCCAAGAAGGATTACCCAGTTCTGGGGTGGTGCCTGGCTTACAATACTACGCCCCACGAGGAAGAGGTTCACGCGCTCGCGTGGTCGTACGCGCAAAGCTATGCTAGCTGCCCACGAGAAGTGGTTGCGTAAATCAGGATACTTGAAGGGGGATATCAATAAGTCAGCGTTAACAGCGGACTTGGACTCTATAAATGAGGGTTCCCCCATCAAGTAAAGAGGCGAGTTCTATTTGCTTGGAGGCTTTGCTGGTATTCCTAACACTTGTTGCCGCTCCTTTACGAATCTGGGCGTACGATTTTACAAGTAGAGTAAAAAGCCCGACGGAACGTTTCAAACTCCGTAGCATTCTGAGATTTAGACTAGCAATGAGGACACTAAATTCAATACTCGAAACTGATTGCCTGTGGAATGACGACTGTCAATTCTATGCTTCCAAATCGAAGGTTCTTCAATGATGCGGGTAAAGATTCCAGGTGAACTAAGACGCGCTGTATAATTAAGCTAACGGAGAAGGATTCCCATCCATACTGATGGCATTCAGAATCTTTAAAGCTTCCCACGGAATTTGAGTCCCTCGAATGACATTCTCCATAAAACAGCTATCAGGTCATCTAAAGACACGAATGTATTGAACACGCGAGCGCAAGCCCGCAGTAGGGAACTTGGATTGATTTTAGTCTTGATTCCTCATATTTCCGATCCTTACTCATAAATCCCAGGAAATCGTAACATGATCACCCCGCTCAAGCTCTTATTTCAGCTAAACCATGATCCCAAGAACTGAACCTCGTCAACATCATCCTCGCACTACTCGAGCCTTCCGTTCCACCGCAGTCCCATTGCCATTGCCAATTTCCGCGAGAATCCTGCCGCCCTCCTTCTTGTAGATATCATTGATTGTGTTGGCATCGGCATCAGTGAGGCAGCGGAACTTGCGGTAGCCCTTGACCGCCAAGTTCTTGTCTGGCTACTTGCAATCCCAGTTGTAGTTGCCTGCTGCGATTCAGCTTTCAATCGCTCGTGTTCAAACATACAGTATGAATGACTTAACCCACGCAAAGCACGTTCCATCCGCCTTGTCATCGGTGCCGTACAGGTACCAGCGCCACCCACCGTCGCCGGTCGTGTAGCCACGGTCCTTGTAGATGGTGAAGTGGTAGAGGGGATTATTGGTGAAGTGCATCTCGATGAGCTTGACGTCGGGCCAAGGTGCCTGGACAGAGTCAGTATTAGAGATCAACATAAACCACTGCATGGAACCTTAGAAGGGATTGTCCCAGTTCAAAATGCGCAACTTGCATCGCCGTAGCCGCACTTGCCCTCGCAGCGAACACCCTTTCGGCCGTGGGAGAGGTCGCTGCTATCACGCCAGACCGCGAACTGATCGGCTTGGTCACAGGTGGGGTTATCGTTCTGGAGTTGCCAGCCGTTGATCTCGGCACCCGGAAACGGTCCATCAGCCTCCACGCCATGGATGTGGTAAAGGTCGAAGTTTGCCGAAGCGAGCTGGATGCAGGCGACCAGAATGGTCAAGACGTATGCGAGTTTCGCCGACATGACGAGCTGTGCAGCTTGATATGTGTGCGTAGAAGTGTTGTGCGCGTAGCTGTTGAGAACAAACGAGATTTATAAGAAGAGCGAAGAGCTGAGTGCTTGTAGGTACTCGGGCGGAGTGCTTATCAAGCCCAGGTTGGGCTTCTTAAGTCCGCTAGTGAGACTCGGGAGGTGAAGGTAGAGGCACGAGCGGTGGTTCGCAGGGCACGGCCTCTTACAAACGCAGCGAAGCCTTGGGCACGAGTCAATGGATGGACCTTGATACTCGGTATCAACCAACCTAGAGCTGTTGCTCGCAGTACTCTCACTCCGGAGTGCTCTGTGCACTAAAGGTTCACTTCGGCATTGACACCGTAGCCGGAGGGTGTCGCACTATCTTTCTTGTAAAAGGAACACAAACTACATATTAGACACCAAAACAAACTTCAATTTAGCTTTGGGAAGTCAGTTGTTAGGAGCTGGTTTTGAGAAGATTTGGCCCAGAATGTATTCCTCCCCTCAGATTTAGCTTCTGGCGACCAAGCCTCCTTCCAGTCCCTCACGACCGCCTCCCTCACCGTCTCGCTCAGCTCGAATACCTCGACCTTGATCGGCCGACATGTAGCCTTCATGTCCAGCGTGCGTATGCCCCGCCTCCCCTTCCGCCTGGTGCCATCCCCAGGTACTCAGGTCTTCCTGATGAAAGAAGGCATTCGGGAGATCGACGACATAACCCCGCCAAGCCTTGATGATGAACGAGGGAGCCCGGTTGATCGACAGTTTAGTTTGTCCACGCAATCGCAGTCGCATTGCCAACCGCCCCATTGCTGAGTGACTTCTTGGTGTTTGGCGGCTTGTACCCGGTATCCTTCCAGTACGCCGCGTTGATAGCCTTCGCAGTGATAGTGGGATCCCGCACGTTGCAACGGAATTTGCAGTTGTAGTAGACATGTCCATTGCTCTTCGCATCATAGCAATCCACGTCGTGACCCTCGTATGCAAAGCACTCTCCGTAGTTGTGGCCGTCGACGCCCCATAGCCACCATTTCCATCCGTTGTCCCGCACGTACCCATCGTCCTTGTATATTGTCCAGTGATAGAGAGGTTTGTTGACGAAGTGCATCTCAACTATATTGACATCCGGCCACGATGACTAGTGATGGTCAGCTTCAGGGTACAGCAAGGTAACATTATATTAAAAACAAATTATAGAAGGCTTACATGACGGATGCCGCACTTGCCTTCGCAGCGCACACCCAGACGGCCGTGCTCAAGTCGTTCTTGCCGGGATAGAAGGCGTGGTTATTTACATCGTCACACGTACTACCAGCGGTGCCTGGTTCTGCGTCCATGTCGAAGAGAGCCCAGCCGAGTCTAGACCAGTCGCTGTCGACCCTATAGAGATCGAAGTCGGCCGTGGTGAACTGAACGACAGTGAATACAATAGACAATAGGTACACGAACGTCGTCGACATAACGGGTTGCATGGTTGCTGGGATTGTTGCTGATGAAGTGGAGTTCAGGTAATAGCTGACGAAAGCCGTTTGAAGTGCAGAATCTCAGAGACTGCGAACAGTAATATGCTGCTAGAACTCGTGCGGGGTATTTTCTCAAGGGAGCAGGGCACTTTATAGGGTTTTGGGAAGGAGAGAGCCGCTAACAGTCCGCTAGTGAATTGAATGCAGATGCATATGCCCAGACAATTACCAAGGCCATCGTTCTTTCTGGTTCCAGAAACGCATGAGTAGTGGCAGATACAATCAGAGACACAAAGATGCCATAGCGTTCCTTATTCTTAGAATGTCTCAACTTGACAAGTCAAAACCTGCACAATGTCCTTCATTACTCCAATGTCACATATTAAAAGGATGTTAGAGAACTGAGTATATATTCCCATGACCAGGCCTACACTGATTCCTCGTCATTACTAAGCCTTTCGCCCACACATCGTGGCAATTCACATTTTCAGCCGCTAGCGAGCTCAACCTCAACCTGTCCAAGCAACCGCCGTAACATTGCCGACCGCCCTCTTACCATGGTACTTATGGCCCATGGTCTCTCCACCCTGCTCCATATATTTCTGATTGATCCACTTCGCCGTGATATCGTGGTCATCCAGAGTGCAGCGGAACTTTCGAGTGACGTAAAAGTGTCCGTCTGTAACAGGATACTTGCAATCCAAGTCGCGATTATCATAAGTAAAGCACTCTCCATAGCGGTGGCCATCAACGCCCCACATATTCCACTTCCATCCGCCGTCCCGCTCATATCCATCGTCATGGTAGATAGTCGCGTGGTATTGGCTCGTGAAGTGCATCTCGAGGCGGTCAACGTTGCCCCACGGTGGCTAGGGAAGATTAGCGTTCAGTGGAAAAGGAGTATTTTGGGTTGCAAGACTTACATCCACGATACCGCACTTGCCTACGCATCGTATGCCAACCCGACCGTGGCTCAGATCCTTCTTGTTCTGGTAGAAGGGAGCCTGGAGAAGTTGGTCACACGTAGGCTCGGCGTCCCAATCGAAAATCTGCCAGCCATAGTCGAACGGCGGTATAAGGAGGCCTGGCCCCGGGGCAGTGATATCCACCGATCTGACGCGGTGGTGAACGGGGGAACTGCCAGATACTTGATAAAGGTCGAAGTCTGCCGACACTGCTGTGAACTGGATGAGAGCGATCAAGATGGTCAAGAGGTATGCGAACGTCGCCACCATAATGAGCAAGCACTGGCGAGGACCGGCTGTTGAAAAAGTTCGTGTGGTTGGTGGGTGGGTGGGTGGCTTGGTATGTGTGTGTGTGATATGCCCCGAGGCCAGCCGCGTTCCTTCCCGTTCTAGGAAAGCACGACCAGCGTGTCCCATGAAGAACACTGAATAGCAATTCAGATGAGTAAAGAGCAATGCTTTTGCGAGTCCTCACAAAGCGGGATCTATTCATCATTCGCCTACCCAATGTATCAAGATGGCAACCATGTATTCACGTCCCGGTTCCCGATGAACGAGCAGGACACCTTTTACGTATCTGAAGACATACCGCCCATGTAACCACCCATGTGATCGAACCTCCTCTACACCGCATCTTCAAACGACGACTAAGCTTAACTCGTCCAAGCAACCGCAGCACCGTTGGGCTTGATGGCTGTGCCATTGTGTGAGAGCACCTCAAAGAACGGGTAATCAGGGTTGCGGTACCCCTCGGAGTCCTCGGCCGTCTTGCCACCCTTGCGCTTCGCATCGTTGATCTCCTTCGCGGTGATGCTGGTCAGGCAGCGGAACTTGCGTCGGCCATGCTGTCGGAACTATCAGGAATCGTCTCTCGAACAGACTTACGAGATTTGGGCAGCTTACCAATTTCAGTTTGTCGTTGTTGTAGTTGCAGTCCCAGCTCTTACGGGTGTCGGTGTGGCACGCGCCATAGGTGTTGCCATCTACGCCATACATCGGCCAGAGCCAGGTGAATCCATCGGGAGCCGTGTAGCCGCGGTCTTTGTAGATTGCTGGGACGTGATTAGCCGAAACACTTTTCCATACGCTCGTGCAAACGTACTGTAGTGGTGGAGAGGGTTGTTCGTGAAGTGCATCTCCAGGAGCTCGACGCTCGGCCAAGGATCCTGGCTACAAGTCAGTTCCTATCCATTCGGCTCATTATTTGTCATCTTTTACTCACATCATCAGGATGGTAGTATCCACAATGGTTGCCGGGCACGCAACGAATGCCCTCGCGGCCGTGGCTCAGATCGTTCTTCTCATCCCAGCTAGCGATGACACCGTTCTCAGCAAGATCTTCGCACTTGGGATTGTCGCCGTCCGTGAGCGCCCAGATACCGATCGTGTCGGGCCAAGGGAAGATGGTGGCTACGTCGCCGATGGCGACGTTGAGGTCGAAGTTTGCTGAGACGATGGGTGCGAGGGCGACCAGGATGGCCGGGATGCAAGAGATAACCAACATGGTGTATTGAGAAACCTTCTTCGGAGTTGCAAAGTATTGAACAGGGTTGCTTCCGCGGGATGGTGTCGAACTGTAGGGTGGTTACTGACCGTGGCGTGAGGCATTCTTTTATAGCAGTGTCGGTCGCCAAAGACCATACAGCGAGCGCGGGCATGGATCTCCACTACGCGCGAAGGCAAGGGCCTCGCAAACGGTCGCGGTCCACGGGCCAGGATCGATTCGTTGCGATTCCACTTCGAAGATTGAACCTGCCGTCGTTTGGTCGCTGGAGTGGATCCAAATTTCATGCTTCTTTCTTCCATAATACACCTCCCTACATCGTACATATTTGCCCTCATAACATATCTCTTTCTCGTGACACATGTCTTTCCAAACAAATTCGTCCGTACAATGCGAGGCGGTCCCGCCCGTATCTCTCCATTGGTAGCACCGAGCTCCATGGACGACAAGTTTTTCCATGGCCGCTAGTCGTCCATCTTCCCAACCTCGATGTGCACATACGAGCGACGACATGCGGGTGACGGTAGCTACAATACTGATAAATACTTTTCCCATTCTGCTGGGGTAAATTTCGATCATCCCAACCGCCCGCCCTACAGTCAGCATTGTATATGAATAAAGGTTGCAACTGATGTGAAGCTTGTTCATGTGAAAACCTCGCCATTCTAGCTCTTTCTTCGTAGGCGTAGGTCTGCTGATGGGCGAGTGTACTGAGGCTATGGATTTTTTCACTGAGCACCGCACCTCCCCGTACCTCCCTCATACATACGTATTCATCCCGTAGTAACAGAACCATGTCCACAACCTCCTCGCATCGCTCAGTTGACCGCGAGCCGCTTCGCAGTACAACTACGGCAGCAATCAGTACCCCTAACTGCTCTTTACGTTGGACCTTTTCTTCCAGTGTACCTCATCATGGTGCTCCACCCCCAACCCTAGATTGTCTCAACCTTAGCCGCAGACTAGAACTGCACAACGACCCCCTGTCACGTAGCCCAAATCAACCGCCGCATACACAACCAAGTCAAGTTCATCCTCTTCAACGGCCCAACTCGCATGCCGAACCCTGGATCTACGAGTATGCCACGGATCTCCGCGGCGACTGGGACGCTCAGTACATGTAATTCTAAGTCTCCATCCTGCCGAAGGGCTTCGAAGCGTCCAGCCTGGTTTTCCCGCCTGCCCCCGGCTTCCTGCGCGACGTGTGCCAGCTGACCATCATGCTGCCCATGAAGGCGGGCACGCTGATTGAGCGCAAGTTGCTGATTGACTTGCTGCTGGAGGCTGCGCGCGAATGCAATATGGTGTGGTGAAATCTACGCGCGAGCTGGCGGCAGTCATGTATTGGGTCATGCATGCGTGTATGATCCATCGCCATTTGGAAGCTGAGAAGCAGGAAGACACTGTGATGAGCATAATGATGGGTAATGTTGAGCTTGAGAACGCCTAGTTTGAGACGGTGATGCAGCTGGCGGAGACCTTTGACCAGGGTTTGAAGCTTTGAGGTATTATGGAGTGTGGACATGTATAGTCAAGGAGAATGCGCTCTACTGCGGACATGCTGGATGTTGAAAGTCGTGTCACTAGTCTTCGACATGGCCCTGGGATGTTGTGTTAGATCCACAGCCACGTCATGTGTTGGACGAAGTGCGAAGTCATGGATTGACCGGTCAGGCAGTACGGATGGTTCACGTGAGCAACTTTGTGAATGAAGACAGACTTTGCGATCGAATTGTGATGGTGATGGTTGACGATCAATAGTGACGAGATGATTGGTGTTGGGCCATCCAGAGTGGTGAAGTCATGGATCCGTGCGTTGCGGAAAGCGCGACTTCGCGTCTAACTTTTTGGCAGGGGCGATAGCACCATCTCTACACCACACTGTACAGCCATGGCCACGAATTACACATGCAGAGCCTGCTCGAGGGCCCTCTCGAGGCAATCGTCGTCTTTACTACAGAGCCGTTCGCCCCGCAAAGTATCGAATCTCTACCGGGCGGAGGCTGCGCGAAACCTCTCGACAACGGCACCAAGCTCATACCATGTGACGGCCTCTCTCTCAGCCGTCCAGCCGGTGTCGCAGCCCATCTCGGAGCCCGCAAAGCCCTCAAAGCCTCTACCAAAGCGCACGGTACCAATAGAAGGCCCCAACACCGGGAGCGCGCTGCGTGGAATAGCCGCCAAGTTGCGCGAGAAAGCGCCGCTGATGACGGAAACCTATGTCGCATATGCTGCTACGCAGCAACTGATGAAGGAATGCACCCGGCATGCCGATTACACAATACCGCAAGCATTAGAGAAGAATGACGAGATCCCCCGCGATGAGACTGGAGCGCATCTCGGCGTGAGCGATAGCTGGTGGTTTAAGGGTAGGAGCTCCTTGATGCCGGCGCATGTAAAATACACTGACGAATGCAGAGCTCGGCCTTGCTCCGACCTTCATCAACTGGGCGCAAGTCACCTTCATCCACATGTACCTGATGCAGGTCCGCTTCCGCATGTTCCCCACGACCCATGCGCCCGTCTGGATACAGCATCTTACCAACCACGCCTTCTACGCGGCTGAGGACCGTCTTGTGGTCTGGCACAAGATCAATGCGAACTCCCTGCGCCAGAAATATCTCAAGGATATTTTCTCGCAGTGGCGTGCCGTGCTGCTGTCTTACGACGAAGGCATCATGAAGGGAGACGCGGTGCTAGCGACAGCGGTTTGGAGGAACTTGTTTGCGGGCCGGGAAGACGTCGACTTCGAGAAGCTGGCACAGATTGTGAGCTACATGAGACGGGAGTTGCGGAGACTCGATATGGCCAGCGACGACGAGGTGGCAGACGGGAGATGGACGTTCTCTGGGGGCCCTGAGCTGGAGCAGAATGCGGTCAGGACGCCGAGCAAATCCGTGGGCGCAGATGCTTCTCGACCTTAAGATCGGGTCGAGTGTTATCCACGATGCGCTTTGTATGTATGATACTGTCACAATGTCTGTTGTATATTATGACGCTCTGGCGAGATCGGGAACGTCTCGAATGCGGTAAAACTTGATGTTCATTACCACCTTTAATTGAAAGTGAAACTCTTCGAATGATTGTGAACACATAGCGCCTCGAGATTCATCGGGACGTGGGTTTCCTACATGAACCCCAGGTCTTGGCACATCCTAGCTCCACCAGAGGCAAGGGTCTTTGTCGCGTCACAGGCAGCCAACACTTTGGAGATCCAACCATCCAAGCCCCAACTGCTCCCACGCGCACGCCCTAGCAACAGCGACCCTAGACTAGACCGAAGCCGAGGTCGCCGCACCATGGCAGCCCACAAGTCGTCCGCGCCGCCCTCAATTCCCGGCTTCCAGCTTTCCAACGAGGATGCCGCACCACTGAAGCACCAGGTCGCTGCACTGATCCAACGCGAGGGAAACACGCGATTTCCAGGCGCGCAACCCGTGTCTTTTGCGCGCCAGCATGTTGCCGAGCTACAGCAACGAGAATACTTCATGTGCGAGAAGACCGACGGCTTGCGCTGCTTGCTATTCTTCAACTATGTCGAATCGGAACAGGGCTCATTTGAACCCGTCACATTCCTCATCGATCGCAAGAACAACTACTACGAGGTCAAGCCGCCAATCCGGGTGCCCTACCACGGCGCTCTGTTCCAACCAGAGGCATTTCTATATGCGACCATTCTGGACGGCGAGCTGGTGAACGATCTGTACCCAGATGGGTCTACCAAGCTTATTTTCTACGCTTTCGACTGTCTAGCCGCAGACAGCGAGAACTACACCGATAAGCCGCTGTCGAAGCGCCTGTGGGCTCTGAAAGAGCGCGTGATCAAGCCATGGCATACATACCTGACGCAGACCAAATCGCTCATGCCGCTGGTGCCGTTCCAAGTCAAGGAGAAGGAGCAGCAGTCTGCTTACCACATCTCATATGTTTTCGACCAGGTGATGCCGAAGCTAAAGCACGGGAACGATGGGTTGATCTTCACATGCAAGGACACAAAGTAAGTTCTATTTACCTTCGGACAGCGCGACAAGTCAAAAGCAGTACTGATGGTTGCGTGTTCGCAGGTACGAGTTTGGCACAGATCCCCACATACTGAAGTGGAAGCCTCCCCATGAGAATACCATTGACTTCAAGCTGCGCCTCGGCGAGTTTCCCATGGTCGATGCCTCCCCAGAAGACGACGACCAGTCGCCCTACCCAGACTACGATGCCATGCCGACAAAGTTTGAACTTCTGGTTAACCACGGGAACAACCGATATCGGCCATTCTCGCACCGTCTATCCATCACGCCGCAGGACTGGGAGATGCTCAAGGGCTTGAAGCAGCGGCTAGACGGCAGGATCATAGAGTGCTACCGCGACACAGACGGACGGTGGAAGTTCAAGAAGGACGACGACGGCACGCCGCGCTGGCGAGACGACAAGGCAGATGCGAACCACGTCTCCACTGTGGAGAGCGTGCTTGGCAGTATCGAGGATCCCGTCACAGAGCAAGACCTGCGTAGCTCCGAGGGCGCGATTAAGAAAGCCGTCAAGCAGATGCATGCGGGCGGGCAGTACCAGGAGCCAGAGCACTCAAACAAAAGGCGCCGCATCGAGGACGTAAACGGACACTAGCAGTGCGCTTGGGACGGGTGCGGACAGGCTGTGAACAGCGCGCAGGCGCTGCGCGAGGGGGACTTTAGCCCTTCGCGTATCGTCGAAAGCGTAGAAGCCTACGAGTGCGGTCGGTGCGGGCAGGTTCGCAACGGCGCGCAGGCGCTGCGCGAGACGGACTAGCATTCATGTGTCGTCGATGGCGCAGAAGCCCACGGGCGCAGCACGACGTATCACTCTCTGGACTTTCGGCCGCATCTCGACGCTGTAGAACAGACGTCTTCAGACAGTAGCCCTGAGGATACGGAGCAGACGTCTGACACCAGTCTAGAAGATGCGGAGCATTGTTATCAGAAAACCGGTATCCGAGAGGATGCAAACCATTGTTACCCCAAAACCGACATTCGAAAATCCGCCGAGGAAAAGCATTCCAAGTGCAAAATTCCAAACGATGCGGGATACAAGGTGCCCCTGCCGCCCTGGGAGTGCAGGTGCGTCCACTGTCGCTGCCTCCCAATCCCCGGCCTCGTGGAAGCTGCAGGCGATGCGTTGAGGGCGTGGAGATGCCGCTGCAACCCGTGCCGCTGCAGATGGCTATATCCAGATGTTACCAATTGATGATCCTTCCCGTACTTTTGCAAATCCAGATGCTACCTGGGTCATCTGCTGAGTTGGTCGGGAAAGAAAGGGAAAGAAAAGACAAGGCGTTAATGGGACGGGACGGGCGTTCTGGGTTTTGGGTTTTGGCAAGCTGAAATGGCATGATACCCTGGGATCTGGTTCTGGCTGCTGGTTATTATTCTTTGCTCTGCGCGGGCGTCGTTTGCGTAGCGCTATCCATGAACTCATTGCTCTGCTTTGCTCTAGGACTAAACATGTGCTTGCTTCAAATGAACATGCTCCGCGGCGGACTGAGAAGAAGCTACACGGACGTCGATTCAAGTGTTTACGCTATGCGCATCATGTGGAAGTAGACATCATTCATAGCACTGCCTTGCAAGAGCCGTTCAAATATACGCCACCCCAGCCCTTCCAGGTCTAGAGCAAGCCTAAATTCATCTATCTGCCAAAACGGTCAAAGTGGAAGCGACCCACCAGGGAAAAAGAGAAGCAAATCGTCCCGACAACAAAAAGAGCACCAAGCACCAAACCCCTTGAAATCCCAGTCTCGTTCCCAACTTTTGCCTGTCCATGTTTCAATCCTACATCCAGCCACCTCTCCACACATTGCCAAAGAGTTGAGCAAAAAGACACTGCCCCGCAGTCCGTGGACAGTGGAGATGAGTGTCGACATCTAAATGGTAGCATACCCAGCTCCCGTCGACAAGATGAGGAGCCGAGCTGCCGCCGAAGTAAGATACAAGAAGAGAAGTAGCTTTGAATCTGCATGTCGCGCCAAAATTTTGCGTGATTCAAGGAAGAAAAACGAGTGTTCATTGCGAAAATGTTGGATCGGATTGTGAGTGCCAGAGAGAAGGGCGCGCAGCCCGCCCGATATGAATGTGAGAAGAACCTGAAAGAAACATGCAAGTCGTAAAAAGGTGGCGTGAGATGCAAGGTAGCCTGCTCCCCTTCTCTCCGGCGAAGTAGATAGAGATGACGCTAGGAAAAGCAAATGATGAGGCTAGGTGTCCTGCTCGCTGTGGGACCCGCCGTGTCCTCGGACTGATGGCTGATATCGAAAGCCAGGTCGAAGGTGCCTGGACAATCATATACAGAAGGTATTGGTAATTGCCCCTTTACAACAATAGAAAACCCGTATGATGTGAGGACTCAAAGTCAAGATGAATCCGCCAAGGTCTCCCGAAGAATACATTTACCGCTGGATCATGTTAGCATTGGTGGTCGACCGTGATGCGGGTGGTGAGCTTACCCTGCCGCGTCGTTGACCCCCTCCAGCGGCTTGCTGTTGCTGAGGCATATACATGCCGTAAGGATACATCTGCCCAGCCATGGCCGGGTTGATGCCCTGTCCGAGAGTGGCAGGCTGAAGCATGGGCGAACCAGTGAAGCCAGGAGCCGCAACTGGGCTCGCGTTCCGGTAGTCCATGCCAGATACAGGAGGCTGGTAGCCGTTCATCTGAGGGTAGAATGGCTGGCCTCGTCCCTGCTGTGCAAGGAGCTGTTGGTACTGCAGTTGCTGGGAGCCGGTCATGGCCGGCATGCCAGGCATGAACATGGGACCGCTCTGCATGCCCATGCCATACTGGTCGAAGCCATTGGAGTCCATGCTTGCAGTTCGTTGCAGGGCAATGGGATCCATTCCGGGTGCGACGCCAGGGTAGAACTGGCGAGGCTCAGCATGGGAGCCTGCAGGGCTGTCCCGAGACGAAGCGGGGCGGGTCTGAGAGTGCTCTCGGTGGCCAGGGCCACCACGCGTAGATAGGTTGACTTCGTCCATCAGTCGCTTATAGCCTTGTCCGGGCTGTGCCTTGATGCGGGTCAAGACGTTGCGGACGTTCTGGACAACGTCCGGACGGATCTTCTCATCGAAGAAAGGAGTTGTCAGCACCTTGAAGATCAAAGTCGCGCCACAGTTCTGGTCAATGAGAATATCCTCTAGAACCTGGTCATTTGGAGAGAAGAACAAGGCTTGCAGGATAGTGTCACGAGCATCTGGTTCGTTCCGCTGGTTGATAATCTTCAAAACCGTCAAATAAGCAACCTTGTGCGTGCACAGATGCACAATGTGGGGGACCAGGCGAGGAGCTAGGACTGTGCGACGCCGAGGGAAGTTGCAGGTGTCAAGGAACCACGTAAGCAGCAAGGCGCCGTTGGCGTTTGTGGCAAGCTGCACGCTGTGGAGGGCGATGGTAGCAGCCACCATGCGCTGCTGGTCCTTGGTTGCGTAGTGGCTCTCCAAGCAAGCACGCATTGCTCGTGCACCGAACCGACCCTGGGCGAGATCCCACAGGCGGCTGAGCATGGCTTCGAAAATGAAATTGTTGAGCGGCGCCGAGTAACGGAGGCATCCTTGCATAACGTAGTTGCCAAACTGATCCAAGAAAAGGGTCACGGCATATGGCCGTAGGGCATCGACAATCATCTTCTGCAAAGTGGGAGTCCGGGCAACATCGATAATCTTCTGCGCGGCCCAGGTCCCGTTCTTGTGAACGCCAATCTTGGCCAGGTGGGGAGCGATTTCTCGCAGCATGGCCTCCTTGGTGGGTTCGGAGCAGTATTCGAACAACTTCTGTACAACCGTGTTACCCAGGTAATCAGACGAAAGCTCAGCGATCTCAGGCAGCATGTTCATGGCAATCTCCTCAATCTCAGGCTGCGAGCACGAGTTGTTGTCGATGCGCTTGCGAATCTCTCGCAGACGCGGCGCATCGTGGATGCGGGTGTGGCTGGGTTCCTCGACAGGCGGTATCTCCATGAAATAGTTGTCATGCTGAACAGCTTGCTCAACGTGGGCCGAGATCCGTAACTGCTCCTCATCCGTGGCGCCCAACTCTTTCACGATGTTGACGATATCGCCACGAATATCTGTCAGCTCGGGAGTGGTCAGGGGCACATTAGCACTCTCGGCACGCCCGCCGTTCGCTTTAGCAGCATTGCTTGACAAGTTCGAGCCCTCTGCTTGAGATTTGGCATGTGGATCAGGGCTCGGCGACGGGAAAAGTCCATTGTGGCCAGGCGTAGCTGCCGCGCTGGGAACCTTGGCGTAACCAATACGCACTGGACCAGCACCAGGGAAGATCTCCTTGCCATTGAGCTGTAGCTTCGCCTGAATTGCGCTGTCGATTGTCTCATAGTTGACAAATCCGCAATTCTTATGGGTCAGAACACGGGTGGACTCGATGGGACCGAAAGCCTTGAAGATGACATCCAGGGATGAAACGGTGGTCGACGAGGGGATGTTACCAAGCCAAAGCGCCCGGGTAGGCCCTTCCAGCGTGTCATCACCAAGGTTCGAGCTGGGTTTGCCGCCCAGCTGGAGGCTCTTCACAGCTTCGGCTAGGCTGTACTCAGCGTCTTCGGTCAAGTCAGCCGCTGTGAGGCTGTTGTCGAGGCGGGACGAGGAGGGAAGGTAGTTTCGCATCAGCCGCTGCGAAGGCGAGTCGAGAACACCCGCAGTGCGAGCACGTGGGCGGGTGGCACTCGCAAAGTTGGCAAAAGCTTGCACCTCCAAGTTGTGTTGTCGCACAGCTTCGTGAATGGCGAGAGCACTTGCTTCTGCAGGGGTCATGGTTCCACTGTAGCCACCGTATGCAGCCTGGTCGAGGTCATCCTCATCATCGGCGTACTTTTCTTTGGCATTGACAGAGTAGGAGCGGAAGCGGTTGGCGGCAGCAGTTGCGTTCTGATTGAGTGCATTCCGTTGGCCCTCGAGGAGGAGTTCGATGTCGGACGGGGCAAGCGTGGCGCGGGCAGGCTGGGGCGTGTCCACGAGGCCGAGGTAATCCAGTGTCTTCACATCGGTATCGGCGAGCGAATCCCTGGAGAACGACGACTGGGGCGACGTGGGACCATTTGAGGGCTGGGATGCAATGCTCTGGAGCGTGCTGCTACGGTCACGGCTGCTCGTCCATCCTGTTGAAAAGATGGGGTTCCCAAACGGCGACACGGCAGGCGGCAAAAAGCCTGGTCGCTGCGGCATCGAGCCAGCTCGGAGGCGGGAGAGCAATGCTGATTTGGCGGCAGCATTGGTCGAACCGAGAGCAGCAAAGCCCGAGTTCTCGGTAGGTGTGCCGGAACCGGGCTTGAAGGGGCTCGTCGACGGCGTCGGGCGGGACGTCTTGGGAAGAAGCGATGAAGCAGACAGCAAGCCTGGCGGGGGGGCCGAGGGAGAGAATCGCGAGGGAAGCGTGCCAGCACGGGCACGGCGGCCAGATGTCTGGGGGGCGGCGGAGTCTGGCATCGCTCCGTTGAAGTCGGGGAAGCTGTCACCGCTGGGCGACTCCGGAATGGTCTCGCGAAGAGGCGTCGAATTTCCGCTGGTAGGTGGACCCCACATTTGGGGAGTGAGGCCTTCCTGAGCTTGAATCTCGCGGGCCCTGAATCGGACGTTAGCCAAAATGGGATCTGAGCGCGGGTTTCAGGATGCGACAAACCGCTTCGAGTATAACCTGCCACCATATTCATGCGATGGAGACCCGGCTCCAAGCCTCGCGCCGGCAGCGGCGCCCGCGAGGGGGTTTGACGTGTTCTGGGAGGGCATTGGAAAGCGGATGGAGCCGCCCGAGGAAGGAGGCTCGGTAGGCGAGGCCGAGGTGGTGGACGAGGCCGACAGCGGGGCCTGCGAGGTGAGCTGGGGGATGTAGTTGAGGTTGATGTGATGCTCCGGGCGGTTCGAGGGAGCCATTAGGTATTACAGACCCTGTCTTTGGATTGTGTGGTGTCTAGAGAAGTAATATCGAGGTACCAAGACCAGGGTAGCGGCAGAAACGTGGGTTGGAAACCGGCCAAAGGAATGTGAGGCGAGTGGACTATTGCCAGCAAGACCAGGCTCAGCTCAGGGCGGGAGCTGAAGCGTACAAGAGCACACCCCTAGGATCCAGGCCTGCGGGCGAGGTGATTCGAGCGCTAGCGGGTCGGCGGGCGGGCGTGCGGCGTACGGTGCCGTGCAGTGCAGACAGCGCTTTCGAGTGCGAGGGCAGCAGCTGTGCGCAGGTGAGCCGGTCAGGGCGGTGGTGCTCGCGGGCGGGACCTACGGCAGCGAGCGTTGGCGGGCGGCGGCAGCGCGGTCAACGCAGGCGGCGATGGCAATCAAGGAGTGGCGGGCCGGGCTTGTCTGTGAATGAGACACAGGTCGTCGCCGGCGGGAGTCCTGATTACGATGGAGCAATAAACAAGCCGCGGACAGCCTGGAGAAGGGAAGCAAATGGGCAGATTACACGCGATTAGACACCTTCGTTCATCGGAGGGCTGGCGGAGCTGGCGGGAGAGATGCGGGAGCGCAGAGAGGGTGCACGAGGGTAGGTGGTGAGGGACTGCTAAAGTATTCGCGTGCAGCTCTAGCTGGCTAGGCCGCTCAGGGACACGGACGGCACGACACCCAAAACGCCCACGCAAGCAGACAGACAGATTGGGACGGGCAACGCGACCGCTGGCGCCGTTTGGACGTTGGACGGGGCGGCCGCCTGCTCTGCTGCTCCGCTGCATGCCAGCAGAGCGCTCCATCGCACGCGCAATAGGGGCAGAGGGCGCTCCCGTCAACTCGAAACTTGAAACCGCTTCGAACGACACCGTCGCTGTGTCTTACGTGGTCCAGCCCCGCCCACGCCTGCCATTGGCCACTTGGGCCTTATTATACACACCCTAGGGACTGAGCAGCTCGCTTCTGGCGCTGGAGACTGCAGCAGCATCACCTGGAGGAGCAGTGCGGGCATCTGTTCCATCTGCATCTGTCCTTCACGTCCAATTCAGCGACTACACACGGCACCGCCCCTGGCAGACTGAGGGCGCCGGCAGATTCTGGAAGACGTGTGTAACATGTCATTGTTCCCAGGGAGTCCCGCCTTGGCCCCCCGATGGTGCGTTCTCACAAACATAGCAGCGAAACATGTCCAGGAGACGAAGCCTTGGGCTCAGCCCTCAGGATCACAAACACGAACCAGCAGTTGAAGCCACAGCCACGGCAAATGGGGCATGTGCTATGATCCTGCGTAATGGTTGCTGCATACCGCAGCACGCATAAATAGCCGCAGCCTCACCGGCATGGCTCGTAGGACATGTCGCCATAGTCGTCCTATTTCTGATCCTGTAGAGAGCATTGGCGATGATGGCAGGACGGGCGCTACGTTTCCTCCGCAGGCGCCAGATAAAAAGCCTGGGCGCGCTACCGTTTCAGCAAGCTGGGCAAAGGGAGGGACGCTAGACCGCGTTGAGGGCGTGCAGATCGTGATGGCTTCGACATGCGGGTCGCAGTTGTGTGCATCAAACCCGCAGCATCCCACTGCCCGCGAACACGGTGCCTTGAAACGCGCGAAGCTCTGCGCATGAAGACCAGCACTTTTCGAGCTGCCTGTGCCGCCCACTGTGCGCCCCCTGCACCAGCATAGCGCGGCGTGGCCTGCTGAAGATGCGCATGAACGGAGCCTTCCACGTCGTCCTTCTCGAAGCTTTCCCGCAGCCCTTGTGCACGTCGGCGCGCTAGACCTTCACTCACACTCGGCTCGCCTCAGCAACCGCGTGCGCCTTCCGTCATACGCTCCGCGCCGGCGCATCCTCGTCCCCGCACGCGCATCATGTCGACAGGCCCGGAAGAGCGCGCGGACATTGGCATGGACGACGCAGCGGTTGACGACTACAACCACGATGGCGGGCGGTCGACGTCAGAGGGTGACAGCGAGCCCGAGGCGCCCGCCGACCTCATGGTCGTTTCGCGCGCACGGAGATCGAACGCGGGCAACCGCATGTCCACGCTCTTGGCCACGGCCGCCACCGGGGAGGACGAGTGGGGAGAAGAGTGGGAAGAGTTGGCCAACGAGGAGGATTTTGTGGGCGACGATGCCAACGAGCAGGAAGACTACAACCTGGACTCGTCGTCGTCCGAGGACGAAGATGCTGGCGACGACGAAGACGCGGGCGAGAAGGAGCTCCGCAAGGCAGAGCGTCAAGAGCGCACCAAGAAGCGCAAGACAGCCACGAACCCGTTCGCCGCACGTCTGGCTGCGACCTCCCGCAAGCGCGTCAAGCTTGATGTCCCGGCTACTGCGACCCAGTCCCCGCCAGCTGGCCCACCACGACCCAAGAAGAAGTCGGAGCGGGCGTCGTGGATCCCCACCGATGAAGATGGACCCATACGCACATCGTCGAGGAAGCAAACGATGGCAAACAAGGAGCACACGTTGGCAAAACTGAAGGAGAAGGACCAGCGCCGCGATGAGACGCTGGCCATGATGAAGGCAGCCGAGGCGCGCAAGGCAAAGGACGAACCGAAGCCTCTGACCCAGGCCGAACGTCTAGCCGAGGCTGCTCGAGTGGAGCGCATCAACAAGAAGACGCTCCATCGCTGGGAGGAGGCTGAGGAGCAGAGAGCCGCCGAAAGGCAGGCCAAGATCGATGCCCTGAAGAACAGGCAGATCGATGGGCCCTTCATCCGCTTCTATAGTGGTCCCGCTATTTGGGTTGACGACAAGGTCAAATACACGGGAAAGGATGCTCCCAAGCTTGAAGACTTGGAGGAGAAACTCAACAAAGAGATGACCGCATCGACAACCACCGAGAACCCCTCTTCCAGTGATCAGCCGATACCCATTTCCGTTGATCAAACCCGGAGCCAGGACGCCCAGACCATTGCGACATCGCTACCGCTGAGTATAGATTCGCAGTCTGGATCAATACCAGCCTCCCAACCACCCGTTCAGGATGTCACAATATCGCAGGGCCCCCCATTTGCGAACAATGTCATGTTCGCTCCCCCATCAACTTCAGACTCTTTCCTCTTCCAAATGGACCAATATACACAGTCCAGCCAACACCATACCTCAGAACCCGAGCTGCCTCCCAACCCGTTTCAAAACTCACAACCTGACCTGCCCTCCAATCCATTCCAAACCTCACAGCCAGACCTCCCGCCCAATCCCTTCCTCTCAGCATCACACTCCAACCTCTCCGACCTCTCTTTCACGCCTTCACTCTTCTCCCAAGAACAACCACCACCCACGACAATGTCCCCTCAGCACCTCCTCGCACAATTCCGAAATCCGGCTCCTCCGCAAGTCCCACCCCCACCGCCTCGTCGCAAACTCATCCGCCGCGCCCTCCGCAATCTCCTCATCCTCTGCTCTTTCCCCAATCTCGACGCCACCGCCGCCCCAACCCGCGCCCGCACCACGGCCTCTCTCCTCAAAGAAAAAGACCGCGCCGCCCTCGTCCAGCTCTCCACCGCGCTCTTCGCCTGGTCCGTCCCCGATGCCACGTCCTTCGTCACCGCCATGCTCAACGCGCCCAAGACCAAGAAGGAAAAAGAGGCGCTGGCGAAGCCGAAGAAGGAGCTGTGCGCGGTGAGCAACAAGGAGGCGCGGTACCGCGATCCCGAGACGGGGATTGCGTACCGGGATAGCCGCGCGTTTGGGGTGCTGCGGGGGGTGGTCGGGGGCGGGTTCGTGTGGTGTGGCGAGTTGGGGTGTTATGTTGGGGGACGGGCGAAGCCGATGGAGAGTCGGGGGAAGGGGTTTTTGGGAATGGCGCCGGCGGCGGGGGTGCCAAGGAGGTTTCTGGAGATGGAGACCAAGAGGGCTGAGGTTGGTGCTGTGCTTGGTGGGGGCGAGTCAAGGCCTGTGGAGGTTGGTAGTGCGGTAGAGGGGAGTGAGGCGGCCGCCGTGAAGACGGAAGAGCCTGCCACGACTGTGTAGGCTGCTGGTCGCTCCATGCGCCCAAGGCCGTGTACGTTCGCCCTCTGGCATCTGGACATCCTGTACGATAAACCTAGCGAGCTATACGGGGCGGTGCCTCGACGTAGATATATACCCCTAACGACAACATGTACAACAGTATTTTTCCACCGCAGATGATCTACCATGCGGTCGGAACAAGCAACCCCTCCAATCTAATGGATGTTGGTTTTTCTCGACACTGCGGACGATGTCACGCTCCGGTTCTGGGCGCTGAGGTGAGCTGCACGTTCACAGGTCGAAACAAGTCCGGGGCGAAGGTGGGAGGTCAGCATATTGGAACAGGGCTGGGTGGCACGCTGGGAGCACTGTGGTGCAGGAAGTTGTTGCATGGGGATGGCTGGAGCTGGCATCGGGATCTGGCGGGGTAGGGAGCGCGCCCGGCAAGGCTGAGTGCGCAGTTGATGTTTGGGAATCTCGAGTCGACTGGTGATGCAATGGCCGTGCAGCCAGTCTTCACCGAGTAGAATCTACGACTTAGATTGTGTGCAACCTCACAAGCATAGGACGTAGGGTGGTGCGCAGGTGGAATTGTTGCGGCAGATTAGGCTGTTTGTTGATGGACTGTATAAAGGCTGGGAAGGAGGATGTTGGTCGAAAGGATCAGTGCAAGATTGCTGTTACATCAAGATGTAGATATATGATGGCAACGTGTTGCCGGTGGCCAGAGTCCAACAACTGTCTCGCGGCGGGCTGAGAACGCATCACAAGCGCGCCCACCACACTCCATCTCGCGCACGTTCAGGAATGGTCGTATTCAGGAAATGGAAAGGTCCATGATATGCATTTGACGGTTAGCTGATGACATGAGATCTCAAACGCCGTCCCATCTTGCCGGCCCAGTACTGGCAAGAGTTTTTCAGGCATTTCTCGTAACTGTACACGATGATAATGCCCACTGCAACTCCGTCATGTCCACGGTGAACCACCCGAACCAGAGACCCGACTCCGTCCCGACCATCATAGCGCAGTCGCTTATTTCTTCTTCTTGTCCCCACCCTTGGTCTTGGCCGTACCCCGGAACTCCTTGCCCCTGTTCTTGCGCTGCTTGCCTGTGAGTGTGTCAGCATGTCTCCTACACATCTTCTATCCGACAAGTATATGCGAGCCGTAATGGTGTGTGGGGGCGACGTACGCTGCTGCCTGGAGGCCTTCTCGATCTTGGAGGCCATGCCGTACCGGACCAGCCTGTAGTGGGGCTCGAACTTCTTCATGGCCTCGTTGCTGTCGTAGATGAGAGCGAAGCCGGTGCTCTTGCCGCCACCGAAGTGTGTCTTGAAGCCGAAGACGGAGACATCGTCCTTCTTGGCCTTGTAGAGCTCACCGAGCTTGCCACGGAGTTCGTCCTTGGAGACGTTGGGACGGTTGGGGTGGAGGACATCGCTGCACGCCATTAGACCTTCCTTCTGTGTACCCGTATCGCGACCGTGTCCTGCACTTACACAACCATCTGGCGGCGGCCGAGGAGGGGGTTGCGGATGAACTTGCGCGTGCGCAGAGTAACCTGGGAATCAGCCATATTGAGGACGAGCTGTGCCGAACTACGCGCTGTTAGGGGATGTCCTCTCGATGATCGCGCGTCGAATTGGTGCGGGACGTACTGAACGGAAATCGATCCTGCTCTGTGTGTCGGTGGATGGGTTAGTTGGCGTCGTCGAGCTGAGAAGTTCGGCCGTGTGGTTGATCAAAATTGACCTTGAGTGCTCGCTTAGCGAGAGGCGCCAAGACCCAGCGGGGCGCCCAATTAGGTAAGCGCACCTGCAGCCCCCCATCAAAGTGCAGACTGCAACACTACATCTTTCGCGAGTATCTCAGCAGTTGGTTGAAGAGTTCTCAGTCGGCCAGAAGGTGTGCTACCTGCACGCGCTCACTGAGTTAGTCTAGAGATCCGGTGTGGGCCTTGTTCCCCACGCAAGCATTCAGGTTCACAATTACTAGAGCTTTTCGAATGCACACAGCTTCAGATTATTCTGTGCTAGAATTACCATGGTCCAGCAAAATACGTGGACGAGGTTAGCGACCTTCCGCCGCCAATACTTCCAGTTGGTCGACCCTACACAGCTGAGATGGCTCGAAGGCCGCGTTCTCAAGGACATGGAAGTGCAGGCCTGGATGTTTAGCCATCTTTTTGATGCTGAGACGAATTCGACTCTCCCTCCAGACCGATATCGTCTCAGAGTGCTCAAAGCCTTGGTGTCGAAGCTTGAGCAAGCAATCGACGACCCTGAAGAGGATGTACGAGTCTCTTTTCATTTCTTCATCCTGCAAAGCCACATTGCCCGCTCTATATTGCACTTGCACCTTCTCGCTGCCAAAAATATGGCCAAGTCAGAGCGTTCGGGCCTCACTTAGCGAGGAGATGCTCTTCGGTCGACCTGTGTTTGGTCCATTCACCATGCTTCGACGTCAGATCTTAATCACTCGTTCACCGCGCACCTCACTGACCCGTGCATCTTTTCCTACAATTAGGCAATTTCTGATGACCTCATGGAGTCGCTCACTTCCATCCTCGGATCGAATGTCCCGTCCGAGACCGATTCTGCTCAGCAGAAAGCATACGTGACTTACGCATTTCCGCGCCATAGTGCAGACAACAACACTGTCAACGACAATTCGGTGACGCTGCTTGAGTCCCGCTCTGTCATCTCATCATCCGGAACTACCGGATTGCGTACTTGGGAAGCGGCACTGCTCCTTGGGCAGTTTCTGTCCTCTGATCGCGGAAGCGCGATGGTTCGCGATAAGAGGGTACTTGAACTTGGAGCCGGCACGGGCATGCTATCAATACTTTGTGCAAAGCATCTCGGTGTATCTGGCATCGTTTCGACAGACGGTGACGAAGCGGTTGTAGACGCCATCAAGACCAACGTCTTTCTCAACGAGCTTGACGCGTCGCGAATCACAGTAAACACAGCTGCTCTAAAATGGGGACGGCCTCTTAATGGCAGCACATTTTTAGAAGACTACGGGATGGACGTACCAGAAGTGCTCTTAGGGGCCGATGTGGTAAGACTCTCCTAAGCGCTTGCTGAGTCCAACCCCACCGAACCAACAATCAATCGCAGACATACGACTCCACCATTATTCCAGCTCTGGTTTCGTCAATGAGAGATTTTTTCGACCTGAATGCAGCTCTCCAAGTTCTAGTTGCTGCGACAATACGCAATGAGAAGACGTTCGAGACCTTCTTGAACGCGTGTAGTGGGTCTCCCCACAAATACATCATCTTGCGACGTCTGATGAGCTGTTGCTGATTTTTGTGGGGTAGGACGAAACCGCTTCACACTGCAGCAAATCGACTTCGCAACACAGCCTGAGTCGCTCCAGGATGGTCCCTTCTACCCAACGTCAACGGCGATTCAGATCTGGCGAATAACGAGAGCGCACACAGCTCAGGATCCGTTCGCGTTCTAACCGCCTCACAGACACGCACTGGACCAACACGTGGCAGCCTCGATTGCGATTACTTGTTCCTATCGTGAAACTTGCGTTGGCCGGAATCTTTTCTGTTAAGCGTTTTCATCTCTTTCTGCTGCGGTCGGCAACAAATGAAGTGTCGGGTGCACTGAGTACAAGCTGCGATTGGCTGGTGACATAAAAATCTGTTCTCCAGCTGGGCAAGACTGAATCCCCACGACACTACTGCGGTGCAGACAGACAGTGCTCGCATCAGTCGAACAGCGTTGTGGATCGCATCGGTCCTATCCATAGCGAATATTGCAGCACGCAGCACGCTGAGCACATTCCTGACGTATTGCGCTCCGACGGCGCATTCTGTTACCTAAAGTCACAAGAGGCTACCGCAACAAGAAAGACTACGCGTCCAGTAAAACTCTGAGTGATGCCTGAGGTTGGATCTTGCAAGTGCAGGGTGTGGTAATGTGAACTGGAAGGCAGCAACGGTTGCAGAGTTCCGTGTTATTCCCCACAACCACGCCAGAGACGCCAGACGTGGATCCGTATGATTCGGAATAGTGCCCGTGGCGCGACGGTCCAACCGATTCGCGCAATGGACGAAGCCGTTACATGCATAACACCGTGATGGTCAGGCACAACCGAGCAGTGGCTGAATTGTGCCGTCGGTCGATGCATCGGAGGCATCCACAGTGCCTAGCGACCCTGAGCCAGAACACCTTGGTGGGTATCGGGTGGGGTAGGTTGGTGTATAATAAGACGGAAGCTCCTCATCGATGGTGTGCTTGATGACTACTGAGGGGTGATCAAATTCGCAATATTGAACCATCCCCGCTGCGGCGCTCGAAACCACGTCCTAGACTGCCGACCGCACTGCTGCATATATCCTCCCGCCGCTCGTCCACTGTTCCACGACGCAGAGTGCATCGCTATCTACCCGCCATCTCCAGGTACGTTGGCCTGCCCAGCTCGGCAATCAATCTGTCCTGTGCGGCCCTTTCTGACAGTTTGCTGATACAGTTACCCGCTGCTTGCCGAACGCGCGCTGGCAAGGCCCGGCTCTTCTTTCTTATCGACGTCAAGCGACTCAGCTTATCGCTCCGCATCCCTGGCCGCCGATCTGTGCTCCGACACAACAGCTGCAGCGTTCCAGATCAATTCCACTCTCGGCCCGTTTCCCCAGCGTCTCGAGTCGTACTCTTATCAGTCACCGTAAGTCCTCACCACGCACCGGCCAAGGTCCTCATTATTGTTTCCAATTGCATGGCGGATTGTGATCTCACACACTGCTTTCCTTGGTGCATAAGTCTTGGTCCTAGTCGCACCGTTCCTGGCTAAACCTTTTCGGTTGCAGATACCGCGATAAGACGCTCAAACAAAGCCCTCAACCTCGTCATATTAGCTGCTGCGGCTGTGTCACCGCCTACCGCTTGTTATTTTCGCTAGGTTCGATTGTCTGCGCACGCCGTCAATCTCAGCGCGCACCGTGCGTGCCTATTCAGGGACACCAACAGAGGGATTAAAGCTCACCGTCTTTCCAACTTCCAATGGCCACTCACACCCGTCAAGTGTCCCATACTAAAAGGCCCTTGCCGGCCCACGCACGGCCATCCAAGCCTGCGCCCTTGTCTAAACGCTCCAGTTCCCACGGCGCGAGTAAGAAAGCTGTGCCCTTGCACAAGAAGGAGGAGGAGATCGAAGACGAGGATCTCATGGCCACGAGCTTCCTGCAGTTCTGGTATGACTCATCGCATCTTCCTGTCGCGCTGTAGCTGACCATTGACAGTACTACCTGCGAAAAACAAATCATTGTGCCTTGCAACGCAGTGCTCTATTGCTCCGAGAGGTACGCCAATGTCCTCAACATAGATTTGTCTCAAACTAACGCATGCTAGCTGCCGCAAGAAGGACACCGAGAAGCAGTTCATCTTTGCCCCGGATCAGTCCCCGCCATTGACGCCTTTCTCGCAACTCTCCAACTTCTCCTTTGAGGATCTCCACTTCCGTGACATTGTGCCGCCCCGCTCTCCCACACAGCTTCGCTCCAACCGTTCATCATGTGCTTTCTCGGACCTGTCTTCGGACGATAACGCCGCCTCAGGCGACGAGAAGCCCAGACAACATTCGGATGCGTCGCGATACCTACGACACTGCCAACTCACCACCTACTCTGATGCCGCGGCTACCATCCGCCCGCGCCGACCCCACTACTCCCGCGCCTCAACCTCGCATGTCAACTTCAGCGCCGCGCCTTCGTTATCGCACACGCCTGCCTCGTCAATAAGCTACTCGATGCCATATACCCCATCAACACGGCCCCTCCCTCCCAGGACGAACCCAAGCAGCTCGTCATACACGCACAAGTCGATCGACCTCGTGACCCCGCTCACTTACGCGAGCACCGCGCCCTCGAGTCCCCGGCAGTACTCGCTCAAGTCGCACGCGGAAACCGCGACGTCAGCGAGCACCATCGAAGGCGAAATCATGTACGCAAAGACACCGATCGCGTCGATGTCGCCGGCCAATGGGAGTTTGGGCCGCCTCCTTGCTTCGTCTTCGCACTGAGCGATTTTATCGTAATTGCCGCAACTATCTTCCATTCCAGTTGGCGAGGGGGTATCATGAAACGCTGAGCGATTTTCATTATTTTGGTTTCTTGGTCAGGACTTCTAAATACCTCGCGCGGCACATGACTGGGCTTCTACATACCATACCAGTCTGGCGCTTTTGCTTTCTATTTACATTGCCCTGGCGTTTTGTTTCGTCTAACACTCAGACACGATGGAGCTGTGCAGAGCATGGCTATTGTTTACGGCGGCCAGTTAAAAGTCTTTCTTGCTAGATAGGAGGGGCGTTTTAATTCACCACGCAGAGTCTTCACTTGTGCATTTTCACAGCTAGATACCACGAACCGCACCATTACGCGCGAAGAACAATACATTACGATGCTACCACAGGGCATGCGTCCCGAACATAAACCGCTCTCCTGCATGCTAAGCTTCCCGTGAGGCTTGACTGATCCGGCAGCACGGTCACCGGGTGCCCGCAAGGTCACACACGCCCGTCATCCTGCTATCTCAGTCACGCTGTACCAAGGAGCGTGTACATGATTACCGGCACGCACCCTCGCGTGCTGTTCCGCATCGCAGCAATATGATTTTTCCCCCAGGGACACCCGCCCGCTGCCATGCCAACGCTCGCCACCTAACGTCAAGCGGCAATTCTTTCCCCAGATGCGACCTCGCAGTCTCCTAGGAATGCGCCCATGACCACGCGCGCATCTGCAGCCTGGTTGAACCCCAGATCGTTGCATGTTGGTATAGCATCTGTGACGTCGGCCTTGGGGAGTAACATCCGTGCACGATATGTACAACGAGGGACGGGAATAGGCGGCGGTCGAATCATGTTTCTTCCCAGTCTTTCTCCCCCTGGAAACGTCCACGCATGCTATGGGACAAAGTCTCTATATGCGAGGTGCCTTTTTGCCCCTTGCACCATCCCCCCCAATAGAAGCGCCGGGTAGGTGTTTCTTTTTTCCTTGTGCAGATTCGGGCCCCTATCGTGCGCAGGCTCCTGCCAGTAGATATTTACATGGTCTTAGATGGTCAGAGTCTCGTGCCCCCTCGGATCTCGCGGATATACTGTTATTCCCGCGAGGAAGGCACTCGACAGGGCACGTGTCTTGTGTTTCTGACGTTTTAACGCGTGATTGGAGATATTTGGTCGTGCTGCGAGATCTCACGGAAGTCATTGTTCAAGGCGAGATCAACGACAAGCCTAGTCCCTACTTACGATAGGCCCTGTGGGGTGACTAACAGATGTTTTTGAGAAACCTAGTCATACATCCCTCCCATGATATCATGAAGTACAGAAGTGCTAGCCCAGCCATCCTACGAGTGTCTCCGCTTCGTCCCCTTGTCCGGTTTGGACGGCATGTCTGGGAGAATCCCACCCTCCCGCTTCAGATTCTCATACAACCCCAATGCAGCAAGACACTTTGCATCTCTCCCTCCCTCCCTATACAGACTTTTGAACGGTACTACCTTGAGTGTGATGACCTCGCCCTGGTCCCTCAGCCCGGTGGTCCGCGCCTGCAAGTCCTCGAGCTCGTCCCTGCTCATGCGCTTCTGCAGCAGCATCAGGGGCAGAAACTCGTCGCAGCCGCCGGGACTGGGATACATCGAGTTCTGTACCAGTTCGCGGAATGCGTCGCTGTCATTGGTAGGGGCTGTGGACGGCCGCTGGTAGACGTCTTTGACGGCGGCTTCGGACATGTTAAAGAGCTCGGACTTGTTGACTGTGATGCCGACCTCTTCTTTGATCTCCTCGCCGGCTTTGCCGCCAAAGTCGCCGCTGTCGTCGAGCATGCCGGCGGGCAGTTCGGCGAAAGCAAGGGAACCCGCGGCTATGCGGGGCTGGATGGTGAGGATGGCAAAGAGTTCGGGTTCGCGGCCTTCTTTGAGTTTCTGCTGCTCTTCCTTTTCGCCGTCGTAGGGCTGGATGATGATCTGGGTGTGTTAGCCACAAGCACCTCTGTGGGGAAGGAACAAAACGTACAAGAATGCCCACGCTGCCGCCGCGAAGAAATACAGCACCGGGAAGCCACTGTTTCTTCCCATCGTCCAGGTGGTCTGCCTCGACGGTGCATTGCGCCTTCAAGAAGCCTAGTTTCCCAGGAGGAGGTCCGCTCGGAAACCATGTCGGTGCCTGGAGGTCGACGCTCCTGAGCTTATACGGGTTTTTATGGAATACATGATTTGGATCTTGCTGCAAGGCAAGGTTCTGGAGCAGTTGGGAGAGCCAGTTCTTGTAGGCAGGCATGTTCTCGACCATCTGTCTCGTGCATCTGCTGTCCTGGGGAAGGTAGATGCTGCACGCTGTCTCTGTGCCATCGTGGATGTGTTTTGACACAGGATGCTCGTTGAAGGTAGTGAGGCTGAAGTGCTTTCTCGGTGCGCCATCAAATAGTGTCTGGTCCTCCGGCCTGCCGTCGGAGATGGTGTCCTCGGCGGCCATGGTTGGCGTGGTCGTGGCTAGACGCAGTGCTTGATCCTTAGCACTTGTGCGTACTTGTCAAAGCCCACAACGGCCAGGTGCAGCTGGACTTCAGTTTATAAGCAAGTGGGCGCATTCGACGCCCTCGGTGCGCCGCATGTGTCTTGGATATGTTTGGCAGCAGTCTTGAGATGAAGGCGCGAGACAATGGGGAGATAAGGAGCGTTCTTGGGCATGACTCTCTCCAAGCACTGCGCCGTGACTGTTGGCAGGCTGTGTGGCCGGTGAGGCACAGCGTGAGCAAGCGTTGTTTGTCTGCAGGGCGTGGTGCCTGGCCTAGATGCAAGCGGCAACAGCGGGCCCCCACGACAGCCCCGCCATTCGCGGCAACAACGCGCTTAAGTCCGCGAGGCTGGCGCGTCATTGCAAAGGCGACTCTTACCACCGCGGCCGCTCCTACGTTCTTCTTCTCCCTCTCGCAGGAGCTGTGCCCTGTTTAGACCGGCCATGGGGACTCTCACCGCCGGCTGCCCGCGTTTAGACGCGCATTGCCCGCACAAGCTGGCGACATCATGCCGCCTCACGTCCACTCCCAACTGCTGCGCATGCGCAGACGAGCGGGCCCACTCGCGCCTGTACCGCGTCTACGTTGACGGTGTGGGCTACGTGCAGCGCGGAACGCGATGGCAGAGCTACTGCTGGTTCTGCAAAGGTCGGTTTGCCTATGCACCCGTAGAGCTGTTCCTCATGCATTGCTGCGGCTTGCCAATGCTTGCCGCGCAACTGGCTTCACGGGCAGACCCTGGACACATGTACTGACGCATGTAACCAGAGTTCTGGAACAACCGCTTAGCAGCCACGGATCCTCCACTTGAAGCTGCCCAGACACAGATCCCGCACATCCCAGACCAGTCCGAGTTCCTCGAGCGCTGGTTCGAATTCCACCAGGGCTACCGCACAGTCACACAGCCAGACGGCTCCGAATCGCGCATAGCCGTCGTGGGAGAGCCCTTCAGCGAGGTCAGCCCGGGGTTTCTGCCTCGCACGCTGGACCAATTGAGGGCGAACAGACAGAACGACGCTTCCCGGCCCGACAACGTCTTCAGGAGGCGGAGACTGACTTCGGAGCAAGAGAGGCCGGCCGAAGCACAGCAGTCGATCGAGGACGCTTTGGATGATCTTCTCGGAGAATTGTCAGACGAAGAGGAGGCACCTGCGCCAGCAGAGACCGGAGCACCGAGCACAGATATGCCGCGCAGAAGGAGCAGTGGCGGCCTTTCGCGACCGCTCACTCGTACCGAAGTCAGCGTCCAACGCGCCAGAGATCGCCTCGCTCGCGTCTTTGGTTCAAGAGAAGACGTGCAGCGTGAGGACTACGAGAGCCCGCTCTCCACAATGTACAACCGGGCAGAGGAACGCTACCAACAAGCCGAGGAGCGTCGCGCGACAGGCGAGACCACGGATCCCCGCACGAACAATCTGCACAATCTTCCCCGGCAGGAGCGAAGAGAGCTAGAAGAGCAAATACTATGGGGCGTCCTCCAAGACTCGCGACGTTCATTCCTAGAGCGCAATCCGGACGCCTACGTGAGAAGGCACGCCCTAGAACTCGATTCGACGAACCTTGCAGAGCCTAGTGCCACACCCCCTTCATCAAATACGACTTCCACATCCGCACCTGCTTCCTCCCTCCGCAGCTCCCTTGACCAGATCACATCCGACCTCTCCCGCCTCCAAGCAGCCACCGACGCCGTCGCTAGCGCGCGCATCGCCCTCGCCCGCCAGCGACCTTCCCATCCGCTCTTCACGGAACCCAAGCAAACTCTCGACCAGCCGAACCGTCCACCACCGCTAACCGACGCGCAGATGACGAAGAAGCTGGACTGCCAGGTCTGCTATAGCCAAATAGCGGACATCGCGCTGCTGCCGTGCGGACACATGGTTATGTGTCAGTGGTGTGCGGATGTCGTGGTACCGGTACGACACAGTCATATCCCTGCAAGACCGAGCAAGTGCCCGATGTGTAGGAAGATGGTGAAGCAGAGGTTCAAGATACATATTGGGGGCGATGACGTGGTTCTAGTACAGGGGAGGGGTAGGGTGGATGAGGAACGGGGGACTGATGCTCAGGCACAAGAACGGGAGGAAGGGGTGGAGGTAACGTAGGGGCGTGGAGGGCAGTGTTTGAGCGGGTGTGCATGTAAGATGTGGTCAGCCAGGTACCGCACCAATTTCGATACCAAATGATAATTTAAAGCCGTTTGAAGTTGAGCAAGAAGTTGAGCAAGTGTCTATGCAAACAGCATTAAGAACCAAAGAAACTAAAAAAGGACTCTTCACAATGGATTAAATGACGAGATAAACGCCCCTCGCGAAACCGCTCGACCACCGAAACTCATTTCAAAGCACGAGCAAAGCAAGCAATGATCTAGAGTAAACGCATGAAAGCAAACAATGAGCGCACTCGGTACCGCGTCAACGCTGCACTCTGCCTCCCCTCTCCAATCCCAAACTTAAACCTCGACCGCATCAACAATGACATCAAAATACCCCGGCGTCTGCACCTGCCCCTGCCTCTGCCCCTGACCCTGGCCGCTGCCCTCCGCTGCCTTCCCCCCTTCCGCGCCCCCACGCCCCCCGCTCACCGCCCTCTTCGGGCTCGGACTCGCCAGCCCCGCACTCATCTTCTTGATCGCCTCAAACGTCGCCTGCAGCCGCGTCGGCGTGCCGCCCTGGAGGGTAGCTTCAGAGGGACGCGGCGTGGTTGCGATGCTGCTCGGGCTCTGCACGCGCGCCGGCGCAGACAGCCAGGGCGAGTACAGCGGCTGGACGGTCGGGCTGCCGGGGGTGGCGTGCGGCGAGGTCCGCGGGGAGGAGGTGGGGTCGGCGAATTCGAGGACGACGTGGGAGCCGCGGCGGGACTCGTACGTGTTTCTGGGGGAGAGGGGCAGGAGGTGGGTTTGGGCTGGGGTTAGGGGGCCGGGTTCGGGGCGTGGGGGCTTGGTGGCGGTGCAGTGGCCTGGTTTGGGTTGTTAGTTTGCTTTGTTGAAGGTAGAGAAGGGGGGGTTACCGCGGGCGTGGCGCGCCGTGGTGTTCTGCGAGTACTGGCGCAGCATTCTGGGCGGGTCTTGTCGACTCGGTGTCGGCATGGGCTTGAGACTGGTGTTCTGTGGCGCGCTGGGGGACCGGTCTGATTTGAAGGGCCAGCGGGAGGGCGTGGAGGTTGCGCTCGTCCGTATTTGCGGAACGGCATCATTGGAAGAGCTCTTGGCCGGCTCCTCGTTGTCGTTGCTGCTCTTCGTCGTCGACTTCGGCGAGTCGAGAGTGGTGCTGAGACTAGACTCTCGGCTCAGGCGCAGGTCCGCGCTCGTCTTGCGCGTGCTGGGCGTGCTGCTAGTTTTGCGGCTGCTTGGGGTAGCACTGCTGGCGGTTGCGTTGCTGCCCTGGCGAGAGTCCTTCATGCGCTCCTCGCTGCTATTGCTGTCTTTCCCACTGCTTCCGCGCTTGTGCTTTGCGTCAAGATCTGTAACGACCGTGTCGCCGAACTCCTTCTGCAGATTGGCCAGGCGTTCCTCGTAGGATTCAGTCAGCGTGTTCGATATGGTTGCAGCGATGTCGTTTGTGTTGTTGGATGGCTTCCAGTCGATGGGGCAGAGAACGCCGTGCTTGGCCACGGCCTGGAATGCTTCGAGGAGGCGGAGCGCTTCGAGGACGGAACGGCCGACGGTGAGGTTGTTGAGCGTTACCTACGAAGTTGAGCTTGATTTATGGGAAGAAGTGAAGGCCGAACCTGCTGCACCATGGTCTCCTCGTCCAAGATGAACATCCCCCGCAGACATACGCCCTCCTCCTCGATAAGAACACCATAGTCGCGACTCATCTTGTGGTTGGCATCGCTAAGCAGCGCGATATCAATGTGCCCCAGGCCACCGTATTGTCGAGGGACATTCTGCCAGTGCCAGAGGGAATGCTTGGTATCGACCGAAACGAAAATGACATCGCAGTTGCGGTCCCTGAACTCTTCCAGACAGTTCTGAAAAGCAAGCACTTCAGTCGGGCACACGAAGGAGAATGCTGCGGGTATGAACAGCAGAATGAGCCATGACTTCTTGTCCTTGTTGATGTACGTGCTGAGCGTGACTTCTGTCAGGTTGATTAGCAGCGTGGTGGAGCGAAGGCAGACCATGTACCCTCGATGACGCCTTTGTTGACGGCGTCACAGCGGAAGTCTGGCGCTTTCCTGCCAACTCGGACACTGCCTAGCGTGCTCATGGTTTCGTGCCCTGGCCAAGTCAAATTATACTGACAGTAGCTGTTCGATCTGGATTCCTCCGCTTGACGAGAGATTCCGGTGTTCGCATGTACCGTGGAACACAGCGCAAAACTATGGTGTGGATGTTCTACTCAGCAATCCGGCAGTCGTACTTATAAGTGCCGTCTGCGAGAAGCTGTGATGCCATACTGTCTTGCATGCACTTGATGTTAGATCGGCGGCCATAGCGATTTCGCGGCAGTCGGTGGGATCGTGTCTCAGAGACAGAACACATATACTGCTGTTTTCAGCATATCGGCATTCCGGAAGCGAAAAGAAAGCGCAGCTTCTTTGAAAGATAGTGAGACATCGGTACAATATCCAGCCTCTGAGGAGGCGATGGCTGTTGAGACACGCGATGGGATAATGCCGCGCGGCTGATGGACGAACAATGAATCTCGATGAGATCGGGAGATCGCATGATGTATCCACTCAGCATTCGCATTGCGGATGTACATGCTATAGCTGGATGGTCTAGGTACTGATGTCTCATTGCCATGCGACGTTGAAGCGAAGGTAACGTCCCTGTTAGCCCGGACCGAGACTGCGGGTGTTTTTGGAGGTTCTTTCATGAACACCTTGGCATGAGATTCGTGGTATGCTGACGATTGGGTGCTTGTAGCCAATTCTGCGGAAATCTGCGATTTGGCTTGTGGATCTTGGTGCAGCGATGATAAACATTTCCAGGGCTGTGCTGTATGCAAAGACACACCATTCAAATTTAGCGAGTCCATAACGATAGTGGTACGTGACTTTATGGTTGCATTCTAGAATGCGGAGAGGAACATGCTGGTCATTCATAATAACTGTATCAATATTATTAAGCTTTTCGGCATCGCGGTATCCTGTCAGGCACCTGAGCATCCTGTGTAACCTCAGCATGACAAGACAAGTCGACAGTTCTAGATGCCTAACTTGTGCCTGTATGGGATCCGTGTGTGATACTTCTCACCATCTGAACCTATTCCTCACATATACACCTGTGCTTTTCGGAAGCACCTTCTTCTCGATATTGAAACTGTCGAATCGGGCCGTTTCGAGCTTGCTCGAGGCTTCCTGAACTGGAAGATTAGTGCCTGTCACGGACGACGGATGCATCGCTGTTCTAATACTATCGTGAATTATTCAGCATGAGCAACCCTGCGGGACTGTCCGTGTGTGCTACTCGAACTCTCCCGGTTCCAAATTCGCGAGGACGGTCAAGTAACTGGCTGCGTCGCTGTGGGGCCCACGTGGTCGTGTCAATCAGCCATCCAATCTTTTTTCGCTCGATCTGGCTGGAGTTGACCCTGATTGAAAACCCACGACTGGCCCGTTGCGGCTGTATTTCGTGGTGGACGTTTCTGCCTCGAGAGAGTAAGAGTTGAGTGATTGAGTTGGAAGGGCGAGACTTCTATTTCGGTGACGACCCTCGTGTTTTCCAAATGCCACCTCGTGGTTTCCAAATGCCACCTCGTGTTTTCCAAATGCCACCTCGTGCTTTCCAAATGCCACCTCGTGCCTAGAGCCCTTGAGAGAGCAAGAAGAATCCCCGGGAAATGGTTGAAAAGTAGCAAGTTCAGAGCTTACTCTCCCTAGGTGTACGCTCGACTGGTAGTGCACCGCTCATCATATGCTCTTGCTGTTCCATCTCTCTCCCAAAAAGCACCATATCGCGGCCCCCTCGCGTCCCCCACCATGCGACCGCCGACCCGCTACGCTCGGGATCCATCTCGCCACCAACGAGCACCTCCCAATAGCGCGCTTTGACCGCCTCCCGCATGGCAGAGTCGTCAATTTGGTTGAGCAGCTCTGCGCATAGCGGCATCCACTCCTCGAGAAGGGGGATTGGGAGGAAAGGGAGGGCATCGAGTAGTGTTAAGGTGAGCACAGCTTGCTCGGAGAGTGCTGGGGGAGGCGCGTCCGAGCCTTGAAGTGCGAGTGTCATCTCGTCTGGCGGTAGCGGCTGCGTTGGGGCGCTGAGAGCGCGGTGGTATACGAGCTCCATTAGAGTAGCGGGGAGATCTGGATGGGATGCTGAAATGGCTGACGGGGGCGCCGTGACGCGCATGAGGGTCTTGAAAGCGAGCCTGAACTGGCGCGGGGAAAGGTTATGTGGGAAGACGCTGAACAGGGCGTCGATATAAAATGGGAGGTGCTTTGCGGTGATCTCGGCAGACTGCGGTGCAGAGAGGACTGCCAGCATGACACTGTGTGCGGCTTCAAAAATTGGTAGCATGTTGTGGTTGGCACCGGCTGCGAGGTAAGGCACAGCTGATGCCACAAGAAGATCTTCGTTCGCGGCAGTCGAGAGTACTAACGAGAAGTGCTCTGCTGTGTTGAGGAAGTAAAGGTCCAATATGCGATCGAGTGGATGTCGAGGTATCTGCCCTAACTGTGGAGGTGCTATCGATTTGAGAAACTTGTCGGCGTGCATAGGATATGCCGCGAGTATGTCAATCGCAGTGAGATACACAAATGTGTGTTGCGAGAAAGATGCAGGCCCAAGCCTCGACGTAATGAAGTACAGATGTCGGAGGGTTTGTAGTGTCTGTGATGCAATGACTGGTGCAACGGCATCTCCAGCCAAAGTCCTGTCACCGAGAGTGCGGATCAAGACTCCGCGCAATGTGATGGTAGTCGCAAACAATGCGGCTTTGAGCAGTTTCCAAAGCAGTGGAACGGTCTTGTGGAGGGCTTCCTCCTCCAAGTAGATATCCTCCTCAGCCGGATCGATTTCGGAGAAGTTGATTTGCCGCCATTGTGTAGTGAGTGCCCTCGCGAAGCTTGCCAAATCGTCCATCATGGCCTGAATCACCCATGGATCGCGCACGTTCTCCACCGCGTGCGCGATAATCTTCGACAACGGACCCATCGAAGACACCAACGGCCTTGCCAATATGGCCTCCACTTGGCGGAAAGAACTCGAACGCGCATCCCAGTCCAATTTCGCTCCATTCTTTTTGATATCCAGGTTGAGGCCTCCCATGAAGTACGCCGACTGGAACCCCTCGTTCGAGAAGTAGGCGGTGCCAATGAGCACCGGAAGAAGGAGGTCGTAGTCCAGCAGCATTTTCTCCGCGTCCGAAAGACACCCAAAAGCATGATTCAGCACCAAAACAATCGTCTGGCCTCCCAGTCCATCTGCCTCGGACCTTTCCCTAACTTCCACCAGTGCGAGATTCGCAGCGCGTACCAGTGCTACCTCGACTCTTTTCTTGATCCCCGATGCCCAGTACAGATCCATGCCCTGCTCTTCCAAGCTCCCTATCGCGATCAACAGGCCTCCTAGTGTCACTAGGTGCTTCCACCTCTGACTGCGTTCATCGGCCCCAGCAACGACGGCCCGCACCCACTCGTCGAGCGAGAGGCCTCCGCCCACGGGCGTCTGTCCGGGCAGCAGTTCGGAAGCTTTACCCCATCGCGCATCGTTCTGATGGTTGATAA
Organism: Paraphaeosphaeria sporulosa; assembly: GCF_001642045.1. Lineage (NCBI taxonomy): Eukaryota > Fungi > Ascomycota > Dothideomycetes > Pleosporales > Didymosphaeriaceae > Paraphaeosphaeria > Paraphaeosphaeria sporulosa. The sequence continues at coordinate 421,742 of NW_017253374.1, read as the reverse complement.
CGGCTGTGACTGCGGTGTGGAAGACGGAGAGCAACCGGAGAGGGGTCCGCACGCCTTCGGGGCGGTCCCAGAGCGCCGGCGCGGTGAGGAGGTGCGATGTCAGGAGGCTGAGATTGTGCGGGTTCCCCAGGGTCGTTAGCAGCGACGATGCGGTTCCGAGGATCCTAGGGAGCTGTTAGTGGAGGACGTCGCAGGCAGGAGGGCAGGCGTACCGGGGCGTGTCTTGCTGATCGGTGTACGTCTGGAGCGACCGCAGGAGCGTCGACAGCAGGCGATCGGCGGGCATTGTGGCAGACGACGCGCGCTCGCGGGATGCAGGCGTTGTCACCAAGACTGTGCAGATGCGCTCGCCGCGGTGGTTGGCATGGGGCTGCGCGTTGGTATGCCGAGGCATTCGGGTGAAGCTCGGGGTCGCTTCAGCCCTACGCAAGTCTTCCCACAAGCCAAGCCAAGCCAACCTCTTCGCTCTCCCTCCACCAACATCGCGCATCATCAGCTCAGTCGCGCTTGGAAGCCCAGCTTCTCCCGCGCCCACCAGAGCGTGCTCCGCGCGACTATGCTGCCCAAATGAGGTGCGTCTCTCGCCCCCCTCGGCCCGTTCATCCCCAACTCACCGTCTGCCCAGCTTCATCACGCGCACCGGCAGCACCGCGCCTGCGGGCTACAAAGCACCTCCATGGCCGTCTCTCTACTGGCCGCTCCCCGTCAGCGCCTCCGTGCCGTACTACCTCTACGACCCCGATGACATCTGGCGCTTCACACTGATCTGGACGGCCCTGTTCTTCGGCGCCATGCATCTGGTCGTCGCCTTCTGGGCGTGCATTGTGCAGTGGCGCAACTGGAAGATCATATGGATCACGCCGTTGCTGTATGCCATCATCGGAGGGCTGGAGGGCCTGATTGCGGGGAGCATTGTGGGAGGACTGTGAGTACATGTTTGCTATCAGCGGATGGCTGTGCTAATCAGGGCAGATTGGGCGGCGTATATCAGTCTGGGTACTTCAAGATGTCGACCTGGATTCCCTTTGTATGGGGTCTCATCAGTGCCGTGGTCCTGGTCCTGTCTTCGTTTGCCATTCACGGTGGGCTGTGAGTGTTGAGATGGACTGCCATCCTGACGAGCCGGACTTCTCTGTACCATTGACCTCCACAGCCCAAAGATGGAAGATAGCGATATCAAAGCTCTTTCCATGGCTAGATACAGTCTCACGCCAACTGCCCTTGTTCATCAGCCTAAATGATGTACCCGAGGGTCACACATGGTACCCAAAACCTCACTGCGAGGCTGCCAATTGACGGCCTCAAATTCAACTTGGTCTGGACGTGAAATCCACCGCGCTCAGCGCAACCCCCCATACGGAGCACTCAAAGCAACGGTCCGAACCTCGTGTTATGACTGCCGTTGAAAGTATCCTCCAAGAGCAAACCCCAGGGCTGCAATTCTCATCTTGAGAAGCCTACCATTCTTCGTCAATGAAGCTTTGGTATACCATGCTGGCCACATCCCACCGTAAATTTACAATGCCTTGTTTCTACCAAGCACGGACGTAGAAGAGTAATATGTGAAGCGTGCTTGGTGCGTGGCCTAGAGCCGGCCTTTGTGTTGGCATGGGAGCGGGTGTAAGGGCAGGCTTAGTAGGATCCTCGATGGCTGGGCTGGGGTGACTCGGGTTGCCATGCGTGTCTAGTGTTTTGATGTGGGGATGAGGCGCTGGTCTTCGTGTTCACGCATGAGACGGGTGGGTTTGCTCCTGCCACCATGGAATCTGGAGTGCATGCCAGAAGGCAAAAAGGTAGACCATGCATTATATAGAGCTAATTCGGAATATACATGCATGTGCTAGTGCACCTCCATCCCCTCCTCACAAGATTTCCACAAGTAGAAGCCATGTCCAGCAAACGTTTGCCTTGCATGGCACACCTCTTTGACACCGCCTCAAAGCCGCCCATACATGTTCTCGCCGTAGTCCCCACCGTGCTCGTCCTCGTCCCCATCGAGCACAAAACATTGCACATCCTTCTTGAACCTCACCCTCTTCTTCCTGCGGTCAACCCTCTTGACGAACTCGTACAGCGCCTTAGTGACAGCCCTCATCCTCGTCCACGCATCCCGCATTTGCGATCTATCAGCTGGCTTTGGAACATGCCTCGAGGGTGCCTTCGCATAAGATCTGTTCGGGCGAGGGTTGCGGTGAGAGGCGCCACGAGGACACGGCCACGCTTCTTTGCCGTTTTGAGATACCGGAGGTGGGTGACAGCAAGGACTGTGCGGTCGCAAGTCCTCGCGAGTTGCGTTGGGGTCGACACGCTCACCGTTCATGTCCTCGTCATCCGGCAGTTCCACCACAAATCCAGCTTTGTAACGCTGCTTCTCGGCCTTGCGCTTGGCTCGCTGGTCTTTGCTGTACTGGACGTGACGCGGGTCGTGATCCATGAGGTAGTTTATGCCCATGAGGAGCATGAGGGCGATTTGCCAACCTGTTCTGCGGTAGCTTGTGGGATTGGACGGGGACTGGAGGTTGGGCATTGCGTTGGTAAATCGGTTATGCGAGTGGTGAGTGTTTGAGGCCACAGAGTGAAGATGAACCACGTATAAGAGACGTTGGGCATCATGGAGGCTTTCGAGGTCTACAAGCACAGTGGTTGCTGTGCCCATCAAAGACGACTACTTGCATGGCGCAGGCTCCGTTGGCAAGGCCGAAGAGCCTGTGCTTTGAGACCTGCTAGGTTCCTGGTCAGTGGGGAGCTTCGAGTGTTACTGTTGCACTGTGCCCCAAAATCGTCTGATGGTGAGGCCCGTTCCCATAGCGTTGGACGCACGTGGCTTTCCAGCTTTGCATGACAAAATTCCTAGATCTGCGTTGTTCAGACACATGATTGTTCAATGCTATTCATGATGTTATACTCGGAAGAAGGCTCCTGGAAAGACAACTGGAAAGACAACGAGGTTGGAAATCCATACATCAGACATTGGGGTGTTGTTACTGTGATTGGCGATTCTTGGAACTAAGGCGTGCTGTTGGCTAGAGCTGAATTGTGCCAGCAGTTGGATCCGTAGCAACGCAGTGAACAAAGTCCAATGCAGCGCAGACAATCCAAGCATAAGCGACAAGCATCCATTGATACCGCTCTTTGCCGACCAGGTGCTTGCACATGGTCGAACATACGACATCAAGAGCGCAGCCCTGCATGTGCTCGATCTACCGGGTCAATGTGCTGTTTCAAGTAGGCTCACGCTGAGGTTGGCGCAATTTGCTTGGCACGCAGTCGTGCTACTGGATACCAATACAGCATCTTGAGGCATGCCAAGTGCCGGAGATATAAAGTCGCTGGCGGACGATACCGCGACAAACTAGGGCTGATTGTCGTGATGTATCATGTCGACAAGACGCCGACATACGCAATCGAGTGCTCGCTGGGGCGAGCGGCGAGCAGAAACCACGGCGACTTCTGAAGAGGCATGGCATGCACACGAGTGACGACGAGCAAGGTCGTGCAGCTGGTGGTGCCGGAACCGGGCGCAGGCCATTGAGTGTGTTTCAGCACAGTCCCCCTCTGGAAGGCACAACTGCGAACCTGTTTTGTTTCGTGGGAGCAGGGCTTGGATGCAAACGGCGGGTTCAATAGTGCTGCTGGGCTGCAGTAGCGGATGGCCGTTGACTGTCAAGCGGACGAAGCCGTCATGTCTTGCACACATACTGCAGCCTGTCGGTGGGTCTGCCATCGAGGCGACTGGCGACACTCGGAAGGCGGGGGAGCATACCGCCTGGCCAAGAGGCCTCTGCGCCTGTTGCTTCGTTCCGCTCCAGGGAAGGCAGGGGCGTGCGGCTGTTTCTGCTTGCCGGCTGTTTCTGCTTGATTCGGCAGCACAGCCACGGCAACGGCCATTGCTCGCGGTCGAGGGCGCCCAGAGGAGCGAGCGCGGTGCTCCTGGCGCGACCCGCCGATGCGCAGCGTCAAATTGGTGGCGTGTTATGTTCTGCATGCGAGTGAGGTGCTAGGCCAGCCTGGCGCGCCGGTCCATCGAGGCCCTCGAGCCCCACCGGCGCTATTGGCTGCGTTGGGAGGGATGCAGTAGCTCTCGTAGTCTGTACCTCATGCCCGAAACGAGCACCCCGGTCTTGATTGGCAGCCATCTGAAACGGACGAGGCGACTCCTGCGCGCCTGGACGCTGCCGTTACCAGCGTTTCTCTTCTTCTGCCTGCCTGCCGCCAGTCTTCTGCCCGAGTCGGGCGCTGTTCCTCTCTCTCCACTTGCATCCCCGCACGCGTCGTTCTGGGAGCCCTGGAGCATGGTCAGCGCAGCACGCATTCCTCATCCCACACCGTGAGCCTCTGTACGGCGCACCCCACGCTTTGATATCGGATTCGCGATAGCAATAGTACCCGGCCTCGACGTGTAATCGTTGCCCACCATGGGAAAGAAGTTTTCCTTCACCCTAGCCCCTATCGTGAGTTTCCTGTCGCCGCAGCCGGTGCCTCACGAGATAACTGACGATTGAGCAGAAGGTGCCTCCAAGAAATGAAAAGCCGGCAGAGCCCAGCCACGCGGAGAAGCCATCGCACGTCAGACATGCTTCGAAAGATAGTATTACCTCTGTGAACATGACGTACATCAGCCGCCAGCGCATCGACCCCAAGACCGAGCAGGAGCTTCGAGCTGCTTGCGCCCTCATCCTCCAGAACTTCAAGCCGTCCGACCACGACATCCCCGATGCAGACCCCAAGCTTGACTTCCGCGGACCACACAGGCGGAGAGAGCACAAGACAGACGACGCACAGGTCCGAGTTCACCGGCCTACCGGCGCCCCGCCCGAGCACGCGACCTCCCACAATGTGCGGAGAGGATCGCAGAAAGTGGCCACTGCGCCCAAGAGCTACCCAGACCTCCCGTTGCGGGCCAACACCGGAAAGAGGAGGGTGGAGAATACGGAGAATATCACATCAGAGGCCGAGGCTAGGCGGCCGCTCAAGTCCCCCACGACTGACGCTCCCAGGCACGTCCTTGCCCGCGCTGACACAGACACCGACGACGGCATGAGTGTTGGAACCCCGCTTACTGCGTCGACGGATACACACATGTACAGCGGCTCGACCGCCCCGACTTCGGTAGCTGTGACGCACGTGAGCTCCAAACGCACATCCCGTCAAGGCGACAATCCTGCGGCTATTGCCGACGCCCAGGCTGCCGAGTGGATGCGACAAGAACTCGAGAAGCGCCGTCAACAGCTTGCTGCCCAGCCACAGTCTCGACCGCAGACGTCAGACAAGCCTCCCAGTCGCGCCAATAGCATCAGATCGGGAATTCGCGAATACATGTTTCCTGGGTCCCGGAGCCTCAGTCGCGCGCAGTCACACGCCTCTCTGAGAAGCCAGTCTTCCGATCAGCCGAAACGCAGTGGTTCTGTTCAAGGATGGCGAAGTTGGGGACTGAATCGTTCTAGCTCTCGCAGCAGCAGCAGACCCGGCACCTCGAGCGGGCGAAAGGGACTGGCCGAGCACGAAAAGAAGAGCGAACTCAACCTCAACCGCGAGCTGCCACCCTTACCAAGCCTGGACACGTGGAAGGAGCCCGAGAGACCAAAGGAAAAGCCCAAGGCTCCAGGACAAGGCGCCCACATCGCAACTCTGATGCGAACACAGGACCAGCAGCAGCAAAGCTACGCTGCGGCTGCCCGCCAACATCACCGTAGAAGCGGGTCGGATACACTCGCGACCCGATACGCGAATGCTCCGGGACATGTTTCACCCCTTGTCAAATCACCTACCCAGCAAGCCTTCGCACAAAAAAGCACGGTCGTGGTGCCAGAAGAGCGATCGATGGACTTTGACCACATGATATCGGCCATGTCAGGTACACAATCTCTTGATGATCAACTCAAACTACGTGTCAACGGGCACACCCTGCAGCACAGTGGTCATAGCTTCCCAAGAGCGAGTGCCGACGGTCGCCTCGCCGCACCTAATTTCTCCCGCAAGATCAGCGCGGATGGACTGCAATCTGATCGCCCATTTGACGCTAATCAGGTCGCATACCCGAACGTGGTCCAGATCACGGCAACACATGCCCCCAAGGCGCCAGAGCACAAGTCGAAGCTAAGGAAAGTGTTCAGTGCATGGGCACTCAAGAAAGAAAAGAAGACTGATGAAGACTGGATGCAGCGGATTGAAAAAGGTGGCATCAAGACGGGCGTGATGATGCAGGACGAGGCAGCGCTTCCTCCCGTGGTGCGGTACTGACTATTGCTATTTCTTTTGTGGGACGCATATATTTCTTCGTCTATATTACACGGTGGCCATTCATACGCCTCGCAGGACATTAATGATTACGAGGAGACGATGTTACGACTGTCGAACCTTGTTGTACAGCGGGCCTGGCTTTTTTCTACCTTACTGTTTGGGACAAACCCACGCGCGCCTGTGGCGACGCTAATTCTTGATATCGCTACAATGGAGTAGGCGAACAATGTATAATGCAGGTCATTCTTGACTGTCACACGTATGAAACCTCGGTCCTTCCACTGTGTCGACGTTCATTTCGTAGTTGTTTCTCTAGGTTTCTGCGGTTGTAACATCGAGTTAGGACAAGACATTGCGCGATGTGACTGCGCTAGCAACCCAGTCTATAATGCACATCCCAGTGTGTAAAAGGATTCACAGGAACCGTCCGTCTTTCTAGACGAAACGTCAGTGTTTCATGTTTCGCTAAACATCAGCGAAAATAGATTGTCGACCGGCTGCGCTGCTTCCGGGGTCGGCAGGTGCGTTGGTGGTGGGCAGCTCCGAGGATGGATGCTCTTTTTCCGTGGGTCAGGTGACTGCGCGTTAACCGCGGACGAGCGCGTCTCTCACTTTGCCCCGAAGTGAGAGACGCGCCCGTTTCCCCTGCAATAGATTGTCTGCTTGTTGCTGCGATGAGAGTCGCAACGGACTTCTGAGTTTGTTTGCATGGCAAGGTCGGCTTGAAGCCGATCTGACGAGCAGTCTTGCTTTACCTACCTTCACCTGGGATACGACTTGGTTACTGTCGCTGTGTAGCGCGGGCTTGTATAGCTCTGTAACACAAAACCACTCCAACGACTCTCTGCTCACACTGCTTGGACTGCTCGGACTGCTCTTGCTTTGTATGCCTTTGGTGCCGGTGCCTACTAACTGTTTGCCCTTCACCTCGAGCCTGGCCTCGATAATTTAGACAGGTGCTAATGGAAGAGTAGCTGCGCAATTGCTAAATTGATTTCCACTCTAGATAGTGCCTTCGACATCTGATCAAATGCTTGTTTGACGGTCTGCGTTTGGACAGCGATAATAGCGCTATCTGGATCACTCCGTCGACTATGCGACCCCAGTAGCCTGGGCCCGTAAACCTTATAACCCACATTCCTCAAATCCGAACCTGGAACACAGAGGCGCCGTTGAGAGTACCGCTGCGAAAGCTTCAGCATCAACTATTACCCTGGAGGTTCGACGCATGCAGTTGCTGTTGGTCTGTCCTTACCCTAGCGATCAAGCGAGCAGAAGCAGGCAGCGAATATCGGTCTACGTCGGAGAAACGCCCGAAGAACACAAAGTGCCCTCAATTCGGTGGCTTCGCTATGTGTACGGTGATATACTATTCCTTTGATTGTGGCCACTACATCACGCGATGCCAATCCCGTTGCGGAGGAACCAAGGTCAAGGAAAGACGGGACAGCCGAAGAGCAGCTTGCACAGCCGAGGGATACGTCACGATCAAGCGCTCATTTCCCTGCAGTAAGTGCTCAAGAGAAGCCTGGTTGTCACACTGGGAAAAGCGGCTCGAGAAAGCTAGGCGATTTTACAATGAGCTTGTGAAAGAGAAATTACCTGGGGCACGGGCGGTCTCTGAACTGATCAATCAGCTCGATAAAGAGTATGAGCTGGAGGCGTGGGAGCTCAGAAACACTATCCCGCATGGTGACAGAGCAAGAATTCGAAGAGTGACTCCAGCAAAGGCGAGATGGAGCAAGCTGCCACCTTCGCCATTGAAGCGAGAAGTGCAGCCTGAAGAGATCGTACTGCCAGTCATCACCGAGCTGGTTTACAATAAGGATGACGACGATTGGGTGCCCAGCGCCGATCCGCTGCATCCCATCGACACCAACTACGAACTTGTTGATGCTGGAATCGATGACGATTACCTCAGATCTCTTCTTGGGGAAGACCCAGGAGAGGTTGCAGAGCCCGAGCAAGACAATGTAGCCCCATTTAACACAAGCTGGGACTGGAATGATGGAGTGATCGATCCCACGGATGGTGTCGAGCAACAAGGTCTACGCTTCGACAGTGCGTGCTTCACAATTGACTTAATAGACACATGCTAATGCACAAAACCTCAGATCACAGCGAGACTAGCGAAACAGCAGAGCCGAATATGAATCAGCTGATGGCATGGAATCTAACAGCCGCAGACACTGTCTCTTCTGGTGAGATAGGCCCTCATGAGCTGCGAAAGCAGGAAGATGGGCAGCAAGAGCAGATTAAGAAGGTGATCAAGGCTTTTTGGGACGTTGTCAACATCACCAATCACAATGGCCAGCCTCAATCACCTACGGAATCCACCGAAGATGTAAGCATCAACGCCGATACTTCTGACCATACAAACCCAGCGGGCCTCCAGCATCCCTGGATCGACAGTCGGTCAGATACACCAAACACATCACCGCCCATGCAACTTCAAGCGCCGCAGTCAAACCAAGACCAACACCGCCCCGTCACACCTATCCGAACCACCTCCACAAACACGAAGTACGATGTCTTTAGGAGGGCAATTCCACATTCGAAGCCATCGGTAGAGTACTACGCGCAGTGGCTTGTGGAGTGTCGCTTGGAAATCAGAGAAATGGTGGGACCTGATGGAGCGTGGGTTCCGGATCCTGCTAGTTTCAAGGCATGACTATGGCTACGATTGCAAAAGTCGTTCGTCGTGCTCGTCCGCTTCAAACACCCCATGGACGGCACAGATGCGTTGATCGAGGCCGCGACAACGCGTCCAGAGACAATACTTGGTGACACCGGCACTGCTGTGCACCCCAGGGCTGAGCCGTATGAGCAGGTATTGTCATGGGGTGGTGCTTGTGTAATGCATGGGAGTGGATGTTTTGGGGTTTGATTTAGGGTCGGAGCGTGCGCGTGAGTGGAATGTTAGAAATGCATCAGCATCTATTCCGGCTTCCTGGTCTTCTTCTCCATACTCTCCAGGGCTTGCGAGGAGTCCTCGCAAGAATGTCCACCTTCATCCGGAGAAGAGCCATAGCATTAGATATGCTGATCACGCGAGCGGTGCCGCCTATCTGACTGTGGAGAAGTCGGGCGACGGAGCAGAGCGGGCGCCATGCAGTGTTTGATGCGATTCCCGGTGTTCCAAGGAGTGACGTAGGAGAGTGCCGGCAATAACAACATTGTGTGATAGGCTTTGGGGCCGGAGGAAGGGTGATGCCGATCTTTGCTCCGCTTCTTAGGGGGATAGAGCATATTGATCCTGGGCCTTGGGGGGCTGCGCACTTGGGCTGAGTCTTCTGGGATGAGCTTCACAGTCAATCGGCGGGTCCTGGAGACTGGCCCGCCCAGGTCGCAGGGGACGAAGAACTTGTCCAAGATGACTTGGGGGCTTTGCGTATGCATTTCAATAAGGGGTAAGAGGACTAGCATGTCGACTGTACACCCATCTCTCGAAACAGAAAATGGGTTGTCTGTGATGAACAGAAGCCCTGCGCACACGGAACTAGTCCAATCGGATTTATTTTTTCCTCCCGTTTCCCTGAACGAGGAAAAGAATCTTCCATAATTCGTGGGATAAGCATCGGTGTGTTTGGGGCCGAGAGGGCCTACGCACGTACGCTGAGCTTGGACTGGAGCGGATGCAGAGCGTGCGTAGCTGACAAAGTACAGCTTTTTCTGTTTTCGCTTGAGCGGCCGAGGACGTGGGATTGACTCGTCAGTCTGGATCCTGGCGGGGCATGTTGGGTGTGTTGGAGGGGGCAATGCTGTGTTGGATGGATCGCTCGTACCGCTTGCTTACCATTATCGCAAACTGGCGACTAAAGCTTCGTTGGGCAAGTGTAGGGGTTACGCCTTAGGGTGCAACGAAGACTTTGTGATGTGCTGTGGAAGCGGCGAGGCTGGGAGGTCGCACTCGACCTATGCGTTCTATTACGAACGGGAACTAGAGCTCGTGATATTATAGATTTGCACCATCTTGAATCGCAATGTGTTAGGTGCGGAGTCCACTGGTGTACGGTGTGCGGTCGTCTGAGTGAATCTCTTACTCTCATGACGTAGTGGCGCAGTGAACCTAATCGATGGCACCACATGCCTTTCAGCTCGTCGTCAGTGCTTCTAACATCCGTAATTGCACAGCTTAAGCTCTCCGCCCAGGATCCTGCCCGCCTAAATAACCTTAAACGCTTATTCGTCGCGTCGCTTGTCATTGGTCGAGGCGTCCGACGTCCGGCCCCCATATGCTGCGGCCTTCCGTCTAGCGCACTCGTATTCGGGCGCGAAACACCTCCATGAAACAAAAAGCTGCTTTAGGCGTGCCTGCATACACTGAAAAGACTTGCTCATTTCACATCTAAGGCTCGGATTATTAGATATTGTGTCGATCATTGTGAAATGATTGGTTCAGAAACTGATCTACATACGTTTGGTAGAAGGCCAGTCTGACGATCCGCGCCTTGTTAAGGTATTCCTGCGCTTGTAACTGCGGACTTCGCTTCGCAAAGCTTTGCTCCCCCCGCAACAAGGCCTCGTGAAATTTCCCTCGAGTCCACGGGGCGGCGGAGTGGGAAGGATCTTGCGAGAAGCGTGCATGTCACTGCCATGATCTCCACGGGGTGTCTAATAGTAGAAGAGACTACGGAGTGGAAACATTGTTTCATCCTATGCTCAGACAACGGAGAAGAGGTATATAGATATTCGTGCGAGTCCGCTATCTACCTTCACAGCATCAAGGTTCCGATTCACTGTACTACTCAGCTACTTTTTGATACTTCCGTTGTTCTTCGTTTGTGTCCAACATGGTTCGATTTATTTCTGCTGCTGGTGTCGCGCTGGCGTTGGCGACCAGCACCCGCGCTCATACTCTTCCCCTGTCCCATGGCATGTCGCAATTGAGCCAGCGGGATCTGGCCAAGACAGCGCTCCTGGACAACTTCGATGCCCTCACCGCAGACCCTTCCCGCATCCCGCCGATAGTAAAAGGCTCCGCAACCAAGTGGGATGCTGGACGGTACCCTCAGAACTGCTACGACAAAGCGCGAGAAGCCATCAGTGACACCGATGCGCGCCCCAAATGCCAACTCCAAGATCTGGAGATCTACGACGTCACGTATGAGGACTGCCCGTCCGGCCGTGATCCCTGGATTCTGTGCCGCTGCTCAAACGCCGAGCTCAGCCTGCAAGACACTATCGACGGCATGGGCACTGTGCCGCCCGGAGCACGCAGCAATGTTCTTCATATCGTGACAATGAACGGCTTTGGTGGTGGTGGTGGCTACTCGGATGGGAACAGCATCTTCTGCGGCGGCGCGCCCAGCAAGACATGGTTCAGCCACGAGTCGATGCACTGCAACGACCGCGACGGCTTCGCCTTTTCCAACGGTGACGTCTTTAACAACGCCATCAACGCGGATTCCTGCGTTCCCGATAGCTACGCGAACAACAACCCGACCGAGGACTTTGCACAGGTCGGGACGTATCTCAACTACGACATCAATGGGCATCCGATTGACTACACAGGCAAGGATGCGAGCTGCATGGGCAACCAATTGAACGCCGCGAGGGCCTACCTTGCGGAGCGCCTCGATAAGGGCGGCGCGTGCTTCAATGCGCCGGGAACTGATGGGACTGTCAATGGGAAGAGGAGTATGAGTATCGTGGAGAGGGATCCGAACTCTGCATATGAGACGTTGCTACCGCACACGCCTTATGCTCACGCCGAGTTCTTCTAGGCAGGATGCGGTTTTCGGGGTGTGATGTATGAATGATGTCGTTCTCTTCTTGTCGTTTAGATACCACTTTGCTATAGATTTTGCTCTTGAATTAATTGAGAGTGTCCATGTTGCGCTGCACGATTGACATGCTGTGAAGCGTTGACGGATGTGTCCCGTACAGTGAGAGATACATACTACTTGTCTACTATAAGTTTGCATCGCTGATAAGATCAAGTATGTATTGTTGTAGAGCCGCTTTTGCGCTCTTCACTATGGTCTATTTAGATCGATTCTTTGTGGTTTCAGCTTCTTAATGTAGAATTCTTATGTAGTCACATACCACAACACATCTTTTGCTAGATGATGGCACAGGGATTGAGGTGCTGGGAAACGGACTATTCGGTGCAATTGAGGAGGAGTGAGGTCTTGCCACGCAAGCGCTCCCGTCGGAGACAGCGGACTCTAGCCTAATCAAGTTAGTATAGCTTGACTCACGCCTACGGGTATTCCTCCGCGAAAACACTAAGCGCTGCTTCGATGAACCATTGAACACCCAATCTGACACCCAATCTGCGAACCTCGAACGATCCCAAATTCTAGCCCACGAGCACGCGTAATGTCGCTTGTCAACTGCATCATGCACCATGCACACCGGAACCTGCCGATTTGTGGATTTAGCAGACGCACAGAGGCATTTTCCTAACCAACTCAGAACAACCATGCACGCCAAAGGTTCGGCTCGGCCTCTCATGGGCTCCGGTGCCGTTTTCTGGAGACTAGATCCTTGTACGGAGCCTCCTCCGTAACTACATACAGGTGTATGCTAGTCCCGATAAATGCCATTGCGGCCCCGCAGCAGACTGGGGGAAGGTGGACCGAACCGCAACGTCGCGATGACCACGTTATCGCTGCAAGTACGCGAGTCCGTCTCACCGCATTAGGTTTCTGGCGGGCCATCCCAGACCTGCTCACAGCTCTGACCTTGCTTTTAGTGCTCATGCTGCCAGCCATCACATAACATGCAGGTGTCTCAACATGCGTATCGATGGGTGATACACCAGTCTTCCACTGTCGTTCGGGGGTATGGCGCCCGTCAAAGACGAACACTTCTTGCCCGAGATATGGGCATTGTTTACGCTGGGATCGCTATGGGTAGTGATGCGGTTCGCCGTGCGAATTCGGACCTTCGGACTCTATGGCCTGGGAATCGACGACGGGTTCGCCTTCATCGCACTGTTCTGCTGGGCTGTCATCATCGCAGGAATAAATTGCACCTACTACACAGCGACCAACATTGACTACAAGCCAGATGAAGTGTGGGCCTTGACTCCCGAGCAGGTGAAGGGCGCAGAATGGGGGTCTAAGTTCTACATCATCACGCTATACGCGTAGTATGTATCAACCGCTGTGCACGATTATTGGGTACACTGGCTGAACATTTCCCAGCATCGTCATGGTCTTCAGTCTCAAAGCCATTGTCATCATCCTATACCAGCGCCTCGCGTTCGGATCATGGCAGAAGAAGCTGCTCAAGTTCACCATCATACTGTGCGTATGCGGTTCCGTTGCGACGACGCTCATGCTCAGTTTGATGTGTTTGCCATACTCGCGGAGATTCCGTGTACAGCCGCTGCCAGACGACAAGTGCACTGCTTCGCCGTCCTTCTTCGTTGTGCTGAGCTGCTTCAACGCAACGACGGACGCGTTTCTTCTCGCTATACCGGTTCCTCTTCTATGGACCCTCCGGATGCCTTTGCACAGGCGACTGTTGGTCTTCGCCTTGCTATCATCTGGTATATTTGTCATGGCTGCGTGCATCACTCGCGTCTCGCTGACGGTCAGTCTAACCCTTCCAGCACGACCCTCTGAACTCAATGCTGACAGCTACACAGGTCGTTCCCAATATCACAGTCCGCATTATCGCACGTTGGGGCGCACGTGAGCTTTCCATCGCACTGGTTGCTGTCAACTCCGCCAGTCTCCGTCCAAGTAAGCCACCCACTGTGCACCTACGAGTTAACCCTCTAATTCAGTCTGCAGTGTTCCGTAAATCCTTCTGGCATCGTCACAAGCCTATTCTCCCCCGAGGCCATCCCCGTCAAAAGCGCAACGTATACACCTTCGCCTCTGCGCACCGTATAAGCCAGGCACTAAAACGAGGACACTATCGCGACCACGATCTGAACTCCACCTCCGTCGGCCAGTCTACGCTCCAACGGTTCGCACAGTCGCAAGCCAGCACCATGTTCGAAGGCCCAGAAGAGATCCCCGCACGTCCGCAGCCCTCCTTCCAACCGCACTCTTCGCGACGACGCCGCTTGTTCAATTCAATAAGCAGTCTCGGCAGTAATGTTATCAGCAATGTCGTGCGGAGCCGACTCGTGTCTCGTACCGTTCCTAGCCAGGGCGCAGATCCGACGGACGTTGGCACGGAGAGTAGAAAAGATGCGGAGAAATGGGCGGCCGACTTGGAAAAAGGGAAGAGGGCGAATGAGATGGTGCGGAGTGTGACAGCGAACAGCCCGTTCCCAGGATTCTCGCATAGGAATTCTGGACTGGGTGTGCTGCCCAGTGCTACCACCACCATGCAGAGCGCTTCTCCTGGCAAGTCACCCTGAGTGAATCTGTGCTGCTGAGTACCTGAAGTATAAAATGGAATTGGGCGTACTGTTTCCGTAATGCTAGCGTCAAAGAGCCGAACTCGAGAGCTACGGGGTGGCCGGTAATTTGTCTATAAGATGGAGGAGCATCTATCATGGTCGAGAGGTAGTCAAAGAGGTGCAATGCTCCCCGAAAGGATCAACTAATAGAGTCGAGACCGAGCAGATCAGCTCTGGCTTGTACGGGACCAAATTGTCCCCCGGTGGAGAAGGAGGTCGCGCGCACGACTTCCGCTCGACGGATGCGGGTAAAAGTAAGTCTCAATACGTTCCGCTGGCAGGTCATGATTCTAGTCAGAAAGTTGGGTAGTCCCAAGGGCTTGTAATAGATCTCAGTGAGAAGTCAGCGAGAAAGCCACTAATGCACCTTGGGGGCTGCCTGGTAGTGAGGGATGGTGTTCAGTCTACATCCTGAATGCGTGGTCATCGCGGAAGTTTCCACTCCCACCTCGTATCAACGAACTGACAGGCGTGGGTCATCCTGCAGTACTTGTAGTATTTAGTCTTCAAATAAAAGCATACGAACTTCCTGCAATAAAATCGATGACAAGACAAACTACGTCGTGATAAAAGCCGTCGTTGAGGCGTTGGTGATACTTGTGTTGTTGAGGGCACATGATTGAGAGCGACGTCATTCACTTTCACTAATCGCCTTTGGCCGGGAAGGTACGACGGCCCCCACCGCCGAGCCATGCTTTTGTCACGAACAAACGCAAACAATTCCAGTTTCGTCGGCCATTCTTCAGACACAACCACAAACTTGACCTGTTCGGAAAACTTGGAGACGAATTTGTGTACAGGGAACGGGTGCACAGAGCCTGAACAGCAGACGGCTCCTCTAGCAGAAGGTGAGGTTGTAGCACTTAGTATCACTATAGCACACCAGCGTTCCGTCGTAAAGAGTCTTTATACGTACTCGCAAACAATCACAAGTCGAAAATGGAGAGCACACGATTGCCAATCCAAAGGCTCGCTCAAACATTGTCCAAGCCTGATTCAATTCGAAATGGAAATACAAATTCTGCACAACGGATAGAATATCTGAATAAGGCTTAGCTCATGAAGGAGTAATGTGTAGGAGAAATTGGAAAGGGTAGTGCGGTCGCTCTCTGCGAAGATATCATACCTACTAGCGTGAGTAGGGTGTCGTCATCTTAGACTCCCCAAAACGCAAACGCTATGGCACACCTTAGAAGAATCCCAAGACGGAGTTTCACAAGTTCAATGTGGTCATATTCCTGGACCACCGCGCTACGGTATCGGTACCGTAGTGCGGGCGGGGTAGCCACCCCAGCTCACAACATATTTCCAATACCGAGTGCGCTTATCTCCGGCAATATTATATTTCTCCCATTTCTTGAACCGCAACCTGCGCACGTCAACGTAGGCCTTCATTATCCAGTACCACGATACCCCAACCATGGTCGAAGTCCGCACCTACGCACTGAAACCCACCTCCCTCATCCCTAACTCTCCACACGTCCTCATCCATTACCCCGGACTCTTCTTGGAAAAGGTATCTAAACCTGATTTCAATTGCACACAACTCTATGATCTCTACAAGTCGAATGGCTGGGAGTCGCAATGGGTCGCGCGCTACGGACCTACACAGACCTCGCACTATCACTCTGGCGCCCACGAGGCTATGACGGTGATTTCAGGCGAAGGCGCAACGATCCGGTTCGGTGTCGCGGATACCTCCGACGACGCAGAGGCGCACACTCACGGAAACGGCCACGAAGACGGCGGAATATGGATCGAAGCGAAGAAAGGCGATGTTTTCATTCTTCCCGCAGGGGTTGCGCACAAGACATACGATCCGCGGCCTGGGCCGGTGGAGTTTGCATTCTTCCAGTGTAAGGATGAGAACGGGAATGTCATTCGGGATGAGCAGAATGCAAGAGCGTTTTTCGAGGGCATCACGATTGGGAAGAATTTCCAGATGATGGGAAGTTATCCATTTGGAAATGAGTGGGATTTCGCTGTTGGTGGAGACCACAAGGGGAGGGAGAGGTTGGTGTGGGATGTGCCCGTGCCGGAGAGGGATCCGGTGTTGGGGACGAGGAGGGAGGGGATGTGTGGGTTGTGGCACCAGCGTTCGGCAATAAGTAAGCTTTGAGATGGGCACTGGTCAAGTAAGCGTCCTCAAGAATTGGCTGCCCGCACGTGTTGCTGATGGTGGTCTGTGGGCCTGATAGTGGTGAGGCTCGGTAAGAATTGGCTGACGTTCGATGGTCACACTTCACTGGCTGACGGCCCACTTATCGTAAGGTCACTGGCTAGGCTATATGGGTCCAAAAAGAGGGCAGAAGAGCTATTCCATATGTAAAATTTACCTCAGAGACAGTATTTTGGTGTAGTCTGAACAAATCATATTATATGTACCCATGAGGGACTGTGTCAGCTCCTTCGGATGCTCCGCGAAAGCGGTACTTCACAGTCCTGCACTTGGCCTGGAAACCTCTCTAAGTATTACTCGCAAATTTCGAAGGCTCGATTTCAATATGAGCTGGGGCTGATGCTCACAGCTCTTGATGGCGTACCAATGAAGAATATCTATCGCCTTCCAAGATTCCGTCATCGTAGGCTGCCCTAAATGATGTGAGCCTCAGCTCGCTGATACAAGCCACAAGAGGCACAGCTCGCTACTACAATCACGAGCAGCGCCGCCGCCTGAGCTCATCATCGAGCCAAGAGTATGCCCTAGACCTACGAGCTCATTGCCCACACAAGCCCGATCCTGGGTACTTATAGGAAGTCCGAGAAGGCTTTTTCTGATACAAGAAATCCATCAGCCTTTTTTCTTCTGTTGACTTGAGCCTCGAGCATTTTCTCCTGAGTCATTTGTTCGTTTACTTCATATTCATCTTCCGTTAGAAATGACCGTCGAAAAACAGGATACGATGCGCGCTGTTGTTTGGGAGGGGAAACCGTTCCATATGACCGTGAAAGATGTGCCTCGCCCACGTCTGGTCGAAAAGGAAGATGTGATCGTTCGTATTACTACATCCGCCATTTGTACGTATATTCCACTTGCACCCAACATTTGCCGCAAGGACGAGTATCTCAGTCCGTCAAGTACCTTCTAAATGACGAAGATAATAACATCCTCGGAGATCTTGAAGATCACTTGGCCGGCATTCTGGAGCGCTTCTCAGAACTGCGCTGATGTCTACCTTGACAGGTGGGTCCGATCTCCACATATACCATGGAATTCTTGGAAGCAACAAGCCCGGCTGGATAATGGGCCACGAAGCAGTTGGCATTGTCGTAGAGAAAGGAAAAGACGTGAAACACTTGAAGATTGGCGATCGCGTGATCGTTCCCGACAGCCCTGATGACGGCGTCTTGAACATCGAGCCTAGGGTGCCACCTTTCATTTTCTACGGCGCCGGCGACGATTTCGGCCATGATGGTGGGTGCCAAGGTAAGTTATACGAAACAAACGGTGACTTCTCAACGACTGCGCGCTGACGTTGTATTCTTTCAAGCGGAATTCGTGCGAGTTCCTGAGGCCGACAACTCTTGCATTCCAATCCCAGAAGGCCAGTCCAGCGACATTGACTTCCTCTTTTTGAGCGACATCTTTGCTACTGGCTGGACCGGGCTGGACTTCAGCGGTTTTCAACCGGGTGACACTGTCGCGGTCTTTGGTGCTGGTCCGATGGGCCTTCTGTGTGCGTATTCGGCGTTGCTTCGCGGTGCTTCTAAAGTGTACTCCATCGATCATGTCGAAGCACGGCTCGAAAAGGCGGCGAGCATCGGCGCAATTCCAATCAACTTCACGAACCATCCAGCTTCGGAGCAGATTTCACTTCTCGAGCCGAACGGTGTCATTCGCTCCGTCGACTGCTGTGGATATGAGTGTATAAACGCTGACCTGAAACCACAACATAATTTCATCATTGAGGAGGCATCCAAGATCACAGCCGCTGGCGGCGGTTTCGGTATTCCGGGAGTGTACATGGCTCAAGCTTCAACCCAGGGAGCTCCACTCGCAGGGAAGGTCAATCCGGATATCACTTTTCCGATTTCTGCCTTCTGGACGAAAGGCATCCGGATTCAAGGTGGCGCAGTAGATCCAAAAATGGTTGCCCCAATGCTCGTGGAGCTAGTCAAGAGCGGAAGGGCAAAGCCAGGATTTATCGTGAGCGCTGAAGTCGGAATTGAGGAGGCGCCTAGAATGTACGAGAAGTTTGACAAGCATTTGGAGACGAAGGTGATAATTCGTTTTCCCTGGGAAGAAGAGGAGCTCAAGTTGGGTCCGGCAAAAACAAAGTGAGTTTACCCTGTTATACTCCTTGTATTTCGTTATCCGATTTACTGACCTGTGTGTGTAGCCACGATGGCACATCCAAATCTGCGGATACCAAGTAGGTCCTCCCATCTTCGTTGAATGCAGAACTTGAGCTGACGATGTTGGTAAAGTGATGGCCGGCCTCACAAACGCACGAGGAGATCTTGAGAGGGCAGCTGGCTAATTCCACAGGGCTACGTCGTACAAATGTGGTCTGTGATTTGTCTCATCGGATTTGTTCATTGTAGACCATAGCCTCCAGTCGATTTTGAGCCGCGATGGACTGCTCGTGCATTGGACATTGTTGGGTCCATGCATAGCCTCTCTCGACCGTACAGTATGCTATTGAACAATGCACATGTAAACCAAGGTTCTGCAGTCATGCAGTTTGTCGTTTCGTCAGTCGACTCATCGAGCCATCCATTACTGCACGGGTACTGTACCCAATATTGTGTATGCAGGCGCATTCGCAAGACTTAGCCGAATCGAGACGTGGATATGAGCAGCGGGACTAGCTCCAATGGTCACATACCACGCGATATAATAGGAGGAGCGAGCTGAGCATCAATCCTCGGTAATGATTCACAATCGGACATGCTGGGCATGCGGCCTCGAATTGGTATCAGCGCAACACTAGATCCGAAAGCTACTGTGTAATTGAGAGCTATCATCCTGAATCCAGGCCATTAGCTCTTGGTGCACATTGCCGCTGTCAGTTGCAAAAGCCTGCCGGTCCTGCGAGACGTCAAAGTGAGTATCGTGGAATAGACTTGATGATGCGCTTGTAGGATCTGCAGGATAATTCTGTTGCGCTGAACACGATCCAGCCAAGAATCGCTCAATCAGTATCTTCAGGTCGTTCAGAACTTGCAGACAGTCCCGTTCGTAGTTAGTCCCTATGCGAGACTGTCGGGCGAAGACGTCGATGGCAAAGTCAATCTCTTTTGAAGGGGCCAAGTCGTTACGCAGGACGCGGTTGAGGAGAAGGATGACGGCCGCATTGAATACGAAATGCAATCCCGCTTGAAGGAGTCGCCTCGTGTGGTACAGCTGCATGACCCACTGCGCCAGGTGTATGTTGCGATGTGCAGCTTTCGAGCATGCATCTATGTGGTTGAATTGTGATTGCTGCTCGAGTTTACTGCAAGCGTTCATGTACCGCTCTGCTACGGAACGCTTCACCGCCGTAAGCAGAACCGGGCGGGTGGTGATCAGAATGAGCTGTAAACCACGTCAGCGAGACTCAGAGGTCTAGGTCGAGTCTTTTTAATAGCGGCGCCAATATCGACCTCCGTATAGTCGATAAGGGCAAGGCGAAAGGAAAACAAGTCCTACCTGATTGTGTGCCATATGTAGGATGCAACATGCAGCGTCCGCACTTGGCTGGTCCGAAGGCATCTGTAGCGAAGCCGGCAGGTGCTTTAGCCAATCATGCAGCATCCTCAGTGGCCTGTCAACATCAGGAGCTGCTGGGTTTGTGTCCTGTTGCTTTGGTGCGATCTTGTAGGTCTCGCAGACTATGTATCCTGAGATACGTGCGAGCTGTACGTGAGCACGAAGACCGGCCGAAGGTGGCATATTGCTGTATCGATTAGCCAGAGTCAGAATGGCAAAGGCCATGCTTACGGTGCATCGAGTGGTAAAGGAAGTCGAATGGCTTCATCAGCGAGTGTCGGCGGCCGACCCATGAGGCAGCTAAGCCATCGATCGAGAACAAAGACACTCCAAAAAACCCGTCTACTGGCCTCGTCTACGCAATGTCTGGCTGCTCCATGGGTAACGGCTATGTGCATGGCTAAGCTCGTGTATACGTAGGCAGCATCGCGGCGATTAATCTCAATCAAATAGAAGGCCATCAAAGCAAGTACAGGAACATCTCTCAATGTGAACCGCACGGTGTCGAGAGGGTTGCCGATGAGTATCCTGGCTCTTTTGAAGTAAGCATCTCCAGCATGTATTTCACCCTGGTGCAGCGACTGGTTCAAAATCTGAGCTGCAAGGGCGAATGAGACATGGTTGAAGGCAAGGTAGCGATATCGGTCTGAAGTCGCAGCTTCTGACTGGGATATCGTCAAAGTGATGGCTTCAGGCATAGAGCTAAGGTCGCCCCAGTAGAAGATGCCTCCGGAAGGGAAATCTCCATTGCCATCTTGGATATGATATCGCAGCTCAGCCAGCATCATGATCATTTCTGTGCGCGTGGGCAGCCAAAATGGATCTACGTCAAGATCGAGGAGTGGTCGCGAGTCAAAAGTCTGATATCGCCCGATAGAGGCAACGAACGTCGATCCATCTTCAGGAATAGCCGGATCGGGATCTGATACAAAAGCTAACGGCACAAGCGTCAACATGAACGCCTTGAGGAGGTCAAGGAAAGTCGCGCCAGATGTTTCCCCCAAGAACCGCATATTACCATCGGGGTCGAATAACATACGGCCTTCAGTTGTCTCTGAATCATCGACTGCAGAGGATCCCGAGTATACCGAGGCTGCAGGAGGCGTGTCTGCGTATTCCACACTGTGGAGCAAACTATCCCTGGCTGATTTTTCTGGAAGCACTGCCTGGAGGCATTTTTCCAATTGATCACACTTCTTGCGGAGACGGTCTAGCTCCTCTTTCAAAGAAGCTCCTTTCAGCGGCTCCTCGGCAGGATAAATGCATTCTCTCGAGCACGCTCGACATTGCTGGCAAGGCTGGTCGCCTGGGATAGATGCAAGGTCAGGGCACAGTCTCCACGCGAGGGCCGGACTTACCCGAGCATTTCACGCGGCGTACATTACAGCTGTTGCACCTATGAGAGAGTCAGAGCCGATGATACCACCCGATTGAGATATACGAAGTATCTTACGCCCGAGCCACGCGCTTCCTATTCTCTGGAGCAACTTTCCGGCGGCGCGGGTTCACGGGTAGGCGCTGTGTGCGAGGGTTATCGTCCTGCATCGTGAGGTGGCAGACCGGAAGCGTGTCCCGCTAATAACATGACGTGTGATGTGAGCGGTGGTGTGGGATTGTGGGACTGTTTGGAATCCAAGTGCCTGGGGCATCCCGCAGAAGATTAGCGCGACGGGTACGTCACCCGCTCAGGGTTTTGGAGCTAAATATACAATGCGAGATCACGTGTGGTATACGACCCTGATGTCCCAACACGATGGAGATGATGTCGTGCGGCATTGTCCCAGAGCTTCTTGATCGATCAAATCGAGCTTGATGACAATTCATCACCATGGGAGACACCATGCCTGAATCCGACTCTCAGAAAGGCAGTGACGCCTTTCGCGACTTCTCCAAGCCTGCTACATTCGACCTTCGAAGACAAAAGCCTGACAAGACCGTCGACATTGGACTGGATGGCGTCTCACTTTCTCTTGATGCCTGTGGGAGGGTATGCATGCTGTTCGCCGCTCAGCCGCACTTCTAAAGGACCAATAGATTTTGCAAGCCAGCACCTTCCACCCCAAGCACGGCATTACCGTTGCAGCTCCTTTCGGGCAATTTGATGGCACCAAGTTCCACGACCCGGAGTATGTCCGCAAATACAGGAAGAGTATGTTACAGTGGATACAAGGAGACAGGCCTGGATTAGGACTCAGCTTTCGGTCCAATCCCTCTCATGTTTCTATCAACATCCCGAATGCTAATGTCGCAACTTTTCAATTCACCCTAGAAGATGACGTTCAGGTGTCACTCCAAGTCGACATTCTCGAAGGCGGTGACATCTTTCAAAGAACAACTATAACAAATCACAGAACTAGTGCATACACACTGGCATGCGACGTGAACCTCTGCGTGAGCCTCAACCGCGCATCCTACGGACAACTCACGGAAGGCGGACCAATTGCACTCCCTAAGTCTCGAAATACCTTCTCGCTTACGCGTCAGGACTTTGTGAAAATAACCAATGCAGAGCTCGGTGCTCAGCTGACGGGCGAAATGGGCCGCGTAATTGAACTGGATGGAGATCTCGTTAGCGTGGAGTGGCCTTCGAGCGATCAAGAAGCTATCGATGCTCCACTTGATCTGAACATCCCATTTCAATTCCGTCTCAAACCCAGCGGCCGGGTCTCCATTGAAAACAGGTTCCGCCTGAGAGCGATTGTAGACGCCAATCAAATCCCATCTTACAGCTTCGATGAAACATGGGGAAAAACCCTTGATCCAGAAAGCGACTGTCTGAGGCAGAGCTATGATCAAACGGCTTGTCAAAAGTATTCATGGCTACATCCATCCACCGTAACAACCTACATCCTTCGCCGTAATGTCGAGTACATCCTCGCGAACTGCACCATCCCCGTGGGCTCGACAACCACGTGTATCATAACCGACCACGTCGCTCTTCCGCTCGGTTGGAACAGAGATAACTACTGGCAACTCCGTCTCCTCTACAGCACACACAACCATGCCCCCCTCCTCCTTCACTCCTCCAGCATCCCATCCTACACCTCCCATATCCTCAAGATCGCAAAAGGCCACCTAACCTGGGTCTTCCGCACCGCCCAACGCCCCAACACCTATTGGCACCGTTCCTACCTCGTGACAGGTACACCGAAAGACGCGGCGGTCTTCCAGCTCGACCAGCAGTGCTACCCCCTCCTCGAGTTGTGCGACTTCGCAGACACGTTCGCCTCGGAGGCGGCCTTCGCGCGGGAAATCCTGGAATTCGGGGTGGTGGAAGAGATTATTGAGCTGCTGCGGGAAAAGAGAGATATGGAGACGGGTCTCTGGCCAACCGACGAAACGCCCGCCGACGACGCAGTCACGCACCCGTTCCACTTCAGCTCGCACGTGCTTCTGTGGCGCACGCTCACGCGCCTGGCACACCTTTACACGCTCTTATACAGCGCATCCCACCCCTGCATATCCCCTCTCACAGTCCTGGCAGACGCCCTGCGCACCGCCACACTCGCGCACTTCACCATCCCCTACCCCCATGCCGGGGAGGGGGAGAGCATGTTCGCATACCTCACAGACGGAAAGGGAAACCACACCCTCTACCACGACGCAAACGACCTCCCCACCCTCTTCGCCCTCCCCTGGTCCTTCCTCTCCACCCCCTCGCAACACGCAGCCTACCACGCCACCCTCTCTTTCGCCTTCTCGCCCGCCAACAGCGCCGGCTACGTGGTCGACCAACCCTATCCCGGGCTCGGCAGCGTGCATTCGCCCGGCGCGTGGGTGCTAGGCTACTTCCAAGAAGCCGCGTATGCGGCGATGGTGGGAAATGACGTGGGGTTGAAGAGGGCGTGGGCGAAGGTGAAGGCGGCGATGCAGTGGGATGGGACGTTTGGGGAGGCGGTGGATGCGCGGACCGGGAGGGTAACGAGTAAGGCGTGGTTTAGCTGGCCGGGAGCTATGGTTGGAGCATTGGTGGTTCAATTGCGGGCGGAGGCAAGGGAGGGGGTGCTGTTGGGCGAGGGATTGTGAAGGGGGTTGGTGGGTGGCTAGGACCTGAATAGACTGTGTAAGTGGGAACGGAAACATGGTTTGGCAACGTCATACAGCAAGTCATCAAGTGGCGCGATACAAGAAAAGTGGTTCGGTCGGATCATTGCGGTACGGATGTCAAGGTGTATCGAATGTTGGTTCTATTCAACGGGGTATCTCCAAATATAATCATGGCTGCATAGACAAGCCGAGAAGGGTGCTATGCTAGCGGCCAGGACGGTTCAACAAGGCAGCTTGTCCCGGCAGAGTCAAGCGCCGGAAGTGATCGTCGTCTTCGTCGCCACTGAAAGCATCGTCGTTCAGGTCATACTCCTCGTCATCCGAGCCATGGCGATACTTGCGCTGGTACGGATCGCGATCGAACTCGTCGTCTGAGCTGAGCTCGTCCTCTGGGTAGTCGTTGGCATAGTAGTCCTCTGCGTTCTCGTCGTCCTCGTCGGTATCAAATTCCTTGTCGCTCTCGTCCTCGCCGTTCCACCAGTCCTCGTCCTCCTCTTTCAAGATGATGTACCCGACAATGCCCTCGTGCTCAGCGATATTGCCGTCCGAATCGGACATGAGCTCCTCACGCACATATGTGTCAATCACGTACTCGTCTATATCCATGGCATCTGGGTCCTGCACTGCGAGCGCGGCTTTCCTGGGGCGGCGGGCAGGCCCGGTGGGAAGATACTTGACGGGACTGGGTGCGGGTTTCGCCTGCGCCAGCTCTTCCTGCTCGAGCTCCTCGGCCAGCTTCTCAAAGTGCTTGACGTGCTCGTCTGAAGGATTGGCGTCGTCCTCGGATTGCGCGGCGTAGGCAGGATTTATGCGCACAGCGGCTGCAGCGCCTGGACGCTTCCGGGGGCGCGGAGTGGCTGGCGTGGCGCGGGCTGCATCTCGTGGCTCGGCAGCGTCTGCTATACTGGGGACACTCGGGGTCTCGCCAGCGGTTGCGGGTACGGTGTCAGGCAGGTCGGGGGCTTCGACGAGGACGCGCTGCCCCGCGGACAGCGACACGTGAAAGCGTCGGTTCTGCTGGGGTGTGGGCGATGGCAAGGCAGCCGGCACATGCTCGCCGGGCTTCTGGAGCAGGCGCCAGGTGAATCTGGGCGCGCTCTTCTGGCGTTTGACTGTGCGGTCCCGATCGGCATCGACGACGAGGTGGTGGACGGGAGCGTCGTTGCGCTTGCGCTTGACGGACAGCGTCTGGGGCGGTTGCGGAGCCATGGCGCCTGGCAAGGACAAGCTTGCTCTGCTCGCGGGGTTGGAAGCGGGAGGGAGCGGCTGGGTTGCGAACAGTGATGCGCATTGTTTGGCGGGGTGACGCTGTGGAGCAAGGACGGCCAAGGCCCCCACGTGCACCGCCACTCAACGCGCGACAGCGGACTCCCGGCGCCGCGAGTGAAGCCATCCAGACACGGCAGTCATCTGGTCTCTGAGCAGCCCCAGAGTCTTGACGAGTGACCGGCAACATGGCTGCCTGCTGATCCGCCTCTTGCACCGTGCCTTCCGTCGTCTTCGTTCGCTCCTTCCTTCCCACACTCGTCGCCTTCGACGCGACCCATCCTCGGAATCAGCCCACAGCGCACGCGTCTCACCATGGGGCTCATCCAGCGTCTGCTCCGCAGAGAGGAGCCTGAGCAGTCCTACGCGCCTCTCGAGGGCGGTTCCGAGCGCCCCGATGGAGAGCGGATAGAGGACCTGGAGCAACGCGCGTACTCGAGGACCGACTACTATGTCTTCCTGCTGCTCGGCGTTGCTATGCTCTGGGCATGGTGTGCCCACCTCTCGTTGACCGCCTGCAGCATCCACCTGCTAACACTGCATAGGAACATGTTCCTCGCTGCCGCCCCATACTTCCAGCGACGCTTCGATTCCGACGAGCGCCTGCTGCGCAACTTCCAGTCCGCCGAGCTCGCCGTATCGACTGCAGGCAGTCTGGGCTCCATGATAGTCCTCACCAAGCTGCAGGCGAATGCCTCCTACCCGAAACGCATAACCTCGTCCCTCATCCTCAACATTGCCGTCTTCACCCTACTGGCAATATCCACTCGCGCGTTCTTGGACGTCTCTGCCGGCGCCTACTTTGCTTTCCTCATGCTCGTAGTCTTCAGCGCCAGTCTAGCTACCGCGCTGTGCCAGAACGGCGTCTTCGCCTACGTAGCAAGCTTTGGGAGAGAGGAGTACACCCAGGGTATCATGACAGGCCAGGGAATCGCTGGTGTGCTGCCCTGCATAGCCCAGATCGTGTCTGTTCTTTCGGTCCCACCGAAGCAGACCCAGGAAGGTGCGCCTCAGGAGTCCAGCAAATCCGCCTTCATCTACTTCCTCACGGCAACAGTCATCTCTGCCCTCACTCTGGTCGCTTTCGTGTACCTTTTGTCCAAACCGCGCTCCCGCGAACAGCTCAGTCCGACCTTGGACGACGAAGAGGTAGACCCTGGCCACCGACCTGTCACGCGCAAGTCGATCCCCATGATGAGGCTACTCGGGAAGTTGCACTGGCTTGCTGGCGCCGTTTTTCTCACCTTCGCCATTACCATGTTCTACCCAGTCTTCACTCAGAAGATCCTGAGCGTGCGCGATCCTGCGACCTCGTCTCGCCTCTTCCAGCCCGCCGTCTTCATCCCGTTGGGCTTCCTCTTCTGGAACATCGGCGACCTGATTGGCCGTGTCATCCCGGGCATTCCAGGCCTGACCCTGACGGCGCGCCCCCGGTTGTTGTTTACCTTGGCTGTAGGTCGCCTTGCATTTATACCCGTGTATCTGCTCTGCAACATCGGCGGCAAAGGCGCGGTGATTGGCTCCGACTTTTTCTATCTGTTCATTCTGCAAGTACTGTTCGGGATCTCGAACGGATACATTGGTAGCAACTGCATGATGGGGTTCGTAGAGTGGGTAGATCCTGAAGAGCGCGAGGCTGCCGGCGGCTTCATGTCGCTGTGCCTGGTGGCCGGACTGACGGCCGGTAGCTTCCTGAGCTTCTTCGCAGCCAGTGCTTGAGGGCAAGATCATTCTATTGCACAGTTGAAAATTGGATTCGCCAAGTGACCTTCTGCACACTCCCATGTTGTGCAAGGTACCCTTTCAACCTCTCCACAAACAGCAATGCCACACCACGCGCCCCCCGCACACATTACCTCGACCCAAACGCCCATACAAAAAGGCATTTTCACCACCCCCTCTTTCATCACCTCTCCTGCACATCTACAGCACAGTCGAACCCAGGGCTAGCACCCAAAATGACACCCCTCTACCTCGTCATCAAAACCCAAACCACTCACGACGCCAAACCGAACTACGCCGCGACCTCGCTCGTCCCCTCAGGCCTCCCCTTCCCGGCCGCCCACACACCCTCCCCCTTCAACCCCATTCGCAGCCACCACATCGCGCGCAACATCCCGCACACCACCGCCGACGTGACGGAGAACTACGACGTCCGCATCTCCTGGGAGCATGACACCTCCGCCTGCGTGTCCGTCGTTGCGTCCAGCAACGACAAAGAAGCCGCCGGCATCGTCATGCACGAAGCCGTGGACGTGTTCGTGGCCGAGGCCGCGGCGGAGCTTGCGAGGGGTGAGGAACACGTGAAGAGGCGGACCAAGACAACGTATGACGGGGAGTACGATCTTGTGTTTGCCGCCGGGATGAGGACAGGGAAAGGGGGAAATGTGGGTTTTGAGATGTTCTGTGTGGAGATTGCGCCGGGGGTGGGACTGCGGTATGGAGTGTATGCGGGCGTGGATAGGGGTGAGGAGAGGGAGGGGGTGGAGATGGGGGATGCGTTGTTTTGACGGGGAAGCTGGGCGTGTGGAGGTGGAGCTGGGAGATTGTTGGGAAGGAACGATTTGGGGGCATGGGGTGTGGACGCTTGGTCTGGACTGTGGCTATGACTGCTTGCTTGCTTGCTTTCTGCGCTTGCGCTTTTGCTTGACGGATGCGACCTGAGCTAGTAGTGAGCTCGAGGAAAATCAGATGGAGAGAAGTCAAAGGAGCAATGTGGTTCACGGAGGTGAACACTGCCTCTACCTGTTTAATCCAATTCTATCGAGGTCCGTTCTTTCGACAAGGGATCTCCAAAACAAATACGCTGAAAGACACCCATTGGCCTGGGCCAAGTATATAGTAGCAGTAAAACTGCGGCACACTGTTCAAGCTTGGGAAACGCTCTGCCCTACCACATAAGGACACGGCGGGCGATGGTCTTTTCTCAACCACCCAATAGAGACAGCCCGACACCGTCCGGAACATCAACCCAAAGACAAGAACACTCGCCAGTCTCTATTGCAGATTGTACTGTTCTTCGTACACCACCATCCAGAACAAGCAGTTGGGTTCGGCCAAAAAGTATCGCGGCACACTCCTCCACAGCGACATCAAGCCCCGAAATTACCTGGTCGCAGACAATGGTAGTGCGCACCCGTCATTCCGGCTCCACAACTTCGACTGCGCCAAAGTCGCCCACAGGAAAGAGGATCGCCGCAAGCCAGCCTTCTGGGGCACCTTTGTCTGGCATCCCCCGGAGAGCCCATACTTCCAGACCACCTACGCTGACATCTGGGCTGTAGTGCAGTTCTACATTCGTTGGGCTTCGGCAAAAAGCTCGTTCCATCCTACAAGGATGACTGCGACGAGTAACTCGATAAAGAGTTCCTGGAGGGTGTGCTGAAGTGAGAGGGCAAGTACAGGACTTGCCGCAAATTCTATGAAGCTCTGGGTCTGCGTTTCGTGTCCCAGGTTAATCTGGGTGAGCAGACCAGGATCTCCACGCAGTAACCTGAGCACAACCTGTTCTCAGAGCCTCTGTATCGTCCAAAGTACAGCGACCGCCTCAAATATCGAGCTCCTCTCAGAAGAGGTCAAGCGGATGCTTGAGGTAGGTAGGGGTCTGTCAATACTGTTTCATTCTGCTCTTGACGATCGCGGAGAGGCTGCGCATTGTAGATGAGGTCGTCCCCAAGATTCGGTTGTCTCTTTAGCTGCTTCCGTATGGAACGCTCGTTGCGACGCTTACCTAGACATTGGATAAGCTGCATCATTACTCTGTGCGGAAATGACGGGCTACGGCGGGGAGTGGTGGAGTTTTGTTGGACGCGTAACTGCTGCAGGTGAGGTAGACCGTGGAAAGTACGTGCCCCAAGCTGGCCACAGGATGGGCGAAAAATCCTGTCCGTATCGCGTACGTTGTACCTTGTAGCAGCGCCTACGTCCTTTTCAAGCTGTCTGTTCTTCAAACATGCAAACTTACCGCAAGGATCGCTTTGCGTGCGCTTGACAATAGTTCTCCTCCCCTGCCCATGCTCTTATGGTTCGTAAAACCGTTTGTTTCCTCCTGATCATCGAGCGTTTTATGGAACTGCCATTTTGGAGGCTCAGGATTGGTACATCTTGTGATTGTCATGTCGTACCGTACCGTTTCGCTGGACGACCAGAGTAGCTCTGGTGTTTAAATGAACCTTGCCTACAGTCCTGATGTCTCTTTGAGCTACGTCCGCCCAGCATGCTTATCACGGTGCTTACCTGGACGTTGGGCGACCAGGAACATTGCTCTGTGTGCGGACGGGATGCGGTCGGGGTGGTGATGCTCAGCGGGGCGCGAAAACCCTGGACGTGAGCGAAATGTTGTGATTGCAGGCCCTCGAAGGCGCCACGTAGGGAAGGGTAAGCAGTCGCGTCCGTATCGTGCGTGTGCAGGAATACGGCCAGGACTTGACCGGGGAGGCATATCGTATGATGCCGTTGTTGATTGAGCTAGCAAAATCGTCAGCACCCGTTGGAAAGACGGAAACGCCTTCCTCTGTTTGTCCCATCCGCTTGTTGAGTCCGAGTTCGTGATGATGGCGTGGCCTTGGGCAGAGCGACACACACTCGAACCTGCCGGCTAGCTCCCTCACCCTGTAACCCCAATCTCCATCTTCGAGGCACCACAGCAGCGGACTCAAATATTCGAGGCGTGCAGTGAGCACAAAATTCATCTGTGCAAGGCCCCAGAGACGTCCTATAGATTGCTATCCTATCGATGCATCCCCGCAGAGCCTACTGTTCTCAGGCCGCAGGTTGGTCCACAGCAAAACACAGCCTACGCCCCCTAACCGACCGGCAACACCATCAGACATCGAGGCCTCGTTTTCCATGGGAGCCTCTCTTATGCTTCACCTTCCTTTTGTTGAGTGCTTCGCGACCTGCTGCTGCAAATGGACTTGTGCCGCTGACTCGAGGGTATGCTCACAGCCATCAACAGCCATGAACGCATTCAGCAGCCGCCATTCGGCCGTGAGGCATTCTCCTTGCTCGCAAAAATATATCGGAGCCTCCTCCTGTCTTTCTGTGTGTCCTCCAGCACCTGCTGCTGATCTTAGACCAATGCCGTTGACTCGACTGTGGAGGTAGGCTCACAGCCATCAAAGCAGCAGCATCCGACAGCCAGCATGAGGCGGTGAGGGCTTCCAATAGCCCTCGACACACTTACCTCCGTCCATCGCGATGCTTGAAGCCATCGCCACAGTGACTCTGCCCCGGTAGACCACACCTTGCGTACGCTCACACCAGTTTTCATAGAGGGAACGGGCCGACCAGCGGAGCGACGACGCGATCGACCAAAAGCTGCAACATCATAACGACCAGACGCCTTCGCCGCTTGCTGATATGCCAAACGCGACCCGCCGTGTGTTGTGCAATCCCGGATGGCTCACACCAAGACCTTTGCCAGACTGGGATATCGTCGTATCTCTGTTATGAACACTCAAGAGGTGGAATAAAGGACTGCAGAAGGACCAAAATGGTGGGTACGACCGGAATTGCTCTGATAAATGTTCCTAGATGATCGGGGCGGCACTGGATATCGTATTGCCGCCGAGAGTTCTTCTTCTTCTGCGCAAATCTCCGTGTGCTGGATTTTTCTCCCCATCAACAACGAGAAGAACTGTCTTGTCAGAGTAGCTGGAGCATGATGGGTGCATCCGCAACCCCAGGCGTAGCATGTGTTGGAGGGAGCTTGGCAAGCAGCTCAGGGTGATCTATAGTATTATCACTGGAGTGTGGGAGAGAGCTCCCACGCTCCATATATATAGAGATATTGCCAGGTCTAAGCGCAGAACTAGCCATATACGTACAGGAAGCTCCCCGAGCATACAAGGGAGCTCCGCAGAGGAGCTGCCCAATGGCGTTTCACGTCACAGCATGGCAGGAGCACTATGCCGGGCGCCTTCAGCGCCTTCTTGTCAAGAGCAATCGAACAGTGAGGCTCAAGTCGGCTGGAACTCAGGGAGGAAGGCGACTCTGGAATGAAGGCAACCCTGGGATGAAGGCAACCCAGGGATGAAGAAAACTCTGGGATGAAGAAAACTCTGGGATGAAGAAAACTCTGGGATGAAGCTTGTCTACCATCCATGTTCAATGCGTTCCCGGAAAGCAAGTTTTCCAGAGCCCGGCTGGGGCTTCAAGGAGCAATTGCGACATGATAGCTTCCTCGACTGCATGCAGAGGGAGAGCTAATCCTCCTACACTTGTTTTCGGTCTCAAGAGGTCCTCATCCGTATACAGCCATGATATGAGTGAGCTCAACCAAGCACCCACGCTCTCTCACGAGATGCCAGAGCTTGCCTGGAAAGCAAGGCTATCAGGTTTCCGTTTCGCGTTGCCAGCGAGGAATGCGATGGCAATATGTCAGTGACCAAAACCAGACGAACAGTCAGCCCCAGAGACTTCAGCAGACTCCGCCGGGTCTCCGATGCCCTGAGTCTAACACCTACCGCGCTCAGATCAATAACGTCCCTGAACAGCCTTTCCAATACAAGGACCGCGTCGTGATGATTTATCTCGACGACGATATGCATATTGTCTGGAATTAGGTTGACAATAGGATCGGAGCAAAGCTTACTCGGAGGCCCAAGCTCCGCAGAAAGTAGAAGAACCAAAGTGGAGACGACAACGAAGACAATCACAAAGGCAAACGGCGTGGAAGGGTCACAAACCGCCGCACCACTGTTCAGCCTACACGTCGTCGAGAATCTACACACATGCATACGAAATGCATTGAGACGTAAGCGTATCTTTGTATTCATACAGGGGTATCTATGCCGGTGTCTTACTCATGTATGCAGGCGCGCAACGCGCGATCCTCCGGTAGTGCAGTCATATCACTTTCGAGACATTGAATCGTTCCATGTATTGTACATGACCGCCCGAGCGGAACAAAGCGCCGTCTCAGGTCCATCTCTTCCACAACCAAGCAGCTCCAGCAACTAGAATACCGACCGATACTATACTGTTGGGATGTAAGTTGCATGTTGTGATTCGGCATACATGGGGGGTGATAAAAATATTGGCTATTACCTGGCACGGCGCGACGGGAAACATTCCCGAAAGTGTGCACATAACTTTCGGGTGATATGACCGCCATCCTCTTCGTCGCTGGTACCCACGTCTGGATATGGGGTGCGGCATCGATGCTTGGCTTTACCGATCGCGTTCGCATCAGTGGGCTCGTTGAATGAGATGGTAGCCGGTTTTGGGGGCAACGCGACGTTGGCCTGAGGGGGCTCTGGGGGCAGAACAACAGTGTCGAATACCTTGCCATGTCGTTTGAAGTTGGTCGCTTCCGAGATTTCCATCTCTTCATGAATAATACCAGCATGCTGTCTAGTGGAGACCCTCGGGATGTTGATGGGCGAGGTCTTCGGCACGCGCGAGGCTAGCATCAGTACCGGAGAAGGAAGTTGTGATTCGTCTTCGTTCTCGGATGCATCCTCGCGGATAGAGTGCAGCGACATCGTCGACGAAGAGCGAATCGAGACCAAATTGACAGACGAACTTGCGTGCGAAACAACTGCTGGCGAATCGAGTTCGCCGAGCGGCGACCGCACTTCGTCTTCTGCAAGGCGATGACTAATGTCACGCACACGACCGAAAACTTGTTCTCGATCCATTGGGAATATCTCGAGAGAAGGATCGCGAAGGTCCAGGTCTTCTGCGTCAGAGCGCGGCATCCGATGTGGCAAATTACTTCGCTGAAAACGGTAGACACCGGAACTCAAACGCCTCGCAAAGGACGGGATATCCGGGATCTCGATGTTATGTTGCTTCCAAATGCTTCCCAGGCTGTCGTTGCTGGCTCTATCGGGCAGTGGATATGTTCGTTCGTGAGTCAACAGCGGCGTCCCCCCAAAGTCGAAATCGTTCTCGGCATCTCGTGTTGATTGGCGGTTGGCTCCAAAGATCCTAGATTTGAAGGCTTCGCGCAAACGCTCCGATGTGAAAGAATTGGTCTTGCTTGTCGACAACAAGTCCTCCTCACCGCTGATGATACGCCGGGTCTTCGAGCGCTGGCTTGCGGCATCATTATCACTGACGCCTCTACGACGCCGCTCTGAAGATGCGCCATCGGACTTAGGAAAGGCCTGAGTATCACTGGCATATTGCGCCTCGTGCGGTAACATCGGAGCAGAGTCGAGCTCGTCTGTTCTAGAGCTGCTGGAAGAGGTACTGTTTCCGACCTCGTGTGGTAAAGTGGGCGCCCGATTTAACTCTCCAGTGGTCTCACTGCCGTTTTCATGCGACATTGTTGGTGCACGATCGAGCTCTGCGACGCTCTCGTCGTCGTCGCCCTCGCTGGAACCATCGCTTGCCTCGTAATAGGCAATGTTGGCGTGGTAATCGGGAGCGGCACGTGGATCAAGCCAATCGTCGAAGGCACTCTCGTCGCTCACCCACCAGTCTGGCATCTCGTGCGGGAGTAGCGCACGGTCGAGCTCATTCAAGCCATGACTGTATACTGACGATGACCTCTGAGGACCGACCAGTGTGGGAGGATTGGATGTTTCCATTAGAAACATCATTCGCTCAGAGTACAGGCTGCTCTGCTCGGAGTCATCGAAATGACCAGGGACGGTCTCATGTCGCATTAACGGTGCGTGCGAAAGCTCATCGTCAGCGCCATTCTCCTCGTCTACCAGTGTCGTGCTGTACGACACACGTCGTTCTGCGGAGTCGCCATATGTAACTTCCGGACTGAGGGCCGCCTCGAATCGCATTGAAGGAGTGTGTTGAAATCCGGCAGGTTCATCAATCGCAGACGATGCGACGTTGGTCTCATGCCTCATCAGAGGGGCATGACCAAGTTCGTCGGGTTCAGAAGATGCCAGGTTGGTCTCATGCCGCATGAGAGGAGCCTGCTCGAACTCACTGATGTCTTGAATTTGAGAATCGTCGTCATCATCCCTGAGGACGGTCTCGTGGCGCATCAGAGGAGCATGCGAAAGCTCGTCTTGTTGTTCAATTCGATGCCTACCATCCGGGGTCGTCATCGTTTCGTGGCGCATAAGCGGGGCATTGTCTAACTCGCTAGCCTCATCGGGTGGTCGCACAGGGAAGAGAACGAAGGCTCGCGTAAATCCATTGGCAATGCTGGTAGGCATTGCCTCGATCAAAAGGCGTTGGTACTCCCTTGCCTGTTCAAGTGAAGAAGGCGTACCTGGCTGAGAGTCCG
The DNA here is from genome assembly GCF_001642045.1 of Paraphaeosphaeria sporulosa. Lineage (NCBI taxonomy): Eukaryota > Fungi > Ascomycota > Dothideomycetes > Pleosporales > Didymosphaeriaceae > Paraphaeosphaeria > Paraphaeosphaeria sporulosa. The sequence goes on along the minus strand of NW_017253374.1, from coordinate 386,927 downwards.
TACCACCATCGTCGGCGGTCATGGTCTCTTCTTGGATCGTAGCCATTGGCGGAGAGCGAGGACGAGGGCCCGGTCTAACGTCGTCTTGGGTGTGAAGACTGCTGCCAGGACATGTCAAAGTCCATCTCTTGCTCGATCACAGCATTACGTACCTGTCTGGCTCTTCTTTGAAAGTCTCATGGCGAAGAAGAGGTGCCTCCTGGTCGGCGTTGTAGCCGGGATCGACATCATACAGGAGATCTTCTTCTACGTCGGGCTCGCCTTGTGATACCATAGTTTCGCTGGTCTTCGGTCTCATGTCTAGGACTGTGTCAGCAAGATCTCGAGGTTGTAACTTCACAAAGCCAACCTGTCTGGGCGTGCCCACTGTCGAGAGGCGGGATGGAGACGAGCGGTATAAGGCCATCCTGCCTTCCAGTCCTACGTTCGGTGTTCTGAGCCAGGTCTCCGTTTGCCATGGTGGAAGAATCAGGAGTGCCCGCTCGAGGGATGTGCTCCGTATAGCCGACGTTGTTGTGGTTACCGGCTTGGTCCTGCGCTTTGCGTTTGTCAGCTTGATATAATGGCCCCAGTTCTGTGGCAAGCTGCTAAGAGGACGCCAGCTGCAACACACTGGTCGAATTGTTGGCCCAAAGAGTTCAGGTAGCACGGAAAAGTTGGAATGGGAGCGCTCACCGATAGGCATATTGTCGTCCAGGACCCAACGGTTACCAGCCCGAACCTTGTACTGGAAAGACTGCTCAGGGACGTTATATACTTGAATGCGGTAGGTGTTGGACGGAGGGCTGTCGGCGATCATCTCTAGAGGCGTTTGCCAGCTATTGAGAGAGGTCCACACGACGACCGGCGGGGCGTCCGCAAGGTGGATGGTGATCGTCGCGCGACCAGTGAATTGAACGTCCTTGTCCATGCTGGGAGACAGAAGAATAGAGGGCAGCGAAGCCTCAGAAGCCACGGAAACCGAAGGTCTACGCGGGTCAGTATCTGAAGGCTCACCAGGCTGCTGCGATGAGACTGACGCGTCGTTTGCGATGGCGGCGCGCTGCTCGGGAACAATACTGTCAGCAGAGGTTGAGGATAAGTCTTGGAATGGAGCGCTTGTGGGCTCTGTACTACTGAAGAGCACCATAGACTCGTTCCGAGAACGGTCACTCATGACGGGAAGAGAGGGAGAGTAGGTGATAGGGAGTGAATCGAAATGCGGATGAAGAAGAGAAGGAGAGAGCCTACAATGGCGGGCGGCGTTTTATCTGCTGCGGCAGCAAAGGCAGGCGTAGGTAGTCGCGACTGCCCTCACGAGTGGACGGGTTAGGGCGTGTTTACTACCCTGGTGCTACCGGAGGCCTGTGCAATACCGAAGGAAAGAAGAGAGGTAGTATACGACAGATCCCTCCGCTTGTCCAGGCGTTCCCGAGAAAAACGGCGTCGATCGAAAGCTATAACAACTATCTCTTGACACCTCGCTCTCCTGTGAGGCCGTCCAGAGAGGAGGTATGAAGGCATCAACGGCTCGTGCAGTATCAACTCCACCGCCCTGGGCGTAAGGAAGCTAAATCGTCTTCCAGGCTTCACAAGCATGAAATTCGCGCCCTGCTATATGTTGTGCAGTATCTTAGTGACGTTCATGTGGTCTTACTAAGGAGCTATGGATACCGGGCGAGCCGGGGTCACACATAGGGCTTGCGCCACATGTACGAAATAACCGGGATCCGGGATCCGGGGCCCATCAACACGCCGATCGCGTTGGGCTCCAGCCTTTCAACATTGAACATTATTTCCACCTGCATCATCAAGGAGTCGCCCATTGGGTAAAGACTCGTGCACTGCAGCGCGCACATTGTAGAAAGGCCCACATGGGTGGTGGTATATTATCGCGTCACGTAGACATCATGCTACTGCTTTCCCCGCAACGCTTCTACGCTAATCACTGGCTCCCGTGTCTCAACAACTCCCTATTGCAGTGACCGCTGTGACGCTCTCCTCGCTCAGAATAAGCTCTGCACGACGTACTGTGTAGTCCCTGAAAACTTCGGACACCTGCGAGAAGGCCCTACCGCGAGCCCATCCTTCTGCCTCTTCCATAGGCGATGGTGCGGTGCGGCACCAGATCCGCGACAAGACACACAAGCAGAGCAGCGAAGCTGATGTATTGCCACGCAAAGAAATCCTAGATACTTTCGAACGAGGAGAACGTGCAGGAGGTCGCTCGCTGCCTCGGCGCCTGTCTAGAGAGCGGATGCCACAAGCACTACCATCGTGGCGTGGCAAGTGGTAACTCTTCCTTGTGGCGCCTCTGGTCTTTGTCCTGGAAAACTTCACGACCTCAAAACCGAGTCTCATCCAATCAAAGACACGCACGGCACGCCGCAAGTACCGGGGCCCATCTGCCCACCGTCGTAGTGCTGGTACCGCGCCAATGACTTCGGGATGGAGTACGTGCGTTTTGGAACACATCAGCCTGCGTGTCAGGTAGAAGATGTTGCAAGACTTCGATTCATATAATCAAAGGTTTGTGAATGCTAGAACCGCAGCTCATTAGACGGCAGCCTCCGGAATTGAGAGCCCTGTAAAGCCAACGCTCCTCCTGGGTGAGACAGGCACATCCACGAACATCGCCCTCGATAGCCGCGTGTTGACTGTCCGCGCTACTCCGATCTGCGTCGTGCTGTATGGGTCTGGGAACGCTTCGCGATCGACCTCCCCGTCTTCTGAATCATCGAAGAATGTCAACCGCTTCGTGTTCTCTAACTCGCCGAGAGTCGAGACCGACCTATTCGGAAGAGAGCCAAGAGTGGATACCGACTTGTTCGGGAGGGTGTCAAGAGTGGAAATAGACTTGTTCGGGAGCATTGAGATGGTACTAGGAAGCTTCTGGAGTCCCTGGGCCTCTCCACGTCTGTTGTTAAAACCCGGTTCGATGAGTGTGGGGACATGCGACGGCGATAACGTTCGTGAATGGGCAAAGCCAGACCATATCTGCTTCAATAGCGGGCTCAGACTTGGCAGGGAGGCGGCGACGATGCCTACGTCGACCTCGATTTGGGACCAGAGCGGGATCCAACGGCCCTCCCAGCTGGAATCACCAGAAGGTCGCATCCCGGCTTTTGTGCCGGCTGCTGTCGCGATTTGGCACAATCGGATGATGGATGCTACGAGCGGTAATAGCCCAATGGAGAAGACCAAGACAAGCAAATCTATAACGATTAGCAGATGCAAGGCTGGGATGGGTGGTCACATACAGCGCTGCTTCCTATCGATCCTCAAGATAGCCAGTAATGGTAACGGAAACACAAGCAAGACCAGGTTGATGAATACATCGATTCCGGCCTGCGAGAGGTAGAATGGCACCCACGCTATGCACTTCCTTGCCGGATTTTCCAAATCGAAAATTGCTGTTACAGGCAGACAGTTAAACATCTCCACCTGAGTTGGATTAGATCTCCGTGATGGTCGCCGGGCTTATTGATCTCTTACAAAAAAGGTAGAGAGGGTAAAGGCTGTGATGGCCGCCCACATAGACCAGACTACCGCTCCTCGCAAGAACCAAGGAAGACCCTTTTGCAACGAGCAAATACGATGATACAAAACCAGTATACTCAGCTTCACGGCCCTCGTCACTATTAGCTGCAGGTCTAGCGGTCGGATCGAATATGACTTACCCGTTCGCCACATAGTAAAGTAGCATGTTGATGTACTTGTACTATGAGTGTATCAGCACGAGCATGCATGTGCTTTGTGCTATACTCAACTTACCATGAGAATCTTGCTGATCTCCTCCTTCTTTGAAGCGCCGAACTGTAGTTTTTGCCCATGGTGTACTTGGAACTGAAGTGCGACTGTTTCTCCAGCGCCGACGAGCTATACCATTGTTACCATTGCACGAATGGTTGATGATCAGAGAATCAAACTCACCAGAGCAATGCCGATGAGCAAGTCGTCCAAGCCGAATTTCTTGACAAGCCACCCGCGAGTGACAAAGCTGTGGATCTGTCAGCGCACCGGTGAGCCATTGGGCCGTCGTACTTACCGCAGTGCCACGAACGAGACCGCGATAGCATATACCGCGATACTAACCCGAGCGATCGTAGGACCACAGTCTTCGGAGGTTACTGTTTGTGCCATCACCGCATGTCTCTGCACAGAAGCATCGATCAAGGGATATGAAGTCAGAACCACAAGACGAAAACCCCAGTGGGCCGATCAGGGGGATATATTCACGGTAACAATGCCAGATCGTTGCGAGTCGTCATTCCCAAGGCTTGACCAGAACGCCGAAGTCAATAGCACCGTCTCTGCAGCCCACCCATTCATTATCGGGTCCCGCATAGGTGCGGCTGTTCCTTCCGGTCGTTCCTGAGTCGGTACTGGATCTACGAAGGCGGCTAATCAGCCTATTGGTCACTTTCCGTTATTACAAGTGTGGCTCCTGAGTCGAAATACGCGTGCGTGGTGTTCGCTCGTAAGCCTGTCTGCTAGCGGTACCGACGCGCTGGAAAAGGGATCTTTAGTAGCACGTTGTCGCGGGAGTGCGACAGGGTTGGCGCCCGAAGAAGGTTCTGACGGCCAGGTACAACCATTTCCAACAGGGACTGTATGCACGTCTCACGTTCACTCAGGGAAATGATACTCGTGCCCAACCTCGACTTCCCTTCTAAACTCACGCTCGACCATCGAGATGGATCATGCATTGCCTCGCAAACTCATCATGTGCCATCCCAAATACGAGTGCAAATCAAGCTAGGCTCTTAGCGTTGCGACTACCAAAAGCCTCACGACACCACCTCAGAATCATCCAAGCGCCCCGTCGCCTTTCTGGAAGGTCGAGCGTAGTTTTACGCGTTGGTGAAACCCAGCCTCGTCGGCGCCCTGCAGACCCTGAACCAGAGATACTCCCGTGCCACCATGAGCACGCTACAGCTGCGCGATGTGTAGCCTAGGCGGCGTTCTTTCTAGAAGTTTTCCAACAGGTTTGGCGTCATCACAATTCCTGTTCGACTGGAAGGATTCCCATCCGAGGGCTAGGTCCAATTATGAAACGCTAAGTGCCCTTTCGAGCGCAACCCGCTCAGTCTGTACAAGCGTTGCAAGACACCTCACAAGCCCCATTAGAATACATGTCACTCGCATTAACAATCGGATTACGATATCACATCGAAGATCGCTGACCTTCGTCAACATCTGTGTGCGCCTCTACAAGTCCAACCTTTGGTTCCTCCTCGGCAGTTTTCTGACGGATGAGCTGACCGAAAGGTCAGAAGACATCGAAACAGCCATTACTTACTCTGCATGACTGGCGTCACCTCGGTAACTGCGGGTGTTCGAAGGCTTTTCTAGAAGGTTTCCCATCGCCGACCTTGTGCTGCAGCTCCACCTTCAAATGGGAGCCATGCACGGCTACGAAGTACCAACTATTAGATACGCATCCCACGCATGCAAGCATTTAAGGCAATCGCATTATCTTCCAGTATGGGTTCGAAGAGTTAAGCTAGTACCCATTTCCCGGTCTGTCGGAACTCGTTACGCTCATGGCGATCGATCAGACAAGAATCCAAGATCCAGTTGACCCAGCGCTGGCAGCCAATCACACGCCTTTACGCTATTGGATCTGTACGAGCATTGAAATGGATGAGTCGGTTGTATCCTCTCCATCTCTCCCTTTGTGCATGCCCTCTGTTCCGGAGAGAGTTTCGCGGCAGCTGGAAGTTTACTGAACACGAAGGCATACTGGCCACAGATGGTACACGAGGCATGCGTTCACCCTAATAGACTGTGTCAATGAGTGGCTAGCCACAACCTCACACTGCTCCTTCCGCTTTATAGGAAACGTAGGCTCGCCCGCTGTGTAATCAATGGTGCCGATCGTATGCTAGCGCTCTCATTGCTAGTTAACATTAAGGACCATCATCCAAAAGTCAGAGCTTTCTAGGTCACAACACGTTCCGCTCGTACCGGGAACCTTGCAGGGCGCCGCGATAGGGATCACAAAAACGACGATTCACCCAACTGCCACAAGTGACCTCGTCCTGGGTAACAATACAACCTACAAAGGAGTCGGTCCTCACAGACACACTAGACACCCGAACTCCTGGGCTGATGTAGCTTGTACGTGATGAGCTCCACAAGTATAGAACGTGCTCTGTATCTCCAGAGAAAAAAAGGCGTAACATCCTCGGCACATCTGCGTTGCAGGTCAATTCCAATGGCAGTCAACCCAGTCAGCGCAGCGGGAGAGGCCACCCAGCCCTCGTGATAGCCTTTTGGATGGACGTTGTCGACAGCCTTGAGAGTCGAGAATATGACGTCCCTTATTTTCATCGAACTTGTCGATAATGGCATCAGCTGCGCTATGATAGAGACCTGCAGACTGGGGTCGACTGCTGCTTCCATCAGCAGCAGAGCATTCGCGAGGAAGCAGCTACTCATGGTATAGTCGTCAATGTTGATACACCTGAGGATCCCTCGCATACGGAAGCATGTCCAGGCGAACGTCAAGATACAGTCGAAGACACGAAGCCCAATGCCTCGTTTTTCGCTTCCAAAGCTTGAGCAAGGCGATGCCATTCTCCCTACGCGACAAAACAAATGCAAAGTCACTACTGGCACTCAGACACGAAGGTACATACTTCAACTCTTTGAGACTGAATCAGCACCTGGGTGTCTGATGAAAATGGGGTGGCCACTTTTTGACCCTGGAAATTCGCGGTCTTATATACGACAAGCTGCACTCACGCTTTTACCTGATAATGTTCCAGGAGAAATTGTCGCTGTGCTGTTCGCTAATGGACAACCTAGTACAATTAAATCTGTCCTCGAAAGGGTCTCTCGTGCGAACGCTTTGACGAAACGCTCCCGGTGTATTTGCGACGCGCCGTCGCTGTCTAGCGGCTTCTGATTTCACTCGTACCACGATGCTATGTCGATAGACAGCACAATGCACCATGACCATAATAGTCAGTGTCGCATTTGAACAAAGAATCACCGGAGAGATTTCTTTCAGTGTCAACACACGGGTGACAGGCATGGCTTTATGTCTTGCACTGGTGTTCACAACACGGTACCCTGTCGGATCGTCCCGTTGCCCCGCTGCTAGCTCGCGGAAAAACGGGCGCTTTTGGCTATACTAACTGTCACCACCAACCTAAGGCGTCCGGGGCCCAGAGTCCGATGTTCGAGATTCCGGTAGATGCCTCCTGAAGGGGTGAGGCGTTGTCGCCAGGTTCTACAAGCCGTCCCTGTCGGTCTAGGCGCTCTTGCTTTTGCCGCGCAAGAGTTTGTTCGATGGCAAAATCCAATCCTCGACAACTCGCACCGTTCCTACATCCAATAGACTCGCTGCAACGGCTGCGCAATTGGAGTGCTGGTTACCACCCGATCTCGGACGGTTTTGAGTTACGCGTGATGGCAAGAACACGAAAAGAGGAGGGTGCAGCGATCGGGGGCGTCGCGAGCGGCGAAGGCAAAGACAACGTACTGACATCTTCGGCCGGTACAGAGATCACTACTGGGCAAACGCAAAACGACAGTAATGACATGGTCCGCATGGGGAAAGTTCAGGAGCTGCGTAGAAATTACCATTCTCTTTCCGCGCTGGCCTTCACCGTCATCATCCAAGGAGCTTGGGAGGTGCTCTTGACCGCGACAACTCAGGGATTGGTTGATGGAGGGCCTGCAGGCTTGATATGGTCATATGTCTGGACCTTTATCGGCTTCTCATTTGTCGTTGCATCACTTGCCGAGATGGCATCGATGGCACCGACTGCCGGTGGCCAATATCACTGGGTATCTGAATTCTCGCCTCCCTCGGTACAAAAGCCTTTCAGTTTCTTCATCGGTTGGATGTCGACCCTCTCCTGGCAGGCGGGTACAGCTTCGGGTCCTTATCTTGTCGGCACGCTTATCCAGTCCTGCGCTATCGTCGTCTACCCTGACTACGCGCCGACTGGATGGCAGGGTACACTTATGGTCATTGCCATTACGCTCCTGGTCTGGGTGTTGAACGTGTACGGCGCCAATTTGATGCCCCTTTTCCAGAATTTGATGCTAGTGTTCCACATCGTAGGCTTTCTTGTCATTATTGTTATATTGTGGGTTCGTTCGCCCCGCGCCACGGCGAAAGCCACCTTCACAGAATTCACGAACGATGGTGGCTGGAACTCGATCGGTCTAGCTCTCATGGTTGGCCAGATATCCGCAATATATGCCTGCATCAGTAAGTGGGCACTTCTCTGTATGCAACGAAGTACCATCTCACAATAAGACAGGCACCGACGCAGCAGCACACATGAGCGAAGAAACCCAAGATGCCGGCAGAACAGTTCCGCGAGCGATGCTGGGAGCCTACTTCTTGAATGGCATTTTGGGATTCGTGTTCCTCATCAGCTATATGTTCATGATGACAGACGTAGAAGCTGCCCTTGAAGATGCCACCGGGTACCCGCATATTTGGGTATTCAGTCAGGCAGTTCCCAAAGGCGCTGTCGTGGTCCTCAACGCCATTCCGACTATCCTCATCTTCGCTGGAACCCTCAGCTTCAACTTGTCCACATCAAGACAAACTTGGGCCTTCGCGCGAGACGAAGGATTCCCTCTCAGCGGATGGCTGGGCAAAGTCCACCCAAAACTGCATGTGCCGGTGAATGCCATCACGTTTACTAGTATTTTCACTGTTCTGCTGTCCTTGATCAACGTCGGATCAAACGCGGCCTTCAACGCAAGTACGTCAACTTCGCATCTTGCCCTAAGCAAAGACGTCAGCTGACAAGGAGATAGTTATCTCGCTCAACGTGGTCTCACTCATGATCACCTACATGTTTAGTATAGGTGCTGTCCTGTACCGCCGCATCTACCATCCTGAGCTACTACCGCGCTGCAGGTGGTCGCTGGGGCGATTTGGAGTTCTTGTGAACAGCGTCGGTCTTCTCTACGCCACACACGCCTTCTTCTGGTGTTTCTGGCCGAACGCAACGCCTTTTGCACTGGAAGACTTCAATTGGTCCGTCGTTATGTTCGTCGCTGTTGCGGTTCTGTGTCTTGTAGACTACGCGATTCGAGGAAGGAAAGTCTACAAGGGCCCTGTGGTCCTAGTAGAGGGATGGCATAATTCTTGAAGACATTGTGAATACAGTGGCATGTTCGGCGGACGGTTGGGCTGTACAGCGGATGTGGAAAGCTATCCCGGCATATCCATCACGACGTACATAGAGCACATGCATCAGGTACATATACTCTCTATAGGTCGATACACCAATAGAGGGCATTATATGCCTCTACTTTCTTCGGTAACGTTGCTAATATTGTCTTGAAGAGCTGTTGGGTAGATAAGTTGACGCTGCGAGACACGCGTCCAAACAAATAACAATCTCCCAAACCTCACGTATATGAACGAACCACGCTGGTGGGATAGCAAATTACGCAACGTCGGAATAAACATCACGAGTCATGCCGATCTTCGGTGTAAGATGGCTAGGGTAATTGCAGGTTGGTGCTACGAACTAACCTCAACCGGATAGCCAATGCGAAATACGGCCCATGTTCCTACACGCGGAGCAGACTACATAAGGAATGCAAAGCTCTTTAGGAGGTGTCGCTCAGCATTGCATTCTATAAGCCGGCAGAATGGCGCACGTCCTCGTTATCGGGCAAGTTAAGAGACATCTTTGCGACTATGAGGAATGCTGACAGGGAGCAGCGCCGGTGTTATTGGTTTGCAAACCGCGAACGATTTGCTCGACAATGGTTACAAGGTCACTGTCCTGGCAAGGCATTGGCCTGGGAATGAGAGCATCGAGTACACATCGCCATGGTAAGTCCCTCATGTATACGTAGTCTTTCAGCTCAACATCGACTGTTTAGGGCTGGAGCTATATGGCATACGCAAGCTTTACCTGATCAAATAGAAGTTTGCGATTGGCAGAGGCAGAGCTACAAATACTGGATGGATATCCTGGAGAACGAAGCTGAAGAATCGGAGAAGATGGGTATTCAGGTACACGATGCCACCCACAGACTCAATGCCCATATGCTCATTGATTGCAGCGTGTACCTATCGTGAAATACTCGTAAGTAATCCGTGAATTGAGAGGCTAGTATATTGAAGCTAGGATAGGGTCGACGAGAGGAATGATCCTGCATCGCCGCGGTTGTGGTTTTGCGACCTTGTACAGGACTTCGCCCTCATACCCACGTCCGATCTCCCGCCAGAGGGTCCAAAGAGCGGCAACTCGTTTACAACCGTCCTAATCAACCCAACAAGATACCTCACCTACCTTCTCACCCGAGCAAAGTCTCTCGGCGCAGAGATGATCACCGCAACACTTCCTGAGTCAGCCTCCATCTCAAACACCATCTCCGCAGCTCTCAGCCATCTCGACAGAAAGAACGCCGAAGTCGTGATCAATTGCACCGGTCTCGGCGCGTCCAAGCTTTGCGATGAAGCCGTGTTTCCCATACGCGGCCAGACTCTCCTCGTGCGCATCACGCCGCCCCCACCAACATCCCGCATCACAATCTGGGACAGCGACCCCGTAACATACATCCTCCCACGCCGAATCACGCCCTTTTCCGCCGGGCCTTCAGATGCGACCTACTTCATCGGGGGAACCAACGACACTGGCAATTGGGACCCCGAGCCCACGCCTGTGATATCGCAAGGTATACTAGAACGAGTGAAGAAGGTCATGGTAGGTTGGACGGGTGAGGATGCGCAGATTGAGGTGTTAAGAGAGCAAGTGGGGTTGAGGCCGGGGAGAAAGGGTGGACCAAGGGTGGAGCTTGAGGATGTGGATGTCGGAGGGAAGAAGGTCAAGGTTCTGCATCAGTATGGACATGCGGGGGCGGGGTATCAGAATTCGATTGGGAGTGCGAGAAAGGCGCTGAGACTTGTGGAACAAGCTCTGGGTTGAGTCCTTTGAGTGTATGTGGGCTAAGAAGAGGTATGGATCTGACTTGCGGGAGATCCTTTGATTCTTGGGTATAGTTGTGTTGCCACCAATTTCTCGAATCATCTCCCGATAAATGAGACTCCTTCCAGGAGCGGAGATTTCCTTTAGTGAACTGCGCGTAGATGTTCTACTCGTCCAGCGCGTGCACGCTCGTGGTAAAGTGGGGCCACCCAACAAACACCAGTACCAAGATCTATACTCACCCAAACCACGGAACAAATCGCCAGCGGTCGTTTTTCTAGTCACGATTTGGCACTCAAACACTTATAAGCCGGTGCCTCTCCCAACTTTGTTTGGACAATACTCGACAAAGTATGGCCGCGAAGCGTTCCCAATCCCGTTCCCCGTCGCCGAGTGAAGTCACCTTCACCAGGGACAAATACCCCATGCAGCGCCATTCCCGGCAAGAGTTCCTTCGCCAGAACAAGCGCCAGGCTCGCAGACCAGCGCAACCCACCGAAGCGATGGTTGCTACAAGTGCGGCAGCAGGCCCTGACACAGCGCCCGCGACAACCTTACTGACCACCTCTGTCAACTCGATCTACCGTATCCGCTACGACAGCCTCCCTCGCAACAACAGTATTGGCCATGCTGAAGTCGATGAGGGCCCCAGAACCGGATACACCAACGACTCGGACCTGGCGATACTAGCTGCGGGGTTCTCATGGAACTACCATTTGACAGGCAAGCGTTGGGAGGTACAAGAAGTCAGAGTGGGGGAGACAGGTGTGCGAATGCTTATGCGAATGGACAACGGACCAGTGGAATTGAAGGATGGAACCTGGGCTACTTTCTATGGTAGGTCTTCACTGTGAAGAGTGACTGGGTGTTGACTAGACGTAGCGTAGGTTTATCTCGGATGCCGGTCTAGGTGGGAGACGCGGTCCTGGAGCAGAAGACTGAAGCAGCTGAGAAGTTTATGGTTTTGAGTGTCGTAGACTTCCGCTGACCTTGTATCTGAGAGACAGGTACAACGCTATCATGGGAACCCGCGATCAGCTCAGGGAGCAAGAGAAACTGGAAGCTGAGCGACTTGCAATTCATGACCGGAAGAAGCAGCTAGAAGATGAGGACTCGTATGTTTGGCCGCCATATCGACCGGAGGATTGGAGGCAACAGCTCGAGGAGGCTGCAACACAACAGTCTACAGAGGATGGAGAGCAAAAGCAAATATGCAATCCGAGTGACACCGTGTCAGAGCATAGCCTATGATGATTAGGTTGGCCGCCGATTTTGGCCGATGGAAGCGTTCGACTGCGTCCGCGGGAGGTTGCGACTGTGGGTACAAGTCATGCCGCATAGAACTTGCCTTTGTCTAAGAAAATGAGATATAGGAGAGACCAATCGGCCAGCAGTATCTGATTATGATGAAGTTGGGATCAAGCGCTACGATGAAAGATGTTCAACCTAAGATCTTGTTACCCGTCATGTACCTCGGCGCCCCAGGCCAGCATCCCCGCCCCCTCATCACCTCGACTACAACAATTTTCGCTGCGGTTACCCGCATCCGCAACTTTCGCCGCATCTCGACTCCGTTATCGCGCATGATTAGTTCATCATACGATGCGGGCCGTTCCTAGTCATGGCCGACCTCATGGCCGACGTCAGTGTGGGCGATACGTTGCGTAAGTAGGACGAGCCGAGGCTGTTTCTGTGGGTGGACCCTCTCTTGTCGACTTCATCGCCCTATAGTTTTTTTTGATTGCCTGCTTCGAAATCAACGGGGCGGACGAAGAGCGGAGTTCTTTCATAGCTGTGACCATTCGAGAGTACTTAGTCGCTGGTAGACCCTTCTGCTTTCTAGACATCTGGACCCTACGTCACGTCACATCATACGACAATTGTACTTTACCCTCCCCCACCATTGTTCGTTCCTAAATCACCCAATCTACTACCATAATGTCGCCCATTCCCAAGCAAACACGTCAATGGATCGTCAGCAACCCTCCGAAGACGAACGTCTCCCTGAGCGGAGATGATGCAACCTTCAAGCTCCAGACCGTCGACACACCTTCCATCACCGACGGACAGGTCCTCGTCAAGCTCAAGTACCTTTCCAACGACCCCGCGCAGAGAGGTTGGATCCAAGATGGCGCCGATGCCGAGCGCCTCTACGTCCCTCCGGTCCGTCAAGGCGACGTTATGCGCTCCTTCGGTATCGGCGAGATCGTTCAATCGAAGGCAGAGAACCTAAAGGAAGGCCAGCTTGTATCATACATGGCCAACTGGACAGACTATAGAGTGCTCGAGGCGAAGGAGGCCACGCCGATCCAGGAAGACAAGGAGGCAGGCATCAAGGCTACACACTTCATCGGCGCTCTCGGTGGACCTGGACTTACCGCTTACTACGGTCTCGTTAAGGTCGCAGAGGCAAAGGCAGAGGACACCGTTGTGGTCAGCGGTGCTGCTGGTTCCACTGGTAGCATGGTCGTTCAGATCGCAAAGCACGTACTGGGTTGCAAGCGGGTCATTGGTATTGCTGGCGGCGCCGAGAAATGCTCGTGGGTGGAAAGCTTGGGCGCTGATGTCTGTGTTGACTACAAGGCGGCCGATTTCGAGGAGAAGCTCATCAAGGCGACCGACGGATACGTTGAGGTGTACTTCGACAACGTTGGCGGCCACATCCTCGATACGATGCTGAAGCGCATCAAGCGCTATGGCCGCGTCGCCGTCTGCGGCTCCATTGCGACCTACAACGACCCTGAGTCAACGAACTTGAAGAACTGGTTCGAGGTCATTGCCAACCGCATTGAGCTCAAAGGTTTCATTGTGTTCGACGCGTACCTCAAGGGCAACGGACAGGAGATGGTGGATACTGTTAGGAATGCGGTGAAGGACAAGAAGATTCAGATCGAGAAGCAGGAAGAGACCATCGTGCCAACGAAGTTTGAAGATATACCCAAGACGTGGACAATGCTGTTTGAGGGTGGCAACAAAGGAAAGCTGGTCACCGAGTTGACGAACTAATCGAATTTTTAGAGAAAGGAAACAAAATAGCTCAATAGAACGGACTGTCAGCCTACGAATGGAATGAAATTCAAGCCTGATCAGGTGTATATTCCATCTGGATCTGCACGCTGTGCTCAATATGCTGTACAGTGTTCGCAGTGCTCTGCTCTAAGATGATTTGTTGGCAAGGCTTGCTATCTGCACGAGCATCTCGAGCTGCAGTCCGATGCTGACAGGGAGGATGACTGCAGCGCAGATGGTGAACGGTGGGAGGAAGTACTGCTGAGCAGCTCAATAGCGATACTGTACCTTCAGCTGCAAGACGACGATTGCTCCTGGGGCTTTGCTGCGCGAATCTGGTCACGCTGGTCAGCTATCAACCAAGAAGGATTTCCGGTCGGAATTTGGAAAGATGCGTCCTCTACTTGAAGGTATCTCCTATAATGTATCTCCACACATTTCCTGTCATTGTCGTGTTCCTACACATGCCTCCTACACATACCTCCTGCTTCAATATTGTAGCGTAGCTTGCAGTCTTGTCTAGGAACGCTCACTAGCTGACAGACTTCCATCAAATGCCTTGTCTTGTTTGGGAGAATTTGCGATGAGGTCTCCCTTTGTGAAGGGGTTAAAAAGCTTGCACTTTGGGCTTGCGCAAGGATCTGGTCCCACAATGCGTGCGGCGGACTGCATCGTTGGAGAAAGGGAATACGATAGCCGAATAGGAAACACTGACCAACTCGCAATGAAATGGCATGCAAGTTAGATTTGCACCATACGTTTTCGATTGAATGTTCCTCGTGCACCGGTCGACCGACCTGAACGTACAGCGGACATGAGCGATGCGTTGCCCGCTGCAAGCTGCGCCCAGCCTCACAAATCTTCAGTTCTTTGTTGCGCAATGTGGAATGATGTGATAAGAGTTCTGTTATGATCTGCCTGACGTCTTAGCACATATACCATGCCTGTAAGATGCGCCACGTGCGATGCCATCTGACATCGTGACCACCACACAATTTGGCAACCGTGGTCCTCAATCAATCTGATAAGGTGGGTGAGAAGCATCGCAGCGAATTCCAAAGTCAAATAAATGTGCAAGGTAGGTACGCGGAGGTGCAACCTCCGAGAGCACTGAGACATTCACGGCGTGCCTTGCTAAATCTGGTCCCGAGCGCTTCGAAGCTACCCCTCCCCCACTTGCCAATTCCAGCATCTCGCCGCACTCGTAAACGCGTGCCAGGCATCATTTCCCATCCTTTGACCGTGGCACCGCAAGGCACGCGTCTTCGGTGTCGATTTATCCGGTGCCTCAAATCCTTCTTTTACCCGCCTGGCTAGGAACGATAGGAGGGGCACGCGCAGGCGATTCCGCGCCAGAACCCCACCATGCCCCTCTGCGACCGTACCAGCCGCCCGCAAATCAACCATCCCACGCCCGTATGGCGGCTCTTTCCCAGCTAATCATTAGGATCTTCAGAGTTTTCTCTTCTAGAAACCGATCGGAGAGATCAGGCCGCATGGTAATTATCCAGGGTGCCGCGTGCGGGCGCTATCCAAGCCTCACTGCACGAGCTTCCACGGGGCGTCAAGTCGGATGGGGGAGTACGCCCTCCTACGCACGCAGCTGATGTGCAGCAAATAGATGCACGCGAAGCCTCATCCCGAACCCTTGGTTATGCGTGAATTAGAGTCAGTGGCAGAATGTGAAGCCGTGGCGTTACTGGTCCATTGTTGCCAAAGTACCGGTCGCAGATGCAGGGTCGTCTATCTCGTGGGCCTCGCGCGTTACGCGAAGACGCGGATATAGACACGTCCTGCCGTCGGGTCCTCAGGTTAAGGGAAGCTCGGTCTGGCGGCTGACGTATATAAGATCGAGCCGCGGCTGCTTTCCGTCCTCCATAAAGCTTGAGACTTCCCGTCGTCATTTTTTACCCATCCTTTGTTTACGTACCCTAACAACTTCAAAATGTCTACTCCAAGTATCAAGCTCAACGATGGCAACAGTATGCCCCAGGTGGGCTTCGGACTGTGGAAGGTAGACAACAAGACCTGTGCCGACCAGGTGTACGAGGCCATCAAGGTCGGATACCGGCTATTCGATGGTGCTTGCGGTATGTGATGTTCTGTTTCGTGAAAATTCCACACGGCCCTGGCGAAAGGCGGTCCAGCGGAAGGAACGAAAAAGGCTCGGTGGCTGTTGACTCGTGGCAATCAGATGGAGATGCGGTCGGATTCCAGCGCCGAATTGCCGGTGGAGGGATCCCTGCACAAGATGGCCTCACTTCTGTTGTACGAGCTAAAGCAACTGATCACTGACGTCTTGCATTAGATTACGGAAACGAAGTTGAGTCCGGCCAGGGTATTGCCCGCGCCATCAAGGAGGGCATCGTAAAGCGCGAGGACCTCTTCATCACCTCGAAACTGTGGAACTCCTTCCACGACGCCGAGCAGGTTGAGCCCATCACCCGCAAGCAGCTCGCAGATTGGGGCATTGACTACTTCGACCTCTACCTGATCCACTTCCCCGTCGCCATCAAATACGTTGCCCCCGAAGTACGCTACCCTCCCGGTTGGTTCGTCGATGATGCAGGCACCAAGATCGAGCACAGCAAGGCGAGTTTGGAGAGCACATGGAAGGCGATCGAGCAGTTGAAGAAGAAGGGACTGGCCAAGAGCGTGGGAATCAGCAACTACACCGGCGCACTGCTCCTCGACCTCTTCACATACGCGGAGATCACACCCGCAGTGCTGCAGATTGAGCACCACCCTTACTTCACGCAGGAGAACCTTGTGAAGCTTGCAAAGGAGCGCGGTATTGCCATCACAGCATACTCGTCTTTTGGACCGTCGTCATTCATTGAGTGCGATATGAAGATTGCGGCGGACACACAGCAGTTGTTGTCGCACAGCCTGATCACCGGCATTGCGGAGAAGCACGGCAAGACTGCGGCGCAGGTTCTACTACGGTGGGCGACACAGCGCGGACTGGCTGTTATCCCCAAGAGCAACGATCCGAAGAGGTTGGCGCAGAACTTGGATGTTGTGAACTTTGATTTGGGCGAGGATGAGATCCAGAAGATCTCGGACTTGAACATCAACCTCAAGTTCAACGTACCTACAAACGTAAGTATTGGTCTTTTTTTTTGTTCGCGCGGCTGCTAATCGATCTTTAGTACGGCATTCCTTGCTACGTTTTCGCATAAGCGTAAGCTGGCGTCTTCTGCAACTGGTTTGATTTCAAGGTGTTGAGTGTACAACGCAATGGGCGTACCCTTATGGCATGCGTCTCAGATACCGCTTTATGAATCAGAACTCGATATCCCTTCTACCCTCTATATGTCTTCTGGTGGCCTCCTGCCTCTTTCAGAACTCCTTCGCGTGATAGTACCGACACTTTTTTCTCGCTTTATTGGATTTGAACAGTGCGATACATGACACCGATAGTTAGCCATGAACTTGAAGAAAAGAAAACCCGTTGAGGCTTGTCGGTGAGCAGACTCAAGGCGGTTAAGATGACTATATGCCCAGAACCTTGAAAGAGGGTTCGCACGTGACTTGTCAACTAATTCCACAGGGACGCCGGCACTCTCTCCTCTCGGCCGGCCTAGCGGCACCCACACGCGTCTCCTGTACTTTTTTTTCGACTTGTGAATTCTGAACGAGACGTCGCCATACGGATCTCCGCTTGCTAGAATGTGTTGCGGCTCGTATTTGCTTCTTTCAGCTGTGGCTGGACCAGACCCAGAAGCGGACGCTACTCTATGCAGTTTCCAAGCCACGCCTTGCCCAGACCTCGTTCTTTATATGCAGCTGAGGACAGTCGCCGCAATCCTGTAATGCAAGGCTGCGTTTCAAGGTATTTGACGATGGCGTGCCCGTTCTCGTCTTTCGGCGTTGTTCGCTCGAAACCTCGCGTATAGGCTCAGTTAGAAACGCGCAGCGCGCATCCACGACAAATATGCGGTTTACAACGCGACGTTCGACATCCCACAATGTCTGCTTGCTCTTCTTGGCTCTACAAGCAACTGGAACACTCGCGATCTCGATAGACGACAAGGAAAAGATGCGGAACATCACCGTAACTCTCCCCGAAGGCACACATATCTTCAACGACTCCGAAATCATCTGCACGCCCGCCAAATGGAAGGATATCGCCATCTTCTTTCTCGTCAACTACGTGACGCACGCGCTTACGACCGTTGTTCTCCCCGGCGAAGGCTGGGAGTCGTATCTGACCAACGCACTCGCGTCGCTCATGTTCCCCGGTTTCGGCGCGTATCGCGGCTTACGAGCTATCTTTGTAGGGTGGGCGACGGTGCGCAAGCGGTTTCGTTCCGAATCATGGGAGCATGTTGATGGCGAAACGAAGCACATGCATAAGCACAAAGCGAGAAGGGCCAGGGATTTACAGAAAGCCAGGAGAGCAGGGGCGCTTTGTATGATTGTGAGGTCCAGTGATTGGGAGCCAAGAGATGGTGATGTGATTGAGAAGAACGTTATGTTAGTCCAGGGTTCTGCGAGAGAGAGTTTCTTCAACGGCAAAGGGAAGAAGGAAGCCGTGGTCACAGAGCAGGAGATAGACGATGACCAGTCGTTGCTTCGGGATTCGTACTTCGAGATGCGGAGCATGTCAGGAGGCACGAGCGCGCCCGGGATCCAGCTACATACGTACTCTACGCCGTGGACGTACTGTAGGAAACGCTGCCCGGACTCTGTCGGATCGCGAACGATACGATGCGCGCCCGCGGACCTCTCACCAGGCTATTCGATTATTATGGTCCCGGCATGCACTCCCGTTCGCAACCTGATCGACGATGCTGCAGTTGATCGTATCAATTCCAACTACGACATCATGAGAGGTCTCGTTGCACTCGTACAGGCTCTACTTGCCATCCAGACTCTTTATCAGACACGGGGTGATCAGCTCGAGAAGCTCGGATATGCGGCCTTCGGACTGACCGTCGCACCCTACGCAGTCATGAGTCTGGTCAATCTCCTCGGTTCGCTCGCAAGGCCCGATTACGATGCTGTGTACATGGTTGGCTCGCCTATCATGGCTGAAGAACGCAGGAGAAAAGGTCTGGATGGATACTACGACGGTGTAGTCGGCGAAGTATTTGAGGCAGATACGGATCGCAACGAGTCGTTCGCGGACAACAAAGTCGAGGAGGGGTCCCAATTTGTCAAGAGCCCGGTTAAATTCGTCACCATGAACAAAGATATGTATGTTCAGTTCGCGAACTGGGGCATCGCAGCATCTCCATATCGTCAAGCATCTGAGGAGACCCTCGTCAAGGTGATAACAGGTGGCGCGACCCCGGATTCTGCAGCTCCCAGTCGATCTCTGTTCGTGCCGAACGCATCGCCGTTCTCCTACAACCGTGCAAAGAAAGGAGCCATCAACGATCCGCTGCCCTCTCCACTCGTCTTAGACACAGCAAAGTGGCCCGGGAAGCTTCTTCCGCGCAGCACACGGTATATCAAGCGCAGTCGCTACTTTGCATTTGCGCTTTCGCTATCCCCAGTTATCATCATCTTCGTGCTCTCCAAGTTTCGGTCCGGAAACAGCACGATTTTGCAGCGGGCCATCACTATGCTTTGGTTGGCGTGGGGCAGCGTCATTGGGTTTCTTGTGGCCAAGTACGAGAAGAAGGACACTATTGGGGAGAAGGTGGACGGTGTTACGAGGGTGCGCAGCGTGCTGGTAAAGGCTGTGTTCTTCCTGGTTTTGGGATGGCCCGCGGTTGCCGGATGGTGGGTTGTGGCGGAGATGCTGCTGAATTATGGCAAGTGCGTCAAGCTGCCTGGCTAAGGGGGAGAACTGTGTAGAATCAAGGAAGCTCGTTCGCTTCATGGAACCTCATTGCACCCTCAATCGTGTATTCCAATGTGAAATCACTGAATTGATACATTCAATAAAAGCAAGAAAACTCTGCAGGGGTTCTTGTGAAGAAAGTAATAGTTGACCAAGAAGACTTTACATCTTGACGCCCCGTCCCCAAATTGGATAGGATCATGATAAAAACATGCAATGATGAAGCAGTAAGAACCCGACAGCAACGACTCCCCAATCGTCATTGATATTTGCAAGGCTCAGCAGGCCGTGAGCCTTTGGATTTTGTCTCTCGAGGTCGGATGTGGAAAGTACAGAATCCTGCGTATTGTGTGGTAGGATGAGTATGCTTGTTGGAAGTCCTGCTTCGAAGTCGTGGGTTGGGCAATGTTTATCGATTACTTTCTTAGCTTGGCGAGAAATCCATGAAGGATGAAAATCATTCTCCAAGAAGTAATTAAGCGATTTGTGTCGGACATCTTCGACAAACCGCTTTGAAGCCATTTGGCCATTCGTTTGAGCAAAGGACGTAGCTCGTTCGTACTGGCTCTGAGGTGGATTACCGTATTCTCGATCAAGATCAACTTCGCGCTGCATTAGAAGAGACATTGTGTCGAAACGACCCCATTCAGCGGCTGCTTCTAATGCTGTGCGTCCGTGACCCTGAGCTAGCGGGTGAGTGACATTGGCACCTTTGCTAATCAGATACGCCACAATGTCGACGTGACCTTCCATGGCGGCCAGTTGCAAGGCCGTGGCACCGGAACGTGACGGCGGTGTGTCGATTTGAGCTCCCTTGTCGATGAGATGTTGTACAATTTCAAAACTACCGATTTCGGAGACTCTCTGCAATGGTGTTCGGAGAAGTTACACATTCCGCGTGTAGTCCAAATCTGCACCATGTGCCAGGAGCAATTTGACGATATCGAGGTTTCATTTGTCGATGGCAGCCAATAATGGAGATGAACGTAATAAGACACTCGTCATCTGGTCTTGCATCCCAGTGCCGTCGTACGTTACTAGAGCATTGCGTTGGCACCTCTGCGCAAAGGTAGCTTGACCATATCAGAATCATCCAGGAATATTGTCCCACCCACCGAACTGTATGACTTTGGCTCTTCAACATTGTCAATTCTTGGGACGAAATCTCTATCGCATCGGGGTCTACCTCGTTGTCAAGGAGCATGTTAACAATCGCGCTGCTACGTTGTCTGATCACCTCGCGCAGGGCGGCACATCCGTATGGCCTTCTGGTGCGGCGCGTTTCTTTTCCTGCTATTTCTAGGAGCTTTGCAATCTTGTCAATGCCTTAATTTCGGCTCAC
The DNA here is from genome assembly GCF_001642045.1 of Paraphaeosphaeria sporulosa. Lineage (NCBI taxonomy): Eukaryota > Fungi > Ascomycota > Dothideomycetes > Pleosporales > Didymosphaeriaceae > Paraphaeosphaeria > Paraphaeosphaeria sporulosa. The sequence goes on along the minus strand of NW_017253374.1, from coordinate 365,881 downwards.
TGCCCACAATAGAGCCCGTGAATCTCGGGGTTCGGCGCCACTCCAACTAAGTAAATTCATTATCGAAAAACAATTACTTTTAACTGCCACCGCAAGGAGGGAAGGTAACGTGCACGCTGTCCAACGAGATTGATCAACGCTCTGAGTAGAGCGTCGCCTTGTGCCGTATGTATGCGCGACAATCATATCGAAAATACTACCTTCTTTGTAGTAGAACAGCACTTCAGAGTCTACACCACTCTGCCAGCCAGCTGTAAAGGTTTGGCCAGTAGATGCGCTCCCGCATCTAGGGCTATGCAAATCGATTCCGCATTCGCAGCTACTGGGGTTTCGGGCCACAGGAAATCATAGGTGGGAAAGCGGACATCGATGTACCGTTTCAAGTATTCGTTGTGTTGTGTCGGAGTCGCACCATGGCACATCTTTGAGAAGATGACTTTAGCAACTAACTCATGTTTCATTGTCAAGGCATGTTCTAGTGGATACATCAGTCCTTTATGGTCCTTGAAAATAGCGTCATGAGAGCATCTTCTCCACTATCGGCGCATTGTCGCTTTGCACAGCGAATATGAAGATCCTTTCTCTAAGAGCATCCCCATTCGTCCAGGCACATTAAAAAGATTCTTGTGACAGTAGAGGTCGGTATGGATTTCAGCCATGTATAAGCGTAATCGGCTGTCGGGCATCCTGGTGGGAAGCCTCCGTCGAGAAGCGAGGCGATCACATATGCGGAGTTCTTCCTACGCCAGTCTGCAATATAGAGGTTGCTGAATACAGGCTCTATTGTGGAGAACTTCGAGCAAAGTTTAAACAACGCAGGGTTCAATGGGATGATGTATGTGATCAGTTAATAGTAAAGACAATTTCAGATAGCGCACCATTGCTCATCCTGCGCATATTGATGCCCGGTTACCGGGCAACAATTTTTTCAAGCAGATATCGCATACCAAGGTGTGAACCGGTAATGTGAATACACTGTGGATGCTGTTCGTGAAACCTGTCGTAGGGTGGAGAAGGTGCTTCAAGTCCCCTGCTATATTGCTATAAAAGCAGAAGCTCCACTGCACATCATTTTTCTTAACACGGCCACGAGAACGTAGACAGCCAAAACAGCGCTAAAAAGTGCAATACACTGGCAAAAACATGGAATGGAGTGGTTTCCCGAGCATTCGCCTGTGAAGACGCGCAGGGCCGGTTTCGGTCCGTGGAGCGTTTCGCTTCCCCTTAGACTCCACCACTACACCGCTCATTGCAAAAAATCGCAAAAACATACAACAGCGGGGATTCCACGGTTCTCACGAACCCGAGTACTAATCCGCCGGTACCCTGCTTGTGTAAGGCTGAGCGGACGGGAAGCCCAATTCTCAAGGTCCTATGGTCGTATGTGAAAGAATCATCTGAAATGCGCGTAGATGTAATCTGCCATATAAGCCAGGACTGGTTCTCAAGCTTTTAATCAGCTCTTGGGTTGCGGCAATGCAGCGAGCTCGATCCGTAGTGCCATCATCCTGTCAATGTTTCGTTCAGTTGTTCTTGTATCTAGTGCGCCAGCTTCTACTTCTTCGGTGTACGCGCAAGTTCCTCTAACAAAGAATCGAGAAACGGTTTCTTGTAAGCTATCGGCACGTGCAAGACAGCAGCGCGTGGTTTGAGAAACGAATTTCTGCAAGGCGTATTTGTTTGCCTCAATATCCCTCCTACAACCACAACCGCATATGCAGTCCCTTACCCTGCTTCCCCAGCTTCACCACGTTGTGTAGCTCCGATGCACTCTTATCGATAACCTGTCTCGTATCCAGTGGCAGTGCCGGATGCTCTAGGTCACACTGTCTTCGCGCCCGTCTTCCACTGCAGCGCAGCAATAAACAAGCTAGGCATGGTCAGAAATCCTGTGTACGCGTCGAGATTGTTAGGTTGTATCCAGCTCTTCCAGCTTTGCGTGACGCTTATAAAGGCTAGCATATTCGAAGTCATCCTCAACGCTTGCTCAGCGATAGGTTCTAGCTCGAGTGTCTTGGCCCCCAGTGTTTTTTCGATGATGCCGCCAGGGCTCAGACTGCAGGTCCGACACATCACCACGCCCACAGCGTCCTCCATCCGAGCGAAGACAAAAAGCTGGGTTTGTGCTGTTACCAAAGCGAGCGGGACCTGCAACAAAGTCTAACTGACAAAGAAATTCTAGCGGCTCAAAGGGGGGGGGGGGGGGGGCCCGGGTTTCCATATTGCATATTGTTGCAGAGCACCCTTCCAAAGCTGGAGACGATCAGATAGTAGGCTTCGTTATTAACATGCGCCAAACAATGGTGTGAACCCCGAGTCCCTCGGTGGCAGCCTGTACCGGATGAGGTGGCTATAGCCTTACAGACTCGTGCCTGTATACTCCAGTGTGATGGATTTCTAGACGCCACCCAGTCAAAGTAAGCCAAGCTCCAGCAAGTGCTCTGACAATCACCATCGACAATGAAAGCAGAGTCGTGACAGTTGTTTGGTATATAGGCACGACTACGGGCCGTCGTGGCAACGAGGAATAATCGGCCACCGATCTGGGCGAGCAGCGCTGCCACTAATGCAACTGAGCAGACAAAGTGTGTAGGAAGAAGCTAGTAGTTTGCGAAAGTTTCCAGATGCTGTTTTGATCCGCTCAATGGCTACAGTAATAGTGGAATAGCGGCGAAGACGTTTCGAAGTCGTGGATACGTGGTTTGCAACAATGGGATGCAGATGTCTTCCGAGAGCGACGCTGAGTAGACCACATGTATAGCTGTCTTCAGCCCAAGGGAGCGACCAGAAAATCCAGCTCTTGCTCCATTCTTCGTCTCAATGGAGCGACCGGTCATGCCGAACCACCATGGAGCACGCCCGGCTCATTCTAGAGGGGCAACAGGCATTTCGCATCAATATGGTGAGGGCCTAGAATACAAGCGGCGCTATCCAGCCTTACTTCCTCAAAGTTCTAAGAGATGATAGGTATGAATGGCCTTCATACCTAGCTGGGTTTTTGCGATTAGATCTAGAGGGCTACCACCGTCATTCTTTCATGGGCTCCATAGTGAACAGTGAATTGTGAATGATCTGCTGCTTCTGTGACATCAATCAGCGTGCTCGACCATAGCTAGAATCACGCACAACTTGAGACATCGAAGTCTTCGTTCGGTCCTGTTCGTGTGGGAAATTCTCACCGCGCACAGATCGAGATTCGGAAACAAACCGGACTTCACAACTCCAGAACTCTACACTCCGAACCCACAGCGGTGAATAGCACAGTACTCATGCCCTCCCGCGTGCCTAACTCCGCCGACGCGTCCGTGTCACGAGGGGCCCTCAGCTAGCCCGCGGCACGCGCCCACCTTCCTTCTCGCGGTGCCGATCTCCCGTCAGCCGGGCAAGCTCCAATCAACGCCCTGCAGCTTCCCGGCCCCAGCACCACCGATTCGCCCGTCGAACGCCCATCCAACATGTGCCGCTGGCATCTAGGGCAGAGAGCGCAGAGCCGCGACGAGTATCCAGGACGCGTGAAGGGACAATTTGTGTCTGGGGAGTGTTTCCGCGTTTATGCTTGAGATCCGGAAGTGCCGGATGGGTGATGAAGTAACGGCTTGATCGATCACCCATTGCAGCCTGCTGGCCGCTTTGTCACCGCTCGAAAATCCAACAGCATGCAGTCCATTAGCAGGTCCAAGCTCCGCGATAGATTACAAAGTCTCGCTGCTTCGCTCCGGGCACAGCCCTTGCTCGGAGCGACCCCGCCCTGCCAGCCTACCTGCCTCCGGCCGAGCTTACACACCTGCATCTGCATGTACAAATCCCATGCGCACCTACTTGGCAGCCCTCATCTTCTCCCAAACCTCGTCCAGAATTGAGAGATCCACCGTCAACCGCTTGTTTCGTTTATCTTTAGCAGTGGGTCGGTGGAAATAGGGTTATGCGCTTGTGAGCTGGGCGACCTGGAACCAGATGCATGACGTAGGCTTTCGCGGAAAGATTCAGGCCAACGACGGAAAGCCCGGATACGTAGGTCTGCGCGCGCGCAAATCAATTCTGACGCGACGACCGGTGTGGAACATACAAAACGCTTCGGTGCCTCGCTTCTGCTTGCTTGAAAGATTCCGCGTGTTCCACGCTGCGCGTCGTTATGAGTTTCCTTGATGTTCCGCAGGGCCGGTGAGTTAACCACCGAGATATCGCGAAGGCTTGTCGCGTTGGGGTTGTAGCTGATTATGTTTATAGTGCCCTCGCGATTTTACTGCCGTCTGTGACGCTTATGGCTCATGCTGCCACCTTTGTCGTGCTCGAAGCCGTCTTCGCTGAATCCTGGTGTTCTTCATGGGTAGCCACATATGACCTCGTTGCTGCTGCCGCGAGTGTCGTCGGGTTGCTGGGTGCTGTCCATGTACGCCGAGTCCCCGAGTCTTGCGTGCCAGGAAATCCGATGTAGACCGGATCGCTAACACGCAGCAGAAGCGGCACATCCTCATATCCGCATATCTCCTCGTTCATTCCGTCACACTATCACTGATCAGTACCGTACTGCTGATGAACGTCCTACCATCTTCATTCGCGTCGTTTATCCCATACCTATCGCAGTTGCGACACGGAGACAACTTTGAAAGAGGCATGTGCCAAGACCTTGACGATGGTTTTGGATGGGATGAACGGTGGCTTAACGACTGCGCGTCGAGTTTCGACACCCTAAATAGAGGTGCCATGTGGGTTGGTGTGGTTATGATGTCTGCCCAATGGCTGGTCCTCATTAGTCTTGGGCGTTGGCTGCGAGAAAAGCCTGCCAACTCATACATGGTCTTTGACGTGGAAAAGAGACGAGAGAAGGACATTGATCAAGACTACAAAGAATAGAAATACAACAAAGGAATTGAACAAAGCAATAGGAAGTGCCACGGAAAGACGATGACGAAAGTCTATACTGGCATCGTGCAAAGAAATCCTCCGATGGTGGTGTACTTGTCGAAGTCGATTGCTCTGGGAGCTATTCGTTCTCCGATGACCATAACCAGCTTCGGTACGATCTAGGAGTATTTCAATATCCTAGCTAGCCACATCTTGATATCGGACCGGTAAAACTATGATAAACCTCTCTGGTGTGGCGCCTAGCACCGTGTCAGCCCACGCATCACAACGCACGCCTCGAACCTTATTCCGACCTGCGCCGACGGGACAGAGCTCACCTGGATCCCAACACGCTTCTTGAACATACAACCGCCCTCCAATCTTCTCCCGCTGGTCCTCGTTTGATCCGGCCGCAACGTTTCTCCAGAAATAAAACTTCTTGCATTCAATCTTGTTGTTCAGAAAGCGGGTGTACGTCCGGACCATCTTGTGCCCACAACTGCTACACCCGCAAGTGCATTCGTGCCAGCCGTCGATACAACCGTTGTGCATACACATCCTTCTCACATTACTCACCCATTCGTTTCTCCCGCTAGAATCGGTCCGCACCACTCGTGCAAGGCGACCAACATGCCAGGCGCAGAAAGAGTCTGGGAGCTCCACGACTTCTGGGCGGGGACCGTCTTGATCGAACGCAAGGGACAAACACGCCGGACTACTCGAGGAAGAAAACTGAGACTTTGGGTATGTCTTCTTGCATAGCATACATCGTCGCTGCTGGCGGTCCTCGTCTGGCAAGGTGCGATGCCTTTCGATGGCGAACCGAGCGCATCGGTCTAGCGTGCGGTTTCTCAGACGCGGTATTGCAGGTAAAGTGTTGTTGAGTATCGAGTGAGTGAGCTTGAGTGCCAGGATGCCGTCCACGGGGAGGAAGTCGCTAAGTTCGAGGAGTAGCTCTGGAGGCAGCTGCAAGAGGTATGGTGGGGTTGACATGCAGCACATCGTCTGTTCGCGATCTGTGTTTAGCGCTCAGAGAGAAGCAATGGACCCGGGGAGGATTTGGAGATTGAAGAAGCAGAGAGGGGCGACAGGGTAAATTCATTCAATAAGGCAAAGTGTGGCAATATAGCCCTGTGCGGCGTGGTTTGTTGTGCAAGTAAACACCGTCTTTGACTCTGGATGTCACAGAACCAAACTAGAAGTCGCGTGGCCAACGGTGTGGGAAGCCGTGACTGCAACATTCCACTCCCATGGTGGTCGCAGGTCGTTCTGTGAGCCGGCACAATGACCGCAAGCCATGCTGATGTGAGTCTTCCTTCTGGTGTGAATGTGTCCGAGTTTCATATGCTGTTTGGGTGATCCGTGGCTGCGGTCGGCTCAACGGGCGGCTGTTTGACCCATGAATTCGCCCATACTGGCATATGGGCATTGCTGTATTGAGGGTTTAGGCATACTTTCAAGGTCTTCAGAAGCCATGGTTGGCCTTTGAGACATATTCGTGGCCATCTCCACGCGTGACGAGGGGCTGTGACTAGACAATGGGGCACAAACAAGAGGGATGTGGTCACGAGTGCGATGGTGTAAGCTGGGGCGACATGTAAATATATAGTCAACTGCGTTTCGAACTCTGCTTGAGCCATCGGATGCAAGTGTACACTTGTACAGTGTAGGCGAGGAGACGCGGGAACCTATAGGTGGCAGGGATTAGAGCCGTTAGCCTGAAGGAAGTCCGAAGCGCGCAACATGCTCGTCCTGGTGCTCCTCCGGCGGCAGCCCAACTCTTACGGTATGTATTGATAGCATCCGCCGATGCCCGGCCGCACGGTGCTCTTTATCCCTTGGTTAAGACGTGCGACAAGTGAGACTGCTGCAGGCTGTACGAGCTGACCTCCGCAGCGACCGGAGAAGCGTCTGTAGGGCTCGAGCACGGCAGCGTGGCCGATCTCTGGCGTACCAACGATGCGCTCCAGCTTTCAGGGTTGTGCTGGCTACGGTCGCCTACCTGCAGTTCTCCATGAGTGAACGGTCTGTCAGCACGGTTCGCAGCTGGGCATCGACACTTTCGCACCCACACCGACTGTGCTGTCTGAACAAAGTTAGCTCCTGTTGCGGAAGCGCTGTAACCGCAAACAAGAGGTGGCTGCACGCTCCCAACTGCTTCTGGTATCAACGCCGCACACCGTCGCTGATGGAGAGCTGCACATCGCAATCGTCCGCGATGGGCGAGATGCACCACATGGCCAGATATTGCGGCAATTCTCACGATCACGATCGCAAATCATCCCGTCTTCGATGCGCGCCGAGGTGCGAGGATTGATGGATGGCGCGCCCGCTGCGAATGAATGTCACAGATGAAAGCCACAGCAGGACTTGCAAGATCCGCAAGGTGAACTACTTTCTGCCACGGCCAGCTCATTGGCGCCGTGCCCGTCCGTCAAGACACGGTCAGCGTCAAAGGTGGGCTGCGTTGATCACACTGGCAGCAGTGAAGCTCCTGCCGAAGCAAGACGGCGTAGGCAGCCCGAGTATTGGTTGGTGGTGGAGGCGGGGTGGGGTGTGCAGGTGTGCCATGCCATCCCACAGCGTTTCTTTTCAGACTTCGTGTGCAGTAGCGTGCAGCAGACGGGCAGACGCTCGTTCTTCGCCGGGGAGCGGAGCGTTTGCAGCGTGCAGACGCAGGACGGGCTGTTGGGCTGAGCATGGCGGCTGTCAAGGCAGCATCGCTCGTAGACACATGCACATCCCCTCGACTCGAGAAGTGTCCCAGGAAACGAGCCCACGCGCCCACGCGAAAAGGAGGCCGGCGCGCAATGTACGCACGACGACGGGCGCCTGCGACGGCGAACGGCTGCCGGGCGAGATAGGAATCGCTAGCCAAGCGTGCTGCGCGCTTGAGATGCATGTCCCGCAGTGGATGGAGGCTGCGCCAGGCTCCTTCTCGGACGTCATCTGCAGAGTGGCCGCCTGTCCGGCAGTGCTCTGGCAAACGGCCACAGTTGCAACCGGGCAGCGGAGAGGGCCACGGCGGAGCGTCCGAGGCAAGGCTGGCGGACCCTGGACTTTGTTGCGCGGAGACGGTGGTGAGAGAGCGGGAAGCAAGCCTAATTGCGTGCATTCTACGTGGGCCCGTGAGCTAAGCCGAAATTTAAGAGCGAGCTGCGATATTTAGTTCGCGGACCCCCTGGGACGGAGGAAATTGAGGCTTTCACACGCGGCGTTCTCCACACCTCCCTTACCCTCGAGTCCTGCACTCTCTCGCCGCTTTCACTGTGGGTGAATAGCTGGGCTGTCGCTCCTTCGTGCTTGTTGTACGCCGTGCGAGTTGGACCTTTCACTCTCCCCTGCCCTAGTAAGCCTCCCACCCGACGGCTTGCGGCGCGACCCAGACTCTGGGGAAAATCTCTGCGACCCTGATCCCGCTTCCGCACACTCCTTTGTCTGTTTGTTATGCTGCCACCTCGCGCTGTGTGATCGCAATTGAGCGCTTTGTGAGACTGACCGTTTGTCAAGGTGCGCCTTCCGCCTCCGGACTTCCCCGATTCCTCCGCTACGGCCTCGATATCCTGGCTTCCGAGCAGTAATCCACACCAAACGCCCACTCGCAGCCATGGCCTACTACCAGCAGGACCCGTCGTCCTCTTGGCCAGCCCCCGGCCGACAGGCATCGTGGGAGCAGCCGCAGCCACCGTCGCGCTCAGGTACGGGACCTCGCTGGAACGCAAATACCACGGGCAGAACATAACAGAAACCGCAGGAGCAAGCTCGACAGTCAATCGCGACGAATTCAGTGCTTTTGCTTTCGCCTCCCAGTTTGAGGGTATGTCCACTCCTACCTGCATCACCGCCGCCATCGAACGCACTTCATCATCTGCGAGGATTGGGCGTCTTGAAAGCAAATCATGGGCGGACATGGGCTGATGTGTGTTGCAGACGTCGAGCGGGCCATCGAGAACCTGGCGAAGAGCGGCGCGGGCAAGGGCTTCGGCTTCCCACAGTATGCAGGCCGGCGCGACTCCATGCCCGTTGTGGGCGGAGGTCCGCGCCCACAATACCAACAAGACTTCGGTACGGCCCACGCACAACTACCACTCAAGCCCCGGCTAACGCCAGCAGTAGACTCGCGCATGAGCGGACCGCAGCGTCACCACTCCGTGAGCGAGTACGATGGATCGCGCTCCCACTCGGCGTCGAACGTTCAGGGCTACTACCAGAACCAGCGCAACTACGGTCCTCGACCCAACGATGCCGACCAGATGGCGCAGGCCAAGCGTCGCATGGCAGCCCAGCGTGAGCGCGAGCTACGCAATTACCACCAAGAACAGCAGTACCATAGAAGTAAGGACTCGGAATCTGGGCAACAATAGTAGAAGGATGGTGGTTAACTAGGGTAATGCAGATGTTTCTGGGTCCAAATCCGACCGCTCGATGAGTCCCAATGCGAATACGATGAGTGAAGAGGAGCGCCGCGAGCTCATTGCCCGCCAGCACCGAGCATTGTACGGCGAGTCGTCCCAATTGTACAATAACAACCCCACGTCGAGCCAGGATGTCCGCGTTTCTGGAGCCGGTCGCGGGCCCTCGCCTCTCGCATTTGATCCGTTTGGCATGCAAGCTTCCGGCGCTACTGGAGAAGCCCCAGTTCAGATGCCAACACGAGGCGACAAGGATGCTGCTGGCGGTGCGCAGGAGGCCCGTGCTAACAGCAACTCGTCTCCTGGCTCGGGCCAAAACCCAGCCTTTGCCCTCTTCGACAATGCTCAGCAGGCTAGCCGCACCTCTAACTCGTCCCCTGGCGGATCGCCTCCCCGGCAAGGCTCCAAAGTGAACGGCTCTGGGGTCGCACCCATCGGCACGCGTCCCATCACCAACCAAGGCCAACCCGCTGGTTCTTCTCTCAGCAAGGGCCGGACTACGCCTCTTCCGTCGCCCCTTAGCTACAACTCTTACAATGCGAGCGAACAGAATGCCAATGCCAATGCTACCACGTCTGCGTCTTTGAATCCATCCTCTACGGTCACGGATAACAAAAGCGTCGGTATGGGCTGGAACAAGGGCCCTTGGGGCAGCACCTCCAACCAAGGCGTGCAAGCCTCTGTTTGGGGATAGTGCAAACAACATCTTACCATTTTTGAGATCGGGAGTTTGATGCACAATCCGGAGTTTCTGCATTTCAGGTGTCCCGGGCATATCACACAGCGTCGGTCTTTGAAACTGGGTGGAACAGGTATCTTGGGCGGTCGGTGAAACAAAAATTACCCTGGGGATCAGTCTCACTTCACGGGCGTACTTGCATCTGACTGCGGTTGGTCAAAGATAATATACCTTTTTGAACGGGGCTACAACACGGGGTGTTTTGAATGTTGGGATCTATCTCCAGGATGGTTCTGTTATTGGATTGGGATCTGGTGGGGAGTTTGGGACGGATGATTTGACTTTTCTAATCGTATCTGGGAGGTTGAAAGGGCAACCTCTCTACTGCAAGGAGACGGTTGCCTCTGGCTCTGGATGACATTTTGGGACTCTATTCATGTAAAGGACTCGGCAACATCTGGCGTAATGAAAAAACTCTTGGGGCATTCGTTGCACACTCTTCTGTTATTGTGCTAATGTCTCGTAAGGAGCCTAGTATGGCCATCGACGGTACTTCGCTTATTTGCTCACTACGAGTAGGTCACCACACAGGGGACCTCGGGAGGGTGTGTACCACTTGATTCAGACACGGGAAAAGCGTTAGTTGTGCTTAGGCTCGAAGCTAGTTGCAGTGCTTCGGGGAGAGATGGCACGTGACAGGACCGTGCGGCTCCTTCCCCATCAGCGAGCCCCGGTCACGCTAACCCTGACCAACCCCAGCGGACCTTCCAATGTTCTAGGTGGCCTCTGTAGCACTTCGAACGACCACCTCCATCCACGCCAATTCTCCCGCTATCGCCCTCCCACCTCTCGGTCCAGTTTTTTTTCGACGGTATATCACGCAAGGATCAATCATGGTGAGTGAGCCGAATTTGGAACGTTTGTGGGCGGGCCTGGAAAGCGAGAAGCTGGTGGGCATGCGATCGCGGCGATGCGTGCGCACGTACAAGGGCATTGAGCAGAGGGCAGCAACCTGCTGCTACCATTTTGCTGGCTGTATGCAGTTGCTCTCGTTGCCGTGCTGTCTATGAAGTCGAAACTCGTGCTACCATCACCGTGGCCATGCCTGTTCACACGTCGCGAGTTCTCTGGCAAACATAGAGCTGACAGATCGCCGCAGTCTTCACCACGACCAACCTCCCCCGTCAACAACGCGGCTGGCTCCACCACCGCGCGGCCTTCGTCTCCCAAGCCCCCGGGCGGCCCTGCAACCGTGATGAGGAGGAAGGCGGCTGCGGACCGTGCGGAGAAATCGGCGAACCAGAGACCTAGCAGCACGAGGGCGGCTGGCGCAGGAGGAAGCTCCAGCACTATGCTGAGTAAGTGAACATCTCCAATTCCTGCATGTTTCGGTTCGAACGATTTGGGCCATACGATGGTGGTGGATCAGCCGACGATGGATGGACCAGGCGCACCCATGGCGAAAATGACAGCAGCTAATGTGTAGTACAGGGCTCTACACCGACGAGTCGCCCGGGCTCAAGGTCGACCCTGTTGTGGTCATGACCCTGTCTGTTGTGTTCATCTTCTCCGTTGTCGCTCTCCATGGTACGTCTACCAATCCCAATAATCACTCCGCTTCTGACAAATTCGCAGTCATCGCCAAGGTCATGCGCAGGTTCTCCGCATAAACACCCGATCTTCCACACGATCACAACTACACGTTTTATACTGGTCGGCGCTCTGCTGCAGCGACACCATCTTTTCTATCGCCACACCCACCTCTCCCTCTCCGGCGGCTACTGGCGAACCTAAAAATGCTGGGATAGTATTGGGTTCGGAATACCATGATTTTTGTTTGCGAATGGGGAACTTGGGCCGTGTCTTGGTAGCATTTGGCATGGTGTATGATAGGTTTTCAATGGAAATCGAAAATGGCGACATATCATGGTGCAGAAGTGTTCGAGGTCGCTCCGAATGTACTCCTGTGTGCTTAATGTGCTAATCTCTCGGTATAGGAGTAGTACTTATATTTGCATTTGCCCCAAGGTTCAAGTTCCGCACCAGATGTTGATATGTGGTTGTCCGATGCATGCATTCCACAAAGGAAAATGAGTGAAAATCACAGCATTATGAGCAACTTTTCTACTGTCTGCAAGACATTCCGTATGAACCACGATGATCTTCACTATTCTTGAAGCCCGTGCAATGTCATCCAATCGTTTTTCCGTCTCTTCAGTCTACCTCGGCCACTTGTACACTATACATGCTGGATGTCTTAGTCCGGACGACAATGCAAATCGTGGCAGCCGGCGTGCTATGTCTCCAGATCTTGCTTTGGGGCTATTCTCGACGAGGCTGTGCCTTTCGTCTGTGTAGCCACATACTTTGCACTCAGAGATAAGCTGCAACTTTTAGCTTCCAGAATCTCAATTCTTGATTTTCCAGTCTCCCGACTGGATTCCAAGCCACTTCTACCTCATATTGTCATAAGGCAGGTCATTTGCAATCGCCATGGTTGCCCTCCGCACCGCTCCAATCAGCGCAACGCCCATCCGCAACCTCTACATCTCAGACATCTCAGACATTACGGTCCCTAACGACCCAAATGTGTTCCAGCAGCGCAACATCACGCACATCCTCATTCTGACCCATGACCGCGACCGACCCACACCCGAACCATACATCAACCCCTTCCACGTCCCCATCGAAGACGACCCCACGAAGGCATCGTCTGCCTTCTCGAGGATGTGTACGCCTAGATCGCGTCCGCGCTTGCCCGTGCTCTCGGCCCAGAAGTAACGGGAAAGCGCGACGCCAACGTGTTGGTGCACTGCGTTTAGGGACAGACGCGGAGCGGCGCAGTAGTGATGGCGTATGTGATGCGCGCTCAACATGCCGTACGAAGCGCAGCGGTTCGGGAGAAGTGGCCTGGGGCTTTGCTCAACTGTGGATTTACGATGCAGCTGCGCCTGTGGGCGGGTTGGGGATATAGTGTGTATGATGTTGTAACGAAGGGAAGGGCGTAAGGAGAGGATGAGGGGGTGGGGGCATTTTTTTGCGGTGGCTAACGCTGAAGGAGGAATAAATGAGAGAAATGATTTGTTGATTGAAATTCGACGTCGATGAGGGACGGCCGCTGGCTGATGTTGATACCTTCGATACATGATATAGCGCGTGGAAATGACGTATGGCACGATGATGGTTTGCATTGCTTCGTATGGCACGAACGGTTCTTCGGGTTTGGCTTTGGCGGATATGGCACTTCACGGCGCATACCTGAATCCCTCCACCCCTTCCAGTGTCTTCCCCGTCTCGTCCGCCAGCCGGTTCTGCCGCTTGAAATACATCGACATGCAGATCGTGACGATGGAATAGAGGATCTGCATCGCAATGGTGGCCCACATCCCTGGAAGATATTGCTACACCAGATCAGCCACAGTCTTGCGCCAAACAGGACACGATCGAAATCACTCACCGGCGCATCCTTGGCTTGGAAAATCGTACTCCCCGTCACGCCTCCTGCCGCACCCACACTGATCATCACCGCCGCCACAACAGCGCGCTTCGAAACTCTGGCAGTCTGATTGTTCCCGTACGCCAGGCTAGCAGGCACATTGCCTTGCGTGCCCCATGTCGCAAGAAACAGCCCGAAGTAGCGTGCCGCTGGAGGCTGCGGGTACAGCACGAGAAGCAGACCTACGATCGCAATCACGGACTGCCCGACGAGAATCGGCCAGCGCAGACGCAGCCTGTCCGACAACCAGGACGTGCCGAGGGAGGCGAAGACGGTGAAGATGTAGGGCGGTGAGGAGAGGAGTTGGGCTTTTGCGTAGGAAAAGCCCATGCCTTGGCGGAGGATGATGGGTTGGAAGAAGGCGAGGGAGTAGACGCTGGAGGCAGCGACGAAGTACTGGATTGAGCTGTAGGCGTTAGTATATCGTGGGGGAGGTTTGCGGCTAGCAAGTGAAGTGTGGTACTGACTACATGAGCAGCTTCCAGTCCCAGATCATACGGAGAGTCTCTGCGACGGTGGCGTGGGCGGTTTGTTGGCCGGCTTTTTCGAGAGACACGCGCGTGATGGCAATATGCTTTTGACGGTCGGTCAAGAAGCGGACTTTCTCAGGGACTGGGTGTGTCAGAAGTTTTGTGTCATTGGAGAGTGCAGATCTCACATTCGATGAGGAAGAACGGCGCGATCAAGCCTGCAACAACGGTGGCGATACCTTCGATGATGAAGATCTGATGACGGTTAACACGCATTCCGTTGTGCAGAGTTGGGCGCTCCGCGACCTACCCAGCGCCAACCCTGGCTGTACAGACCGTCGCCAACGCTGATGAGCGAAAGCGCATACGCAAACTGTTAAGTGTCAGCCTGTCTCACCAGAACAAAGACCTGCCCAACTGACGATCGGTCCGAATCCAGAAGCCAACAACGCCGCCATGTAGAAGATGGACACCCGCTTCGCGGTCTCAAATTGTCGATACCACGACCCAATGATATACACTGCACCAGGAAAGACTTTGCCGCGTCAGCACTCCAGTACAGCAGAGAGGAGCAAAACCAGAGCCAACTCACGCCCCGCCTCGAACACGCCCAGAAATGCACGCAGCACAGTAAGCACCTCCCAGCTCTGGACAAACCCCATACTCAACACGCACGCACCCCATGCGATGATGAGAAATGATAGCCACAGTCTCGCGCCCAGGCGGCGGATCACGTAGTTGGATGGAAGCTCGAAGAGGCAGTACCCAATGAAGAAGACCAGCAGCGCGATATTGTAGCGCTGCCCGGTGAGTTGCAGGTCTGTCGCAAGACCCGCGATGTAGGCTGAGGAGATGTTTGTCCGGTCCAGGAGGGAAAGGCCGAAGACCTAAAAGACAAGTTGGGTTAGATGGCAAGGCGGAAGGGTGAGAGATGGGACACGGACGATGCACAGCATTGGAAAGACTCTCCAGTCGGCTTTCTTCACTATCGCGCGCTCTTCTTCTGCGGTCCAGTCCTGCTCGGGGGTCGCATCATTGTCACTGTGGGCGGGTGGGATGTGTGCCTTTTCGACGTGGTCGACGTCAGTCTTTTCGTCGATGAGCATCGTTTGTGAGGTTTGCGGTAGGTAGAAACACCAGATTTTCGACGATATACAGTTGGACCTCCCAGAATCAGGGATCGTGCTCGCATTTGTATCCCATTCATCCAGTCCAACCTGCTTTCTCCCCGGGTCTAGGTACTCTGCCTCGCCCCATCGCGCCTTCTCGACACGAAACTAAATCCAGAGCACCGTGTATTGTGGAGCGACAAGGACCCATCGGCAGACCGCCCTCAAATCACAGCGACAGTCCAGACCTGCAATCCGCATGGTCTGTCTTGGCTAAGTCCTGGCACTCATATGTTGCCCAGCTGCCAAGTATATTCCCCGCACAGTTCGGTGGAAAAGCATGACACAAGTCTGGGGTACAAGAAATCCGGGGCTGTGATGTAGATAGCCTATCTCGGAATAAATCATTCGAGTGAGCTGCGCTGACTCGAAAATCTGACGAGTTCAGATACGAAGTTGTGGCCCGAAGTTGTGGACGACTCGACGAGTTCGAGTCGGTGAGAGCGAGTCGACGACACCCATCCTCAATGACAGCCACAAATGCGTGCAGTGTGAGTCTATACTTCGCTGAAATAGAAATGTACACTAGCACGAAGTATCTGCCTGGTTGCATCCTTCTATGTCTGATATAGCCATACTACTACATGCAATTGAAGAATGAACAATACATGTCTGAGCACTCAGGTGACGGAACTTAAAACAGTAAGCCTCAAACGTTGGCATCCGGAAACCATTATCTTGCCTTGATCTTGCCAATCAACATGTCTAATCTCCAGACCCATATCCATGCGTCTCCAATGCTATGCTTCCAACTGCTACAAATTATCAAACAGTTCTATACTTCATAGCAGCCATTTCCAGCTTCCACTGACCAGTTGGACGGCTTCTATCCCATTATACTAAGACAGAAAAGGCCGCGGGACCATCTGTGCGACTAAAGGTTACTCCGTATTCTCCAAGCTAATGTAGCCATACGACTCGACGCCCCGCTAGCACAAATCTACCTACCTCCTTGAACAATCTACCTTGGCTTTGCAGAGACCAGCCAACGATCGGCGGCTTCGAATTCTCACCCTCGAGTCCCTGAGTGCCATTGCCCTAGATTACTCGTGCAACCCTCCTCGGCAACGCTAATTACGCGGACGCAAGAACAACATCCAGGCAGCCGAATCAGTACCAGATGCTTCACACTCCCGAGAAGGCCTGCAGCCGATAAAGTAATAATATGCGAGATATAAGGAGTACCCCTACTGGATAGATAGTCGGACCCCTATTCGAGAATATTTTGAGCCGAAGAGATCGGGTTCCACCTGTACCCGTCAAAGTATAGAGGCCGTCAATAACATGATACAAGGAATTCATCCGCGTAGAGGAAAGGAAACTAGAAACCGCCCGCGCCGCGACAAGGCACATTGCCTAACAACGTCAGATACAGGGAACCCTTCCGAGATAGAGAGAGATCAGATGTCGCCCATGCTGCTAGCATAAACAATCCACTACGACAGGATTTTTTTGATTTTTGATTTTTTTTGAAAACCAGCGAAACGGTATCAGATACCACCCATGCAGTGCTAGGACAACCATTACTACCAGGGCAACATGGATCGAATGGCCACATACGAAAGTGATGCCAAATACTAGAACGAGATCCAGCGATGGCCATCAGCCATATGAGCGAAGCAGTAAATCGTTCCTGGGAGAGAATACACAAAGGACGCATCTTACGCACCACGGCTACCCCCTCGACTCTCCATTCCAATGCCCCTCCCTCTTGCTCTCACACAGCCATCTGAACATCGCGGATGACTATCTCAAAAGTCAATTAGCACTCTTCTACCACCTCTTCCCACTACAGAAAGGAGAAATCGAAGCCAGAAGAACAGGGCTTACCACCGAGCCCCTATTCACACCGCCCCCTGTATATCGCTCACCCGTCTGCTGCGCTTGATCGGGCCTATTCTGGCAGTGTTACTTAGCTCGAGATAGTAGCAGAGGTATATAGAATGCAGAAGTGTAGACAAACCCTTTGTGGGGGGTTGGCGGCGGTGTGACCGCCGTCTCGAGGCTGGGAGGGGTCCGTGGTGGTGTTTGTGGGGCGGGACATGGTAGCGGGACGATTCGAAAGAGACTTGAATTGGGTGCTGCAAGGCAATGGAGTGGATTTGGGGTTAGATCTCTTGAGTTGGTCGTGGAACAGGACAGGATTTAATCGATAACCCACACAAGGAATCGTGGCAGTTGGTAGATCGAATCACTGAGTGGAAGGAGGTAGGGAAGTATCTGGACTTTTAGAAGACTTCTAGGTGGAATCTTTTGGGTGACGCCCCCGAGGAATGATATTTTATGACTTAGACGAACAATGACGTCTGAATGGAGAAGTTAACAAGAGCATGGAGCAAGGGAGACAGCCGTAGTATTTAAACATTACGATATCAAACAGATTTCTGCAATTTCATCTTCTCCATAGACTACCAAATGTCAGTGCATATCCCAAAGAGGCAGTGGCTAAGGGTACCACACGGATTTATGTTGAACGCTAAGCGCGGTACAAAGTCAAAAGGCCAATCATCGAGTGAAACGCGTACGACGGCCCTACAGCGATTGTCCAAAGCGTGATGTTGCGACAGACAGACGCAGAGGGCTGACGCGTAGCGCGCATAAAGCATTGAGGGTTACCTAGAGGCAGAGTCGATCACAGTATGGAAACTTCTACCGTCGAATAACCTGTCAGCTATTTGCTGTGGTACGGCATACCTGTGTGTGTACCGCGAGAGAGAACGAGATCCGTCGTTCAGGCACAGCGCGTATTACAGCATCAATTTGCGGTGATACCGTGTAGCCTGGAATTACGCTGCACTGTTAACCACTGACTTCACGGCTGGATTGTAGAAGCCCATGCAAGTGTGCGGCTGGAGCGAGGCTCGTGCGGTAAAACACAGACGGAACAATTGGTAGCTGTGAGATACACGTGATGATCACCCAGGAATCTGTTTTCGCCGTTGATGCAGGAGAGCAATGTGAGCGGTGTGCGCAATTGAAGTGCGTGTGCCTTGCATGTGTGCATAACACAAATTTATTATATGCACGTGTTGGTATGTGACAGCTATCCATGACTGGACTGGTATGATCGTCTAGACGTCGTGCAGATTTGAAATGTCGTGAACGCCCAGAATACTGGCTGAGTCAGACAGGTATGTGCCTGGGGAGACCCTTCGTTCCTGTAGGTTCGGCTCCACAGAGATGACGGGAAGCTGCAGGGTCCGTGAGTCGTTCGCATATCGAGTAAGACAGGTAGAAAGCACCGTTGAACGATTGGACGAATGCGTCTCGCTTGCACATACTTTTACGGCAATATTGCAGACATATGAATAAGACTTCTCGCAGAATCCCTAGTGCTTCTTTTGACAAACACTAGAGCGGCATATATTTCCGGTACGTGTGATTGCATGTCTTGTTCGTGCGCTTTTGAATCGTGTACTGGAGGTGCACTGTGTATGCGAATGCTTTCGGATTGAGTCTAGTGCGATGTCGTCGCCAGCGTTAACATATTGAGAATGCGTTTAGTATGCCGAATCGGGAGTGTATAAATGAGAAGCTACTCGGCGGGTCATCTAGGCACAGGCTTGTTTCCAGTAGACCCCATGACGGCCTACATGATTGAGCGCCGAATAGACAATCGCTTTGCGAGCCGCAACCCATGCATTGGCCATCGCAGGAGTTCTAAGTTACTGTAAGTAGTACGAAACTACCTCATTGCCGTACCATTTTATGGCGATGTTCTCGTGCGATCTAATCCACTTTCGCAATTGAGATTCGCCGAGGCTGTCCCACCGCGGGTCTAGGAAGCTGGAGACTAGGGAGTTTGGTCTCTCCGAGACTGGACGAAGTGCTCGTACGTGATCTGGAATGCATTGCCGGACCTCATTTACAGTCAAATCTAGAGGTAAGCCCTGGAAGAACGGGATAGAGTATCTTGGCTTTAATCTCGGGCCTTGAGTCTGGAGGCATGAGTCAGTGTGATACACGAGAACACAAGCTCCTGAACCGTGCATACTATGACGCGGTGAATGGTCGCCTTAACAGCTCCTTCCGTAGCAGCTTCGAACGCGTTTCCGAAATTGACGACAAAGGTGCCTTCAATAGGCGGAGCACGTATCCAGCTGCCACTTGCATCGAGTACCTCCAAGCCCTCTTCCTCGCCGACTTGATGGAGGAAAGTTAACCAGCCACTGCTATCTTTGTGTGCACCCACACCTTGATTTTCACGAGCAAGGCCACTGGGTAACGCTGGATATTTCACTAGTTTGATCCGATGCTGTGGCGGGACGTGATGCTTATACGCGGCGTTGCTCGCCGACGTTAGCCGCTGAAAAAAAGCATCGAATGTCCCTACAGGTATATCGAAGGCCTCCTCGATGAGGTGCACAAACCGATACGACAGCGCTTGCAATTCATCGTGGTACCTTGAATCCAGTCAGCTTCGTCATTATTGAAGCTCAACGGAAATAGAATTGCTAACTCTAGAAATGCTTTGCGGAATCCTGGAACATTCTTTTCGTATGGCCACTGATTGGGTCCACGGAGCCGGTAGTAAAGTTTGCTAAAGTCCTTTCCCTCGCTTGTATCCGACGTTGAACCTTTGGGATCGTAAACAATAGGTAGCTCGGTAGCAAAGTCAAATTGCTCTCGAAGATCCTTCTGACCAAGAGTAACCTCTTCTGCGAAACCACTATATCCTAGGAAATGCGGGGAGTTCATCTTAGAGAGCGAAGCCTTGGCCTCGTTAGTTTGGTCGAAGAGAGCCGGGAGAAGCGATGTCAAAGCTTTGATTTTCTCTTGAGGAATTCCGTGGTTCTTGATATATAAAAATCCGACGTTGAAAAGAGCATCATGAAGCTGCCCGAGCAGTTGCTGTTTCTGGTGCAGACTGTCTGCCATAGAGAGGTCCAGGATGGGCAAGGCTGCCGTCTCAGACATCATGGTTGCGTGACGCCAATATTATCCGTTTGTGACGCAAAAGATCGTGACAAGTGACTTCGCTCCAAGTCACAGCGCATGTCGAGGTACTCACATAGGAGTGTCCGCATGCTGCAAACATGTGAATGCCATCCACGAAAGCAGTTGACCAGATGACGTGCTGAGGGGTGGCTGGTAAGTCCCGTGATAGTGGCTGTGGTGGCTCGTGAGGAAAGCGCGACCAGCGCGTGGGGTCGTTACTCGTTGCCTTGGCCGCCCCGCGCTGATGAGCGCCCCTCCAACACCTTACAATCTCTCCGCCTCACAGTCAAGCGACCGAGTTTATTATCCTTCACTTACCGAGTCCATACATTTACACGCCGTCATGGCCTACAACTTCGTGCGCTCGTATATCGACACGTTCCGGGAGCGAACCGCCGCCATCAGCCACACATCCACCTTTCGCGAAACCGGTCAGATCACACCAGAGGAGTTCGTCCTCGCCGGCGATTTTCTCGTCTTCAAGTTTCCCTCATGGCAATGGGCCGATGCATCATCTCCTTCGAAACGCGTCCCATATCTGCCTGAAGGAAAGCAGTTCCTTGTCACTCGAGGAGTGCCCTGCAACCGCCGCCTTGACGACAACTTCGCTGGAGAGGCCGGCCAGGACGAGACGTTGGTACGCGACGGCTTCGCCGCTGGCGATGCCGACGATGACGGCTGGCTGAGGACCGGTGGCATGAACGCGAGCCAGGAAGCAAAGGTGCGGGACGTGCAGACCGTGGACGAAAGCGGGAACCTGGGAGCTGCGGACGATGAAGACGAGATCCCAGACATGGAGGATGAGGAAGACGATGACGAGGCAATCATAAGGGAGCCTCAGGGCGGTTCAGGCGCGTCAGGGTAAGTTCCGACCCTTTGGACACTGGTAACGCATGGGACTAATCGATCAACAGACCAGCACGCACGTACACACTCTACATCTGCTATTCCGCCCACTACCGCACACCCCGCCTGTATCTCTCCGGATATGGCTCAACTTCGGTACCGCTCAATCCCCATGAAATGATGGAAGACATCGTTGGCGACTACAAAGACAAGACCGTCACGATCGAAGACTTCCCGTTCTTTGAGCACGCAGTGAAGACAGCATCGGTCCATCCCTGCAAACACGCCTCGGTCATGAAGGTGTTGCTCGACCGTGCAGATGCTGCCTTGAAGCTGCGGCTGGCTAAGCTCAAGGCAGGCAAAGATGTCGGCAAAGTCGATAGCGGCATGGAAGGCCTGGTGGACGACACTAAGCTGCTGAAGCTCACTGAGCAGTCGAAGAGCAAAGCTGGCGAGGACAGTAAAGAAAAAGGAGATGACTGGGAGGTCTTGAGCGAAGGCGAGGAGGACGAGGTCGCTATTCGCGTCGATCAGTATCTCGTGGTCTTCCTCAAGTTCATGGCAAGGTCAGTGATCCAACTTTCAAGTGTAGAGCATAAGTATTGACATATGATAGCGTGACGCCGGGTATTGAGCATGACTTCACGATGGGTGTATAGTCGCCGCTTTCCTTTGCTTCATCTCAGCTTTTGTCAATATCGGTTCAGCATTCACGTGGCGGCATATGGGCGGTGTTCCTTGGCACAGGCGTTGGGTATTTCGGGCAGTTTGTGGCATATAAGTTTCGGAGGGATATGACTGGCACAGGATGGCGGATGTTTGGGTTAACATGGTCGTCCTAGCGAGAATCTAACATTCATAACGCACACTTCACTGACTAGAAACGAGCATGAACTAGTGTTGAACCCCAAAAACTCGAGACATCCATTGCTTCCTGCAATTTGCGATCAAAATAGGGTATTTCCGCGCCTTTGATCGTTAGCTGAATGCCACTCAATGTACAAGGGCGCATTACCAACGCTAGCTCCCAAACGCCGTGCTGAACTAATCTGGAGTGTAACTGCTGGCGCCTCAGTGCACCCCGCTGCGGTGCTTATGCCCAAGCATTCTCGTTGCAGCGGCGTTATGCGGCCACCACGGTTCCCCTACAGTCAGATTTTAAACCCAACTTCCCGAATATGTCCAGACCAATAACCTCCACTTCCAGAACGTCATATCGCCTCTTTCATCTTCCTTATAATTTTCGCAACGAGCGTGTCGATGTTCTTGTGGCGCCCACAACCCTCTCCCGCTAGTGATTCCTAAAATTCTTCTTCTGGTAGAACAGATCCGTCCTACTACTACCCAGGTTTATAATCTTTGGGCAGCCGTCCCTGTCCTTCTCCAAGCGGGTGCATTCGAAGCAGTAGAAAGCGTCAGAGATGCCCTCGCCGCCGCAGACGACGCACTTGTTCTGGTAGTTGCCGAAGGAGCACTCGTCGCAGATGCGGGCGAGGGTGGTCGGGCGCACGTACGAGTCGCAGACGGGGCATTTGCCGTCGCATTTGTCGCAGAGGCGGCCGATAGAGATGCCGGCTTGCTTGCGGCACATGACGAGGTCGGGATGATGGCGGGACATGGTGGCGGGGTGAGATGTGGTAGGTTGTAGCGGGTGTGGTGCGGTGCCGATTCTTTCTGGATAAGTAGAATGGAAGCGCTAACGGTGGAGGCCTTCAAACTCCAGATGTGTTCGGCTGTTGTGTTGTAAACGTGTCGTTTCGGTGAGTATCTGGGGTGTAAGTTGACAATCCAGAAGCATTTCAACTCGAGCACAATTGAGAAGGCGCGGTTCACGTATTAGTCATCGACGCGCCATGCTTTCTCCACACTTCGATAGGCGTCCGTGCGGGAGCTCCTCCATGGTGAGCATTCCGATGTGAGCTACCGCGCGTCTCAACCGCCCAGACTCGCGCTTTTGGACGTCGTCTATTCATTCATTGAGAATGGACGGCATTGCATCAGCCGTGGTGCTGCCTGATCAGGATGTCGATTCCCCACCGCCTACCGCAGCCTCTCCGACTGGTACCAAAAGGCGACAATCCTCTATATCCGAGCAAGATGCCAAACGAGTACGACTGAACGGCAATGGATCGCCTACGGATCGCCGCGAATCTGTCAGCAGCACCAAGGCTGCCGCAACTGCACCCAAGGGCCGAGAGCGCGGGCGCGAGAGGCGACTCTTCGGCGCGGCGCTGGGTGCTCTCTCTCAGAACTCTGCGACCACAGGACAGAAACGCCGACTCGAAATCGAGAAGAGACAACGGGCGCAACGCAAGCTAGAGGAGGAAGAGAGCGAGCACAGAAAGCAGGAGCGCCAGGCCAAGCGTAAAGCGCAGCGCTGGAGAGAGCACAGGCGCTTCGAGAAGGACTCGGTAGGAACATATTGGGCATCCTGTGCTCCACAAAGTTGACCGATCACGCAGTTACGTATACGGCACGACAACCTGCTTGCCATGGCACACTTCCTCCACACCAGGACCGAGCCACGACTGGTGAGTCGCATATTCCTTGCTTGCGCTACTCTGTCTGGTGTCGGGTAGTTTCGCAGCACTGACATCATTGGCAGTATTACAAGCCATGGGAGACCACACCGGAAGAGGATGAACGCATCCGCGACCAGATCGCCGAAGCACACGATATTGTTCAACGAGAGCGCGAGGACTTCGAAGCTAAGCAACGGCAGTATGCTGGACGGGAGCGGGACGCGAACCGCGATATGCATATGGATGGCGACGCAGAAGACACCCGTTCTGGTAAGGAGTATAGTGAAAAGGCGCCCGCAGAGCCAGCCGCGGCCAATGGCCACCCTACTAACGGCAGCGAAACGTCCAAAAACCCGGAACAGAACGGTGATCATGCACAAACTCGCGAGGGCGGGGTGACCTCTCTTGAGCAAGACTCTACTACTGGCCACGAACGGTCTACTGACGACACATACAAGGAAGCCATGGATGATCACGGAGAAGAAGTCGTCGAAGCCGCGGAGGATACGGTCATGTACTGAGTCAACATGTCTCTTTCGCTCTCGAAAGTCTACGTTGGCCTGGGATTGCGGACCGATGGAGCTACAGCGTCCACTTGGAACACCCTTGCCTTTCTTGGCCCTCTCATATCATGATACCATCGAATACCGAGTCTGCAAATCAGCGACTACAGGTGAAACCACCAAGCACACGCTTTGTCTTGACGAATGTATGCTCGGTAACCATTGCACATCTGCCCTTGCCGCACGTCTTGTGTTGCACCGCGTCTTGTCCCCATCATGCTGCTTACTGCAGAGTCGGTGAGGCACGGTTATAAATCCCCGCTAAATTCCGCGTCTGTCAATGCCGTCGGAAGAGCACCCAGCCGACCGAGGATATTACCCTATCCTTCTGGAACATGTGCAAGCCACACCAAACGAGTAATTACGATGGCGTCTCTGGAACTACCAAGTCGCTGGGTATATAGACGCAATATACGGTTAACAGACTAGGGGGACCCGGTCGATATAATACCGTTTGGTTGTATGTTACGCCGGTAAATAGCATCGATGCGCCTACCTACAAGGTATACTGCCGGTACTATGGGATTGGCAAGAACGCCCCCCACGAGCGCGGTGGGGTGGCGACGAGTTGCTGATGACATTGTACGACATTTGCCCCGTCCAATACTCGAAGAACTCGACGATGGACAAGTGATCACTCGAGCCCGTGCACACCCTCAAGTTCATGCGAAACAAGCGACAGTTTGGCAAGGTTGTTTTGTTGTTGGCGATCGCGAGTCAGTACTCGCAATTGAAGTGGAAGCCGCGGTACCGAGGCCCGCTTTCTACTCCGCCAAGCTACGTAGAAGGACCGTTACAAAGCTCATCACCAGTTCAGCATACAACGCTACAACCTATCCACTCCCACCTCACCAAGCTGTGCATCTCCGTGCAGTTGTCTCCCAGCATTTGCCTTCCCTAGCGAGCGGAATCGTAAACGAGGTCCACCTCGGCTAGTGTCATGACTTTGCAACCAATAAACCCAGTCTCGGACAGCAGGGTAGAGCACCGCAACAGCTCTCTGAATGGCCACAATTACCACTACCTATATGGCGAGCCCGCGGGCGGTCAATACAAAGCTACCGTGTTCTTGGTGAGTCTCTACTTCATCATGTCACGGACCATTCAGCCGGTGGATAAACGAAGCGGAGCGCGAGTGTGAGAGCTGTGATGAACGAGCTTTTTCCACTAACGGGAAGTTTGTAACAGATTCATGGTTGGCCCGATTGTGGCTCAGCAGGATGGCGCTACCAGATACCGCTTCTGCTCGACATGGGTTTCAGGGTTGTAGTCCCAGACATGATGGGATATGGAGGCACGGTAAGCTTTACCAACAGGTGCTTGCAGTTTGAAGATATCACATATAGCCATGTTCCATATCACCACCATACAAGAGGGACCGCTGATCCACGCCCCACGTACACTGCTGGCTGCGAGAAGATACCCTTCCTACTGGCAGACGACAACGCTAAGCTTCGAATATAGGATGCTCCAGAAGTTCCACCGAACGACATCTCTTTGTATTCCTACAAACGAGCTGCAGATGATATTGCGGAGCTTGCCAAAGTGATCGGCGCACAGCAGATCATCTTGGGAGGCCATGATTGGGGAGGCATGATTGTGTACCGCACTGCGCAATGGTGAGTTACGTTCTCGAGTCCGGTGCCTTGATCCTAAACTCATGGCTGGCATCATACAGGCACCCTAAACTCATAACTCATGTCTTTGTGGTCTGTACGCCATATACGCCGCCCTCCGAGGAGTACATGTCGAATGAAGACCTCGTCAGCAAATTTTTGCCGCAATTTGGCTACCAGATCCACCTCGCTTCTGGTGAGGTGGAGCAACACGTCAATGATGAGCAATCAGTAAGGCAGTTTCTCAGAGCCATCTATGGAGGACGTACGCCCAGTGGCGAAACTGCGTTTGATCCAACCAAAGGAATTCTGTTCGAAAAGCTTCCCCACATTGGAGAAAGCAAGATCCTTAACGGCAAGGTAAGTTGCTAGTCGGTGATCTCTTTCCACGCCGAATATAACATTACCGGTGTCCACACGCACTCAAGTTGCTAGTCGGTGATCTCTTTCCACGCCGAATATAACATTACCGGTGTCCACACGCACTCAAGTTGCGGGTCTACGTCCCGATGAAAGCCTCTTAAGGGACAGATCGTCTCTCCCATAGCATTCCGCGAAACTCTCTGGCCGTGCAACGATTTGCACCGACTCGTGACCTATGGTTCAGACAGCCAACAAGCCAGATTTACACGTACTTGCGGGCATTGGTCGGAAGTGCGGGTCATTGATACATGGGCTGACGATCTCAGATCCTCGACCACTACGTGCGAGAGTACAGTCGCCACGGTATCCACGGCCCTGGTCAGTCGCCACAGCCTTCATCGGACCTACTTCAACAACTGACGAGCATTAGTGAACTGGTATCGCACGCGCAAAGTCAACTGGGAGCATGACCAGGCGTGAGTCGTCAGATACTGATTCTCGATATAACATCGCTGACATCTTCGAAAGCCTCCTTGACAAGAAGAAGATTGAGCAACCACTGCTCTTTATTCAGGCTACCAACGACAACGTCCTTCGGCCAGAGATGTCGAAAGGCATGGAAAAGTTCATTCCCAACCTGACCCGAGGCGAAGTGGAAGCGTCGCACTGGGCACTTACTCAGACACCAGAAAAGGTAAACGCAATCATTGCAAGCTGGATCGGCAAGCAAAGCTTAGGAAGCCGGAGCTCTTTGTAAGCTCTGACAGCGAGCTTATCGTATCGAGGACGGGAACGGCGGGATGGTAGTGGGGCTCCATCTAGTGCGACAGGGTCTCCTTACATGTGGTGTGTACGAGGTGCGTGCGTGCCCGCGTTCTCGGTCACTCCAGCGGGAAGTATCTCTACTTCCTAGGGCCGTTATACAAGTGCGATATCGGCCAGCACGTTAGCGGAGGTAGACAGCGCACGACTCAGCGCAAACGCTGGTGAGGCAGCATCGTTGTCGTGCACTTCCCTCAGCAATTTCAAATCATTTACCCGCTTCGAAGAGCAAGTGCACTAAGTTTTTACCTCGAGCAACTCACTCTGCTCGCCGAAAGCACATGTACTGGTACATGGCTGTGAGCAAGCATTAGTCCGGTGGGCTAACCACAATCGCCATTATACCGAAATGTGCGCCACATGTGTATTCACTTGCATGGTGGCTTTCGCTACGTGAACCTGAAGCCAGGTATTCCACATCGCCAAAGACTTGGCACCGGAGCCGTCGCAGCGTCTCAACGAGTGCAGTCGCGAGCGGTTGGGACGTTGACGGTCCGATGCATTTGGCACGGGAGGAGCGGAGGTTCATCTCCCGGCATGCTTTCGCCTAATGTCAATGTAAGGCGTGCGAGGAGTCAACTGATAGCTCACTCCTAGCTCTCGTTTAGGGCACGTTCCGCGATCCATCATGGTGCGCGTTTCTCCATCAACCATGGCCTTGTTCAAAGGCTTGGACGCTGTTGGCTTGCGACGTGATACTGACGCAGACCGCACTGTAGCCGTTATCTGGTTTGCGATACGGTCTTATTCTGTCACCATCGCGAACTACAGAAGACGGGCAGTGGTCCCATCTGATGGCTTTTACATCGAATACCGTATACTCTCGTACCAGCGACTAGAATTCAAGACCTTGCAAGGTACGAACCTCGGCGATACCGCTTCGAGCAGTGCGTGCAGGGCTTGGCTTGGTCTCGCTCTTTCGCTACCTGTCCTGGATGCCCAGGGTCTCCCGTCATGCAGTTATAATACTTGCGATATCGTATGTGACGTCTAGTGCAGATCTAGCATGGTAGACATGCGGCTTTGCAATTTAAATTTCTGGACAATCGCAACGTGCCTTATCAGTTGGTTGCGAAGCTGGCGATTATTCGATTGCATTTGCATCACGCCAGCTACACGATTCAACTGGCTGGAGGACCTGATTTGAGCGGCGCATAGCGCACATATTAAGGCGTGCTCAGAATAGCCAGCGTTCTCTCGTATACGAGATGAAGAAAGGAGTCGCGGTGGCCCGCCGTCCGATATGTCCAGTGCACGCAGCTCTTTTTTCCGGTCCGCGTCTTCCTCCGAGGCATGTCATGATTGTGTCGCGAGGAAAATTGAAGCTGCTCCCAGCAATCGCAACGTGCCAAAGGGTGGATCGTTCTGTACCACAAATCCTATCGCCGGTAGCATATGGATCCCGACTGGTCACTTTTTGGCACGACCACCACATTGATTCACCGACTGGATTAGCGATCCGCACCATCGTCGTCGATTCGCACAGCTGTCCCGCTTTCTCGCGCACGCTCTTGCACGGTTGGGCGATGGAGCGGACTTGAGCTGATTACCGGTGCATGGGTTGCACGACCTCACTCTTGAGGAGAAACTATTTCCCCGCCTACGCCCACATGCCAGATGGCCATCTTGCGGTCTGTACCCGCTCGTACCTCGGCGTACCGTGCGTGGCCCTGCTCTGGTATGGCTGACGGCTGTACAGTACAGTACCTTGGATGCGCAGCTCGGTCGTCAGAAAATGTCACGGCGAGTAGACACGATTGAGAGAACGATAAGCTCACCCTGCACCTCTGTCCCAGGCATCCGGTAATGCCACTCGATATTTCGTCAATTGTCTCGGTAGAGTGCCGCCATGCATGGTCAGGGCGTGGCCCACTCGACTAACCGGCCGCTCTGCAGAAGGCACATCCTGGTCGCGGGGCAAGGCCATGGGCGAGAGGTACGTACCGCACGCACTACCGCTTCGTCGATGCGGTCTACCGGCGTCGCACCCTTTCTTGAGGCGAGCCGTCCAACGGCAACTTGCCCCTGAATATACTCGCATATATTATGCTTTGGCATTTGGCCGGATCGAGGTGTGCTCGCACGCAATACCAAACCGAGAACTCTCCATTCGCACACGATCGCGTTCGGGACATAAGAGAGCGCGGTCGAGTCAGATAATGGAGCCTAATGCATTTTCTTACAAGCTAGAGCAGGCGGCATCACCTCTGGGAATGGTGCAGAGAAGTACGGCCTGGTGGAGCAGGTCATACCTGAGTCGCAGCAATTGCGCGGTCGATGGAAGGAGCTCTACGTGCGACCGTCTCGGCCAGCCCGCATATCAGCCTGAACGGTCGTCCTGCGCTATGTCTGTCCAGGGAAAATTCGCCCGCTGCAGCTACCGGTAGCCATGCTTACCGTCCGATAGACTGTAGACTGCAGCCAGATACCGCGTACTGCACTCCACTGAACCTTGCCGTCCATGCAGCCGACATAACCAAGATCCAGCGCCAACGCCAATACTGCCTTATCGCAGTTGCACAACGCCGATTTGCTGTCAGAAAGCTCCCAACAGGCTCTGCATTGCGGCGCCAGGAGCTCTCAAGGTGCTGATCCGGTAGAAATACCGTCGAACGAGGTGCATGTTTAGCTCTGGTGGCCCAAGCGACTCATGCCATCGCATGCTTGCTCCACCTGGCCCGAGCACATCTCATTACAGCAACAGATCTGGCTTCATCCATGGATCTTATATAACAACTCAACGGGGCTAAAGAAAGGAGGCTACGCGATGCAGCAGCCATCCCGACAAGTGCTTGCTCTGCGCATCCCTAACCATGTACTACCCGCCCAATTGACCCGCCGAGCAAATGACGTGGATGCTCTGCTTCTTTCTTCTACCACTACTATCTCGCGCCGACGCACCAAGCTGAAGGAGCCTGGCTTAGCTTGCCGTCATTGCGGGTAGTTTCCAACATGTATATCAGCCTCCACGCCTCCCGTGGGGTGGTCTACCCAGCTATCTCCTCATTCCTCTTCTCTCCCGTGCCTACCCATCAAAGTCTTTCGTAATGGCTCCCTCCGCTTTAGCAGATATCTATCCTATCCCTGCGCGGCACTACTCTAAGCCTTCTACTGTAGTTGCGTCCGTCCTGTATGGGCCCAGGGACTTACGACTCGTAAGCGTTCCCTGTTCCGTCCACTACATCCCACACTCCCACTGTTCGTGGGGGTGGTTCGTGTCGTACACAGAGACTAACGGCACTAAACAGGAAACTCGACATATCTCAGACCCGGGACCCCATGAATTGCAAGTCGCTATCAAGGCTACTGGTGTATGCGGGAGCGATGTCTCTTACTACAACAAGTTCCGCAACGGCGATCTCCAGGCCGTGCAGCCGCTATCTTTAGGCCACGAGTCTGCTGGGGTCGTAGTGGCTATTGGCGAGGCTGTCACTGGCTTCCAAATTGGCGAGCGCGTAGCGCTCGAGGTCGGTGTACCGTGCGACAACTGTCGGTCATGTCAGCGAGGTCGTTATAACCTTTGCCCGGGCATGAGGTTCCGGAGTAGCGCCAAATCTGTGCCTCATTTTCAGGGTACGCTCCAGGAACGCATCAATCACCCCGCTAAGTGGTGCCACAAGTATGTCTTGCATGAGCCGTTCCGCTGCAAAAAGCAAAATCCTAACGTTCCGCGCTAGGATCCCCCAGCATGTGTCCATGGAATCTGCGGCCTTGCTCGAGCCCCTCTCTGTTGCCATCCATGCTACCCGCAGGGCGTCAATAGAGCAGGGTGATACAGTGACCGTTTTTGGTGCCGGCACCGTGGGCTTGCTGACGGCAGCTATGGCTAAGCTGTCAGGTGCTACGACAGTAGTCATTGCCGACATTGACAGCGGGCGTGTCAACTACGCTCTGGCTAATGGCTTCGCACACAAGGGCTACATTGTCCATCCGCGGAGACACCTGTCTGAGACGGCGGAGAAGCTGGCCGCTGCAAAAGAGCTCGCTGAAGACGTGATGCAAATCGCCTCGCTGAACGATCTGGATTTTGAAGGTGCCGACGTGACGTTCGACTGTACAGGAAAAGAGATTTGCATGCAAGCCGGCCTCTATGTAAGTCTTCACCATCACCACAACACAGGATTTAATGCTAACCCTCATCAAGTCTACCAGACCCGGCGGCAAGCTCATCATGGTCGGCATGGGGACCCCCATCCAGACCCTTCCCATGTCAGCTTCGCATCTGAAAGAAGTTGATATCATCGGCATCTTCCGGTACGCAAACACATACCCTACTGGTATCAAAATCCTCTCCTCCGGCGCACTGCCCAGTCTTGACAACATGGTCACCCACCGGTTTCGCGGGCTCGCAGCTGCTAAGGAAGCTTTTGAGCTTGCGGGGAAAACGACAGACAAGGACGGCCGGTTAGTAATTAAGATCCTGGTGGAGAACTGAACGAGTTGAAGGGAACGGAAATGACTTTGGTTAACGTATACATACCCCTTTTTGTAATGACAGCTTGGCTTCAGCGACGTTCTTTCATTATGGTTTGGTTTGGTCGGTTTGCGAGATCAAGAGTTAGATATAGAGGGTCTGGAAGAGGTATGCGGCTTCTGGCGTTGGAATTACGAACGCGTGCGTTTTGCTTTCTCACTTTCGCTGGAAACAGGTGTAGATACCAGGATTTTTTCCCTCTCGGGCTCAGTCGCTATGGATATTGGGAGTGGGATAAGTGGGCAGAGAAGCGGTATAGAGAGGAATTTGCAAAGGCCGTGTGACGGGAGAGGTAAGAGGTAATGAGACATACTAGACTGCAGTGGGCAAATACATCACGTCAAGCGATGGATGTGCTGTGTTGATGAGTTGTATCCGCGTGATACTTCAACGACACTAATTTTGCCCTCCGTGGGCCTCAAACTCGGTCTGGTCCACGGTATCAGCAGACCAAACATCACGACTCCCTACTACATGCATATTCGCCACCCTTCAGTTCACCAGTGTCTCGCGTCAGGTCTCTATCTCCTCACGCAATGCGGAAAATAACCCAGCAAACCACATCCAAGCCGCTGACCACAAGGATGGGCTCACGCTGTCAACTTGAGACGTCTAGACGGGCATACCCAGGACCAAGGTAAGATCTACTGCGTGCCTCCGCACGGCGCCGTCGGCCCGACATGATGCGCGAGGATGCGAGGGGTAAGCTTGGACGGATGGGAGTTATGGGATGGCAATGGATGTGAGTACAGAAGGGGCAGTGATTCCACTTGCTCCCGTCGTCTATTGGTCGGGACGGTAGCTTGATTCAAGGACAAGGGTGTGCCCGTCAGAGCTCCAATTGGTTGGCTGTCACGGCTTGCTGTGTGTACTGTTGCTGCTAGCTGTGGCGAGATCACGCCGCCAACTCGACATGTAGCAGGGCGAAAGGCAAGCGAGACGCGTGATCACGTGCCGCGGAATATGGATAGGCCGGGCTCCGCCGGTAGTGGCTGTTGCCCGCGTTGGTCGGAGCTGCCTAGTCTAATCGACAAGCTCCCCGCGCTCGCCTGTGTAACTAAGAGCGACACCACCCTTTCAGCCTCTCTGACGCGGAACCATATTTCGACACGCAACTCCTCACAATTACACGTAACCCCAACCATGGCGGGCGATTCTCAAAATCCCCTTGTGTCCAACACGCGCGCTTCGGACACAAGCCCCACGGTGCAGCTGCACCCGCTGGTGCTTCTCACAATAACCGACTGCATTACGCGACATACACTTCGACAACAAGAAGGACCTTTAGTCGGAGCGATTCTCGGTCAGCAGAATGGCCACGAGGTCACAATGGAAGTTGCGTTCCAGGCAAAGCTGATGTCGAACCATCACGGCGACGTGGTTCTCGATGACGAGTGGTTCATGAAGCGGTTGGACGACTGTACGTCTGCTTTTTCCAAGCGCTGAAGCTCTCACAGCTTTTTACGCACAACATCGTGCTAACTGTATAAAAGACAAAGACGTTCACAAGCAACCGCAGCTCGACATTGTTGCCTGGTTCACGCTCGCCCCGCCCACAGGTCCAACGCCCGAGATACTACCCATCCACAACCGCATATCAGAGCTCACTGACTCACCGATTCTGTGCTTGTTCCATCCCTCCGATGCCTACTCGGAAGCCACGACCGCCGGAAAGCTGCCACTCACGCTGTATGAGACCGTTCACGAGAATGCAGCTGGCGGACCCAACGACAAAGCGATGGACATCGATGGCGCTGTACAGAACAAAGCGCTGAAATTTAGGGAGCTTGTATACACAGTCGAGACGGGCGAGGCAGAAATGATTGCCGTGGACTTCGTGGCTCGCGGAGGTGGCAACGCTACTGCCGTCGAAGGCTCATCTGCTGCATCAAAGGGCAAGGACGGCAAGGCTGCAGAGGAAAAGGATAGGAAGGCTAAAGGAAAGCAGAAAGAGACGCCAAAAGAAGAGACCATTGATGAGTCGGCCGCATTGACTGCTGAAGACGAGGAGCTGTTGTCAACACTGACCGCAAAGATGAACGCCATCCGCATGCTGAGCCGCCGCATCTCGCTCCTCCGCACCTACCTCGCCTCTCTCCCGCCATCCTACCTCTCCGATCCTTCCCTCCCACTAGACCCAACCCCATCCAACGACCACCCTCTCCCGCTCAATCACTCCATCCTCCGCAGTGTCTCCGCCATGCTCGCCCGTATCAACATTCTTGCACCGCCCGATGTCGAAGCTTTCACACTCGAGTCTCAACAAGAGGCTTCAGATGTCCAGCTCGTCCAATTGCTTTCATCCATTACAAACTCGGTGTCTGCAGCGAGGGATCTGGGCAAGAAGAGCCAGATTGTTGAGACTGGTAAGAGCCAATCTCGGAGAGGAGCGGGCGGAATGGGCTCAATGATGGGCGGGGGATACGAGGGCGGTGGACAGTACTTCGACACGATCATGGGAGGGGGAACGTCACGGCAGTTTAGGGCGGACCAATGGAGCTGAGCTGAGCTCAGTCTTCAAATCTTGAGTTCTGCAGTCTGCTAACGAGCGGTGTAGAGCGTCGGGTCGGCGGCAAGTCGTCGCTGTCACTTTTGTCCTCGTCGTTGTCCTCCCAATTGGTGCTCCCGAGAGTACCGGATCGCGCACTTCGCTGTAGGTCGTCGGAGCCTGGGAACGAGCTTGGAAATGACGCCGAGGACTGGGATGTGAAGTTTTGAGCGAGTAGATGGATGGCGAATGGGTGTCGGGAGACAGCGCATCAGGAACACCCCTGGTACATAGACTTATGAATTACGAAAGCGTTTGCTTGATGGCTGGCGATGTGAAATTGCACAGGGTGTGCGATTGATGGACTTGTTGAACACTGCTCAATGAGATTTTTCGGTGTTGTCCATTTGTTGATGCTCTGGGTGACTGGCTAACTCCAACCACTCGACATCGTCGCAGCATAGGAATTACAAATGAGGAAACTCTACTACCAATCCTGGACATTATTCTTGCATTAATTCGTACACCGCATCTCGGGCGGCACCCACTCCAGTCCCAGCCCCTCAAACACTCTCCGCTCCGCCTCTTCCGCCGTCCCACTCACCCCCTCTTCCCCCTCCAACATCACCACCTCGCCCGTCTCCCGACTCCGCACTCCACTGCTGTCGAACTTCCACCCCCGCTTGTACTTCGCGTACCGCCGTAGGTCCCGCTGGAACGTCGTTCCCCCGCTCCAGCCCATCACCGCGCACCCAACCGTGCGCCACGGCGCGACGATGATGTCGACTCTGCGGTGGATGTTTGGGTTCTTTGCGCGGGGGTTGGTGGCGAGGTCGGCGGCGCGCGTTGGCCAGACGGGGTCCTGCCAGACGACGAGGGCCTTGTCGAGGGTGTCGAAGCCGGCGCCTGCGGACGTCTTGGTTGCGCGGAAGGGCAGCGTGGTCTGCCCGCGGGACGTGTTGTGCAGACTCAGCGTGAGCGTGTGCGTGATCCACTCGTCGGTCTCGAGGGAGGTGACGATGTCGCGGACGAGGTGGGCGGTGGCAGCGAGGTCCGGGTGGGACACGATCATGTCGACGTCGCCGGAGGCGGGTTTGCCGCGGCGGTAGCCGCCGACGATGGTGACGCTGATGCGGGAGTCGCGCAGGCGGACGGCGTGTTGCCGGACGACGGATGCGATGGACTCGACTTCGGCGCGGGGGATGCCGGATAGGAACTCGTCGTAGAACTTTACGCCGATCTGCTGGACGCGGTCAAGCTCATTCCAGCCGTACTCGATGATGTCGTCGAGATCGAGCCAGCCCTTGTTATAGTAGAAATTGCGTGCTGTCTTTGCGCCCACGCCCCAGATGTCGTAGAAGGCGCGCAGGACTTTCATGGCTTCGTCGTTCTCGTAGTCTTCGACGGCCTGGATTTTCCCCGTGTTCTTCCACTCGACAAAGAGCGCGGCCGTCTTTTCGTCGCAACTCGGGAGGCGGGCAAGCTCACGCGGATGCCGCAGTTTATGGGGGTATGCGGCGATGGAGGCGATGATGGAGGAGTAGGCGCGGACGCCGATGGCGTCGTCGATAAGGGTGCGTGCAGTGCGGATCTTCTTGAGCTGCTCGATGAAGTCTTGGTTGGGTGGGTTGGCTGGGGTGAAGCGCTGGCAGGCGTACTTAACGCCGTTAACGACCCAGTCCGGAGGCGGGGGGAGGTCGCTGTCCTCGCTTTCGTAGTCGCTTGTTGTTTGCTGGAGGAGTTGTGCGGTCCGGTTGGCGAACGTGGGTTTGGTCGCGCTAGAGGCGTATGATTTGCCTTCGAATCTGCGGGAGCCGTGGCCGTCGTTGTTCTGGTGGTTGTAGCGTCGTTTCGGCGTTGTGGTTGTAGCATCTTCCTTTGCTCGGTCTAGAATGTGCGGAGCTGCCCGTCGACGCGTTACCAAGTGGGTCTGAGACGTCGATTTGGGAGGGCCCGTGAAGTTGGCTTTGATGGAGGTGTAGCCCGTGTCCAGCGGTGCTGGGGGGCGCTTCTTGATCTTGCACATGTAGACTAAATTCGCTCCGAGCGGAACCAGGCGGCCTGCGGAAAGACATTCGTCAAGCCAATCTACTTTGATCACCCAAAGGGTGTCATCGCTGGACACGTTGTTGAAGATGGGAGGCAATGCAGCGGGATGCTCATCCGGTATCACTGGCGAAGTCATTGGGGTATCTCGGGTCCTCGCTGGCCCTTCGTCCTCAGTCTCAGAGCCTTCCCCAGCCTCCTCTTCTGTAGTCGACCCTTCATTGTGAATAATAATAGGCTTGCTTGTTGCACACGAGACTCTTGCTCTTTTCCGTGGAGTGTTTTGCTGCTCGGGGCTCGCCGACCGCTTCTTCTCAACCGCGATCTTCACCTCCTCTACCTCAAACTTTCGAGACCGCAATTCAAACTCTGCCCTCCGCCGCGCACCGACCTTGCCAATAAGAATTTTAACCTTCGAGACATCAGCGGTCAGCTGCGCACCGTGACGGCGCAACGTTGCTTTGACCTTGTCTTCCTCGTCGCCCTTGAAGTGCGCACTGAGAGTGCCAATGGGCGGGATGCTGCTCAGATCAAGACCTGTTACGGTGAGGTGTCCTTCGTTCGAGGAAAAGGACCCAAGGTTTGGGACACGAGCTTCCATATTGTATTGAAGGTAACGTGATGGACCAATGGTTCGTGAGCAAGGGCAGAACTAGGGTGGGCCTAGATAGCGGCTGCGCGGTCTTCGCGTTCGAAAAATCATGTCAACGGATCGAGCAGTCATGACCCAACGAATACAAGCAATGCAACGCGATCTAGTACACGCTATGGGAAGGACGTGAAGACGTTGGCACTGCTGTTCCGAGTGATGACGACAGGGCGAGGTTGGTGGACGCTAGACCGTAGCATCGTCGTGCTTGGCGCCGAGGTGACTAAGATCGACACGGCGCGCAATTCTCCGCCTCCATGCGCAACCCTGTCCTCCAACCGCTCTCGCTGATGCAATCCCGCCGCTACGTTTCAACTACATTGAAACATATCAATCCGTTTCCAACACGCGGCCACGCCTGTTGTTGGCCACGATCGGGCGACGATCGTTCAGGCATTGTAATGAACTGTCCACTCCTGCCATTGACCACTGCAACGCATGAAGCCCAAGTATAGTCAGGATATCATTTCCCAAATTGCGTTACAGCGCGCGTGTCTTATCGAACGAATGACCCGAACAAGACAAGCCACCAGGCTGTTGAAAATGAAACAACCGTAGCCATCGAACCACGCGCGGGCGCTGGCCTCGACCCTTGCGTGCCATCCCTCTGAACCACTCTCACGCGTCCTCGGTGCGCGCCCCAAGCATTCTGAGCCCGCCGCGGCTCATGCGCCTTGCCATGGAATTCTGCGCTCGCCTGCGCTTCAGGCAAAGCGAACCGTGTAATCCTGCCAGCCCGCCCCGCCAGGGTCTTTCCTTACTGCAGATCCTGTCCCGTTCAATTGCTGGCTTGCCTGTTCGGGCGTGGCCCAAGGGAGTACGGGCATGACGGCCGTCCGGGATATAAGAGGACGAGTGTACTCGAGCAGACACGGGCAGGCGAGCCTGGGCTTTCGTACTCACACTCTTTGCTCTTCATATAGACGGTCCTGCAAGGCGGGTATTTGCCGTGTCTTCTCGCTGTGCGCGTTTACGTTCCCTCTTCTTTTCTCGACCCTCCTTCCGTCCGTCCTGTCTTTCTTGACGAAAGTCGTGCGCTCTTAACACACCTACCTTGAGAAGCAATTGCTTGCTCGAAGAGACAAAGTCCATACCGTGACTCTACAAACTCGACCGCCTACAATGCGCTTCTTCACACCACTCGCCTTCCTGGCCTTCGCCATGTCCATCACCGCAGTGCCCATCACCCCATCTGCGCCCTCCCTCCAACGCCGCGCCGAGCAATTCCGCCTCCAAGGCCTGCAAGAAGTACGTACCCGCCCCACCTTCCCACACACCACATCCATCCCTCCCATATTAACATCACCACCCCAGCACGAGATAGCCGAGAAGCTCACACTCGTCTCCACTCCATCTGCCGAGGACGACTCCCCCCTGCCCACCTCCCTCTTCTCCTCTCTCAGCACAAAACTGCACTCCTTACTGCGCCCGTGCTCCGAGGAGGACCATGACGACTACGACGACATCTCCGGCGACATTGCACCGGGGTCGCTGGAGGCGCCGCAGATGCTGCCAAGGCCGGTGGCGACGCTGGGGAAGCCGTCTGCGTTGGGACGGATCATCGCTGTGCTGAGGAAGGGCGATGAGGGTGGCAACTTTGCGTATGAGGGGAAGGAGTTGGAGTTGCGGCGGCCGACGGGGATGAGGCATTGGGGGGCGGCGGATAAGTGGAGGTTGTTCTAAATGCTCTTTTTGGAGGTCGGATTCCATCACACCGGTAGATGTTCAACAAGTTCAATATATGTATCAGCGCTTGACATGCACATGTGCATCACCACATCAAAAATCTTTTTTCAACGGCCGTCACTGTGCGTGTTGTGCCATAGCAGCAGACACGGAGTATCTGCTTGATTGCACGCCTTCCTTGCATGCGCTTGACGGGGAGGCGCTCGCAAGCCATGGGCCTGCGCGAGCTTGCATGTCCGCTGGCTGTCGGAACTCATGTCGCGTGTCGCACCACTCGGCTCTCCAGGGCTGTATCCTCGCAAGCTCGCTATCGAATGCTGAAACACACTACACATCGAGCACGCGCGCCACCAGTCCGAAAGAGACCATCGATGCAACGACGGCACAAAACGGGCCTGACAGCGCACATCTGCAATCCGCGCGAGTGGATGCCTCACGCGCGCGTACATTCCTTCTCACGCCAAAGCAGGAGTGCACCCCTTCACGAATGGTGGTGAGAAGCCAATGGATAGTTGCGGAGCGCCTGAAACGGGGGTATGCGTTGAGAGAAGTCAGATCATAACATGACCTGACCAAACATGTCTGTATCGGCTCTACTATGCGCAGCTGCGAAGAAAACATCGTCTACAGTGTGACAAACCCCCATTCCGGGGGACCAACGGGGCCGCCCATCTCCGCCTTTCCATCTGGCAGCTCACCAGCGGCTTTGCGTCGCTTGTACACCCGCAACCACACTGCATCTGCATTCCGCTTGTCCAGCGCAACTTTGACCTGAGGATTGGTAATGACAGGCTCAAGCATATCCAGCACATCCTCGAACGCCTCGCCGCTGATCGGGATATGCGCGGAGATGGAGCACAGGAGACGCACGAGCGCATCCCAGATCATGCGCGCGGGCGTGTCGATGTAGATGACTGTGTTCATCTCGTTCGAGGAGGGCGCAAGATCCGTCTTCTTCCCAGCTATCTTGCCCAAGTCTTCGCGCTTCATGCTCCTCATCTTGCCTGTTCCTGACGCCCCACCCATCTTCCCTCCAGTGCGGCGGTGAAGCTTCTTGAACACGGGAAACGCGTTGTCGATCCGACTCCGCATGAATCCGCCCGCGTACTCACACAGCAGCCCTACGACGTCAAGCGCGGAAGCGACGATGTACGCCTCGGTATCCTCTAGTCTTGGGAGGAGGATAGGCCAGAGGGTATTTATCAGTGGCAGAAAGGAATTTTCGTGACGCGACAGGGCGGGAATAGTCGTTTGTAGGAGGGAGAGGAGGGAGGTCCGGAGCGGAGCGGACGAGGAAGTGAGGTAGTGTTGCGTCAGCTCTGAGATTTTGAGGAGGAGGGAGTACGTGAGGGGCGCAGGTGGGGCCGGGTCTTCGGGTTCTGGTTTGGGAGACTCGTGGTCTCCGGGTGAGTCGTCTTCGGGTGCGGAGGGATCCTTGAGCGTTTCTGGATCGAGGTCTTTCCAAGGTTGTTGGGGGAAGGCGCCCCGGGGGAGGGAGGAAAGGTCCCGGGCTTGTTCGCGGGTGCGGTGTTCTAAGGCTTTGAGCTGGGTGAGGATGTCTGGGGTTGGAGAGTCCTCTGGCGCGTGGGGGGCGGAGGAGGTGATGGCTAGCTGCGGCGTTTTTGCGCCTTCTTCGGCCATGCCTTTGAGCACCGAGAAGAGCAGCTCGACGAGACTTGGGTAGCCGTGGTATCGCTCTAAAGCGCCGAATATGCTCCCCACGAGATCATCTAGGTAAGGTAGTAACGACGGGCCGCAGAGACGCATCATCATGAGGAGGACCTGCGGTGCTTGTGGTGAGACGTCGCCGTAGCTCAGACGAAGGCCCACCGCGTTGACTATGTAGTCCACATTCGAGATCACCAGCTCGCTGGCGCTGCCGTACCCGCATGATTCGGCGATGATGTTGAGACAGGTGATTGCGTGGTTTCGAAGCCCGGGGTTGGAGCTTCCTAGGCAGTGCAGCACAGGATACAACGTCTCCGTCAGTTCGGCTCGGAACTCAGTCTTGTAGCGGGCTGCTTGCATGGCGAAGACCTCCAATGCAAGAGCTGGGGCGTGCCAGTTAGGGCTTGGGGAGGTGTCGTGCGGACTAAGAACGGTTAATGCGTGCGAGTAAAGATCATCGAGAAGCTCCTCCTGCGGGTTGGAGCCACCAAGGTCCAGAAAGTCGTCAAAACAAGGTTTCAACCGCATGGTATCTCTCAGTAAGTTGACCGAAACCCAAAAGGTCGCTAAGCGGCTTTCCTGCGTTCCAACGTCCAGACCGTTGACGAGGTCTTGGGTTATGGTGATTGCGGAGTTGGACTGGGCGAGTTCGCGCAACAGTACTCTGAACTCCTTCACTGTGTCATCCTGCCCTTTCAGACGAAATTGAAGAGGTGCGAAAGACGCTGACGTGGTCGTCCCAGGTATCAACTGCTGATCAAATAGGATGGGTGGTGCTGCTTCGACGATTGATTCGGCAGTTTTCGAATCGTTGAACACGGCCGATACACCGTCCCGAAGATTGTCTGCAAGCAGGTCGTTGACGAGGATCTGATCTTCATCGAATAGACGTAGCGTAGTGGAGATTTGATGGATGACTTGGCGTCGACCGGCATCGTCTTTGGACTGCATCAGCCTGGGTAAGGATATGATCCACCCATGCAAACTCTCTTTGAGAAGATCAGCGAGTTTTGCGTCTGTGGAGAGCATGATTCTCAAGTCGCTCTCATTTGCGTTGTTTGCATCGCCGCGCCCCGCTAGTATGACCATAGTCTCTACGACCATACCTGAACAGTCGGCTAGAGAGTTCCGACACTCTTGTACGATTGTTGTGCAAAGGCGGAGGAGAGCCTGGCGCACTTCCGATTTGTCGTGGTTTCGCAGCTTCAACACGTTTCCTAAGGCAACCTTGATCTGTGAGGCCGTTGCTTGCAGCCACGAGACGGATCGTACGGTCTTGCTGCCGTCTCGTGAAGATTCTGGGGATAATTTTGGAAGATCCTTGGTAGCCTGTTCACCCAGTAGACGAAGGAAGAGAAGGGACATGACATCGAGGCAACGCTCAAGCACGCGAAAGGCTGTGCGGTTAGAGCTACTGGGAGTCAAGACTTTTGTAAGTGAAGACACTATTCTAGGAAGGAAGCTGGCCAGTGCGTCCAGGTCGTCTATGGCGGAGACTAATTTTGATGTTGCAGCGACGGCCTGCAGCCTGATGGTGTTCGAGTTGCTATCAGCGAGGCAGTCTAGAATAACTAGGATCGATTCCCCTAGGGCCGGAATGTTGGCCGTTGCGGTGAGCTGTTGCTTTCCCTGTGTGCTCTTAGATGACTGGGCAAACAACTCTGTTATACATTTCAGGGCCAATGTTTGTAGCTCTTCAGAGGATCCGGCGACGCCGTTCTCGTTCGAGGATGGTTTAGCCATGAAGGTGAACAGGATGAGCAGCTGTCCTGACAGTTCGGGTGCCAGAGAGCCTCCCCATCCTGTTCGAAGGAGAATCGAGATGCACTCAAGGCAAAGCTCCAGAGCGCGGACAGGTACTGTGCGAGAGATCCTCAGGACTTGGGAAATGGGCACGAAGACATATTCGGCCAGCCTTGAATCGACCGCATCGGGCTTGGAGCTCACTGCTTGGAGGGCGTTGAGCAGTTTCGATAGAGCATCGACCAGGTCCTTCCGCCCGTTAGGCCTCTGGGCGAGCGTGGCTGTAATTTGCAACAGTTGGATGCACGGCTGCTTCAGCTGTGGAGTATCAGTCGAGCTCTGCGTACTGTTCGATGCTCTCTTACCTGGGCGAAGATGTGCTGCCGCTCCATGGTACGAGAGCAGAGCGGCGTCGGATCGATGAAGATGTATCATGTGACAGCACAGGGTAGGTTACCGGATGGGGTTTAGAGCGGACTTGCAAAAGGTGAAGGCGAAGGCGGGTGTCCGCATGGTATGCTCGCTGGTTTGCGCGGGGAGACGTGCGCAGGCAGCTTTCACCTGCCGGTCAGCGAGCTTGCTGCTCCAGGCTGGGTTGACGTGTGCACGGCGATGGCCAACATGGGTCGAGCAGGTGAGAGAGCTGTGCATGGTAGAGAGGGCTTGGCGACGCGCGCAGCCTGTGGAAGCTTTTCGGTACGCGTTGGCCTTAGCGCGTAGTGCAGGTGCATGGTAGCTCCTCTTGAAGGCTGCCCACGCCGTCATCACCACCCTCAGCGCGTCCTCACAGCAACCCGCGCCCACGCGTCGCCGACCCTCACGCCCGCCGCCCGGCACACGCACACGCGTCGTCGCG
Organism: Paraphaeosphaeria sporulosa; assembly: GCF_001642045.1. Taxonomy (NCBI): domain Eukaryota; kingdom Fungi; phylum Ascomycota; class Dothideomycetes; order Pleosporales; family Didymosphaeriaceae; genus Paraphaeosphaeria; species Paraphaeosphaeria sporulosa. The sequence continues at coordinate 323,530 of NW_017253374.1, read as the reverse complement.
ACAACCCATCCCGGACTCTCACAGCCGCTGCGACTCGGCGCATCTGCCGCGCAGCCACGCGACATGGCTTCCCGCAGCCGGCGCAGCGCCGCGCACGAGGTGGTCGAGGAAGAGCAGGCGGAGCTCGAGGGCGTCAAGAAGCTCCGGTTCAGCCAGACGCTCGTGGGCAAGCCGGGCAAGCAGCTCGGCGTGACGGAACTGCTGGCGCGGCTCAAGGCGCTGTGCGACGAGCTGCGGGACATTGACCAGGAGGAGGCCGACACCGAGTCGCTCACGCGCTCTGCAAAGGAATTGGCCAGCCCCAGCCTCATACACCACAAAGACGCCGGCGTGCGCGCGTGGACGGCATGCTGCATCGTCGAGATGTTCCGCCTGTTCGCGCCCAACGCGCCGTACACGGCCTCGCAGCTCAAGGTGCGCCTCCCCGCCGCTGCTGAACGCGAGCTTGACTGACCGGCTGCAGGACATATTCGCCTTGATAGTCACCAAGATCCTGCCTCTCCTCGGCAACCCCTCGCACCCCTACAACAGCCAGCACATGTACATGCTCAAGTCGCTGGCCGAATTCAAAAGCATCGTCATCGTCACCGACATCCCCGGCTCCGCCACCCTCACCCAGTCCATATTCACCACCTGCTTCGACGTCCTGTCTGGGCCATCCAAAGGCTCAAATGGCGAGGAATTGAGCAAGAACGTGGAACACAACATGACGGAGATCCTGCGCATCTTGGTAGACGAGAGCGCCGCAATTGCGACCGAGGTCGTCGATGTCATTGTAGCGCAGTTTCTATGGGCCGACCCGCAGATGCTGGCCGCTTCCAGGGGCAAAAAGAATGTCACCCTCGACGCAAAACAATCCACCCTACGGCGTAAGGAAGCGCCTCCGGCATACAACATGGCAAAAAACATCTGCAACATGTACCCAGATAAGATGGCGCGCCTCTTCGGCACCTACTTTGGCTCCATTATCGTCGACTTCACTTCGGGAAAGAGTGCGCGCGCAGATGAGTCCGACGATGAGGGAGACAAAGGCCCTTCGGAAGAAGACATCAACGAAGCGAGCAAAGCCCACCGATTGCTCCGCGAGCTGTGGCGAAGCGCGCCAGGATGTCTGAAAGAGATAGTACCCCATCTCCAGGACGAGCTGGCCACCGAGAATGTGCAGCTGCGCCAGCTGGCCACGGAGACGATTGGAGACATGATTTCTGGCATCGGAGCTGCCGGCCCTCCTCCGCTTCCGGACCTGGATCCTGCTGCGTACCCCTCGCAAAGTCTCGCATCTTCTTCCGTCCACGCCTACAACTACCTCACTACTCCAGCGTCTCTCAACTCGTTTATCCTTCATCACTCGTCCGCTTACCACGTTTTCATAACACGCAAGAATGACAAATCGCCAATCGTGCGCGCATCTTGGGCCACAGCGATTGCCCGAATCTTGATGACGTCGGCTGGTAACGTGGGTTTAGATCCCGAGGAGGAGCGTACGTTGTTGAAACACTTCGCCGATAGTCTCATTGACGGCGATGATCGGGTCCGACTTGCTGCTGTGAAGGCAGTGGAACATTTTGAGTTCAACGACATCGTGCGGAAGCTTGGAGTCAACGGTGGTGCAGCTCAATCAGGTTCTATCCTATCCAACCTTGCCGATCGTGTCAAGGACAGAAAGCCCCCCGTTCGAACTGCAGCTATAAAGCTCCTTGCGAAGATTTGGGGAGTAGCCGCCGGTGCCATTGCCGAGGGGAGCGTAACCGTCTCAGATCTGCTAGGACCTATTCCTTCTCGAATTCTGGACGCCTACTATGTCAGAGACCCAGATCTCACTGTTCAGGTCGAATTGGCAACATACGATTCACTTCTGCCGCTCAGTTTTCCGCCAATCAAGCCCAAAGCTGCTGTGAACGGTGGATCCCAAGTCGTTAAGGACAGCCAACCGAATGGCGAACAAAGTTACAGCGAAGCAGACCTTGATAAGATCCGAGCCGAGCGACAGCTTGTCCTCGTACGCGGATTGGACGAACGGGCAAAGAAAGTATTCTATGCCAACCAGGGAAACCAGACTGCACACGCCACCTACATGGAGCACTTCCTGAAACTATGTGAAGAGTACAATGGTGGTGTCATGGAGGGTTCCGAGAAGGACACCAAAAGAAAATTGGACGGTCTGATTGCCTATTACGCCAAAACACTGCCGGATGTCGCGCGGGCGGCTGACGATCTTACAAAGTTCGCCAAGGCACATGACCGCCGAAGCTACCAGCTCATTCGGTTCTGCATGGCGCCCGAGAGCGACTATCGAAAGATCTTCAAGTCTGTTGTAAGTAAGCATCAAGATTGTGTTGAATCACACTAATTCGCCTCTAGAAAGAGCTTCGCAAGAGGATCGAGGAGAACCCACCCAGTCCTACGCTACTAGAGACCTTGACACCCCTTCTGTACCGGGTCAGCCTGCTTTGTTTCAACAAGAGCCACGTTCCTGCAATTATCGAGTTCACTCGTACGGACGAAAAGGGCCTCGCTGCTACAGCCCATGAGGTTCTCAAAGAAATCTCCACGCAGCACCCCAAGGTCTTCTCTACGCATGTGAAGGAGCTGTGCAAAACGCTCGAGAGCGAAGCACCAACACAAAGCGCCACGAACCCTCCTGGCGCTGTCGATGATCTGAAAGCCTTGGCAAGTTTTGCGAAGAAGTTCCCTAAGGAAATACCATTGAATGCCAAAGATGGTCAGAAACTGGTCCGCGGTTTACTCAACTTCACCTTATATGGCACGCCTCCAAAATCTGCTAAGCATGCTATAACCATCCTCATGAACAGCGACAACAGCAAAAAGAGGCACGCAAAGGAGATCCTCCAAAAGAGCATCAAGAACTTCGATTATGAGTGCGAACATTGGCTGACAAAGCTCGCGGCTCTCAGCCAACTCGTCCTTCTCGCACCCGATGAATGCGACGCGGACATTGATGCAGTCTTCACCATCGCAGTCGAAAATGTGCTGCTGAAGCAACATCTAGAATCTGACGAGGCCGAAGAAGAATGGATGGACATTCCAGACGACGACATTACTGCGCGGACTTGGGCACTCAAAATTCTTGTCAACCGTCTACTGGCATACACGGGCGACGAAGAGCGTACAGATGCCTCCGATCAGGTGCTCAAACTGCTCAACCGACTCGTTAAGGAGAACGGGGAGGCTTCTAAGAAGAACCCAACTCCATTGGCACACCGAAACCGACAGCGACTTCTGGCGGCAAACTTTCTGCTCAAGCTAGCAACCGTGCGGCGACTCGATAATCAAATCACCTCTGCTGACTTCAACCAACTCGCTCTCGTCACGCATGACAGTTGTTTACAGGTTCGTAAAGGCTTCGCGCTAAAGCTGATGAAGTATCTCGGACAAAATCGACTCCCTACACGTTTCTACAGCATCCTCTTCATGTTTGCCCATGAGCCAGATGCCAGTCTTCGGAATATCTTGACAACATGGATTCGCTCCCGACGGGCTATATTCGCCTCTCGCAAGGAGACGGTTCTGGAAACTTCTGTCTTTGCCAGACTGCTCAGTCTGCTCGCTCATCATCCCGACTTGGCGGATGATGAGAGCTCGCTAACGGAGATTGTCAAATACATACTGTTCTACCTCAAGACGGTTGCGACCGAGGACAATCTTGCACTCATATACCACATGGCTGGACGTGTAAAGACGGTCAAGGACGGTGTTGATCCTTCTGCCGCGAGCGACGATAAGCTCTACATCATGTCCGACCTCGCACAAGCGGCGATATTGTCGTGGGAAGAAAACAACGGCTGGAGCATGCAAATGTTCCCCGGCAAGCAAAAGCTGCCTGCTGGTATCTTCAAGCCGCTCGAGAGCCACGAACGCGGGCAGGAGATCGCGTCAAAGCAGTACATTCCTTCGGACTTTACCGACCTTCTCGACCCGCTCGTACGCAGGACTATCAAGAACAAAAAGAGAAAGGCTGGAGATGGCGCTGAGAAGCCGCGTAAGAAGGCAAAGGCTGAGAACGGGGTCAAGAAAGAGAGGACCAAGTCTGAACGGCCGATCAAGACCCCGCGCAAGAAGAGGACAGGGGATGCCAGCGGCGATGAAGATCTCGACAGTGCGGTTGCGCCGTCTTCTGGCCCGAGGAGAAAGAGTGGTCGCAAGAGCAACGTAAGCAAGAGTTACGTCGAGGTCTCAAGCGACGAGGAGGATACCCAGGCTGGCGCCGAGCAGGACGAGTCAATGTCTGATGCCGAGAGCGAGCAGGCGGAGGAGGATGTCGCAATGGAAGATAAAAATACAGACGAGGCAGTTGAGTCTGAAGCTGAAGCCGAGCCTGAAGCCGCTGCAGAAGAGTCGGAAATAGAAGCAGGACCAGAGCTAGAACCCGAACCAGAACCCCAGCAGGAACCTGAACCCGAGCCGCCACGCAAGACCCGCAGCCGCCCTACAAGAATTTCCGACGCTCCATCCTCACCCGAAGCTCCAAAACGCAGAGCTGCTCGGCCAGCTAAGGCAGCTACTCCAGCCAAAGTCTCCGCATCTGCCAAGGCAGCGAAAGAGGTCAAGGCCCCCACACCCGCGAAATCAACCCCCGCAAAGGAAACCAAGAAGGCTACGCCGAAGGGCAAGGCCAAAGCCAAGGAAAAGGAAGTGGCAGTCGAGCCCGTCGCCAACGGTACCGGCATTGTTAGGCGCAGTGGACGGACCAGAGGGTAAACTCCTCTTTCTCCGTGATGTGAGGTGGGGTTGAATTATGTATGATACATTATAGTGTCGCTTTTCCGGGGCTCGCCCTCTCCAAGTGCTTTGCGGGCGAAACAGGGCAGAGCAAGAACCGGAACATGCGCTATTGTTTTGTCACTTTCGAAGCGATCGATGGATAGATGGGGTGGCGCGTGGTGTGGCATGACTAATGAGCGTGCTGTATCTTATTCTCCCGATTACGTGTGATACCTTTTTCCATGTCTTATGTCTGTCTTGAGAGTGTGTGGAGGGGATTTGGGCGGATGCGAGAGCTTTTCGAGTATGCGGAAGGCGAGGCTGGGAATGTGGATGGATGTAGGTAGGGTAGGGTACATGGGAAATGCACCCAGAGATTCAGTGGCGAATGCGGATGACGAGTTTGTGCAGTGTACTGCGGTGCATCGCCATGTTTCAGCAAGTTGCAAGCCCTAGTATATGTTGAACTATCGAAGCCTAGTGGGCTGCACGGGTAGCTTTTTCCCTGTGTCATATAACTCTAGGAACAGCGTGCGGTTCTCTCAGGGTTAGATGTCACGGTAGCAGGAAGCTATGAAGGACTGTATTGATTCCTATGAGAGCTGATACATGAGATGGTTTTTATGCTCAAGCTTATCGGCCCGAGAGGCTTGTACCCCTCAGCAGCTGGCGTACACCCAATCAATCTCAAACAACTCTAGTTCCGTCACATTAGATGTGTGAGCGTGAGATGGAAGACCCCATTCGGCGACTGTGAGGCTACAGGTCCACTTATGTCTTGTTGTTCAGAATCGCTAGAAAGCCTTACTCGACTTGAAGAAGAAGAAGAAGATCTGCGGCGTCGAAAAGAGCTGACCCTGGGCTTGGCCGCCGTATCATATGGGATGGCCAACCTCGCCAGCATATCCCTAGGGTCTCTCATGGACTCATCAAGCGAATGTTCATGGTCGGACGCCTTCTGGTCCTGGGATCGATCAGGAGTGACCTCGTTGATAAGATCGAGAGGGTCATTTTTGTTCCTGTCCGTCATCCTCCCTTGTGATGGAATCGCCCATTCGTCCTTGTCCGTCGTCTTACCCAACGATGAAACTGTCCGTTCGTCCTTCCATGCGTCCTTCCCAAGCGCCTCAGGTTCTCCAAGGGCATTTGCTTCGTAAGCCTCGGGTTTCTTGACACTCTTGCTAATGGGAGGTCGCGGCGTATTACGATGCTTGGAGCGGACGACGATAGTGGCATCCTTCTGACCCCTTTTCTTTTTCTTCGGGTCTGATGAAGAGAATAATCTTGCTGCTTGCAAGAATCTCGACGTTCGGGAAATTTCATTTTGTTGCTTGGTATGGGAACTTACTCTCCCCTGGTTGGATTTTCTTGTCGGCCTATCCTGTCGTAGTGGCGATGTTCCTGCTCGCCTCTCTTCGGCGTCTCTTCTCAATTTCGTTGCTGCCTTTCTTGGCTCTGTCTCATAGACTCCGTTCTCAACCCTGCGATTATATTCAGCTCTCATTCGTGTCCGCTCGTGAAGTGGTACATCCAGCTGTGGACTCGGCATGCTCGGCATGCATAGATCTCCGGAGTCGTCTAGCGGATACGGGAGTCTGGCATATGATGGCTCTTCCAGGTGCTCCGAGCCAGATCGATCAGACCAGTCTTCTGACTTGTCTCGCGGATATGGGAGTGCGATATGAAAGGTTCTTTCCTTCCGTTCTTCTGACTTTCCGCGCGGATACGGGAGTGCGATATAGGGTGTCTTTTTCTTCCGTTCTTCTGACTTGCCTCGCGGATACGGGAGTGCGATATAGGGTGTCTTTTCCTTCCGCTCCGAGGCAGAGCGACCAAGCAAGCCTCGATGATGTGTCCCAACTTCAGGTTGCTCCTCATTAGCATTCGCGCCCATGCCAGGCAGTAGTGTTGTGGCGGTGATTTCGCCTGACGAGAATGGAGTCGTTGGGTAGGCAGAGCTGGGAGGGTACCATGGCACTCGAAAAAGTGCTGCAGAAAGCTCAATTCCAGGGTCTGGTGTCACGTTCACCCTGTCACCTGTCTTTTGTGTCGCAGGCAACGCTTGCTCGTCATCCACGCAAGCCGATTTCGGCTCCGGCTCTAGCTTTGCGGACGGTATATTGGCTGCTTCGGGTTGGGTGGCGCTTTGTGGGGAAAGTATGGCAGGCTGTATCTCAGGAGTAATATTCTGCTCATCGTCACTTGGCAGGCCGACAATGATAATGAAGGCTTCATCAGAGCTTGGCGTCTCTTTTTTGTCGATTGCTTGGATGGAGTCCATATCCGTTGCAGTCTCGCGGTCGATTTGCTCATTCAATGGTGACGTACTGCCGGTATGAAACGGGAAAGGCTTGCCCCCTGTTGGTCGTAGGGTAAGCGTCACATCAAGATCTGTCCAAGGGACCGACTCTGAGGCATCGACAATAGAAGTTCCAGACGTCCCAACACGAAACGTAGGGGAATTCAAGTCTGACAGTATCTCATAGTTCTCAACAACACTAGCATGGTCAACAGTAGATCCGTACAGTGATAGGAAACTGGCGTACCTTTCGAGTTCACCAGAAGATTGGGAGGAGCCATCTCGAAATTCATCAAACCAGACGTGAGCTAGAGCATCGGAGGCCGTCAACCGATCTCGTGGAAAGGGCTTCATCAGTCCTTGAACGAGTTGAATACCTTTAGCGGTCATCATTGAATCCTGCAATTTGCTTGTCGGAAATTCTGATCTTGCGTTTGCATAAGCGGCAAGGTCCGTAAGGAATGGCTGAGATCCACACATCATTCTGCATGCGATTTCTCCAAGAGCCCAGATGTCGACTGCAAACGTGTACTCGCGCTCGTTCATCAGCATTTTTGAAATTGCGGCTTCCTCGAGGAACAATGATCCTTTCTTTAGAAGAACCTCTGGAGCCAAGAACCCTTCAGTGCCAGCGATTGTTCGCAAGGCAGTCATTCCTTCCTCCGCTCTTTTGGATATGCCAAAGTCGCCGATCTTCACCCACCAGCCTTCTTCATGATCCTTGGTTCGTCGTACTAGCACATTGGAGGGCTTTAGATCGCGATGAGCGAATCCATTGTCATGCATCTGGTACAGGCCCTCTAGTATTTGGTATGTTATCGAACGGGCATCATCTTCAGACATTCTCCCTGCTGTGTTCATGTATTCTTGCAGATCACCATGTTCAAAGTATTCCATGGTAATGAACACATGATCTCGAGATTCGAACCATCCGTAGCTCTCCACGAAAAAAGATTTGTACTGCGAATCGATCAGTCCATACAACAGTGCAAGCCATGTATAGATACGGAGGGGAATCTCATATATCAAAAGCTTGGAGATCGATTGTCCTGCGCACGGTTCGCCTTGCGCCGTCTCTCGTGTCTACGAAGGGCGAGAATTACCTTACCACGTGAGAACTTAGCGATAGTCTCAAGCTCTCGACTATAGTCCACGAAAGTGGAGGTCCCAGTGCGCTTTCGAATCCTTTTCACAGCTCGGTCTTTAACGTCACTTTCTTGGCCTCCGACGAGCACCTCTTTCCAGACAGTGCCAAAAGCGCCCTCGCCTAGAATACCGCCAACGCGCTGCCATCGTTGCTCTCTTTTGATCTTTCTGTGACCGTTACGACGGTCTGATGTTAAAATCGTATGTTGCGTAATGCCATCTCGATACTCTGTTTTGAGTTTTGAGTCCTTCACAAGGTCTGTAGTAGGGCGCATGGCTCAATACTGGATAGGCGATCGGACCGATGATTCGCACTAGCGGGAGCTAGAGTTTGAGGGCTATGGTCGCTAAACGACGCCAATAAAAGAAGAGAGCGACGATAACAACATCGAGTCATGTGCCCTTGGCATTAAAGGCGTGGACAGAGAGCAGCGCGACGGAGGTTGATCGCTCAGCCTGGTGGTGCTGACCTCGGGAGGACGACAACATTTGAATTGTGCGCCCGGGGTCTAGTCCGGGGTCCCGAAATCCCGGTCCAGTCAGCCCCACGCCACGTGACGAGCAGTGGGCCAGCACAGCCTTGTGTAGCCATGTGCATGTGCGAAAGGCACCTGCACATCGCATACGTCCCAGGCTTCTCTTACGGCAGTTCATCTAAACTACTCTGCGACCAATTTCCTGCTGTCAACTGTATGACCACACAAGCGCTCAAGATCACCAAAGTTTGGTGCGTGTACTCGTGAAATCATAGCATCCTACTACCTTCGGCTCGGAGGGAATTACAGCACTTCTGTGTTAGATATGGCAGAAGTAGGGTTGGCAGCTGTAGCTACAGTAGATCTCGCCCTAAAGTTCGTCAGTGCACCATATCGCTCATCGTCTACTAACCTTCCATAGATACGGAAAACAACTGGTACAATTATGCTCAGACTTCCAGCATGCTGACGAAGAAGTACGAGAAAGAAAGAAGAAGATCAAATCGACATGGGTCCGGACAGAAAAGCAGATCGACTTCCTAGGCAAAATTTGGAACAGCTTAGATGTGGAACTTCAAAATCACCAAAGCGAGTTATTAGATGAACTGGTCTCCAAACTCGATGCAGCTACGAAGCAAATTATGCGCGTACGGCGGAAGACTGTGGATGATGAAGGAGCAGCAAAGGTTAACAGGATGAAATACGCAGCAATAAAGGGAAGCATTGACAAAGCTATCGATGAGCTGAAGGAATGGCAACGGGACTTCGATCCAGGGTGGTTTCTAACCATGAAGATCGCCCAACCGGTCATTGATCGTGAACTAGCGGAGGCGTCCAACTCAGATTCAGCGACACCAATAAAAGAGAACAAAAGCGCAATGGACACCATATCGACCGCCCGAAATGTGCGCAAGTATATGAGCAGTAATGTCGAAGAAAAGTTAGAGATCTTCCGAAAACACGACAACGCAACGGAACTAGAGCCGATCCCGTATTCCGCTGCAAGAACATTGCAGAGAACTGGCAAGGGAGGTTCGCGAAGCTACATTGTCGATACGGTGCCTTGCTTGGAAGGCGTTAATGTGGACATCCTTACTAAAGATGTTCGCGAACTTGCTCGAAAACTTTCTGTCGCCGACCCCTTCACTTTTGGCCTACTCCAATGCCGTGGTGTGGTCAAAATCTACGGCACCGAAGGTCGAAAACCAACTGCATTTGACTTCATCTTTCAAATTCCGTCGGAACTCCACAGTCCGCGAAGCTTGCGGGCCACTTTATTGAATTCCGGCACGGACGCCTCGCTGACGAGTAGGGTACAAATCGCACGCAAGTTGGCCCAATCCGTAAGCTACGTCCACACATACGGCTTCGTGCATAAAAACATCCGTCCAGACACGATACTTGTACTGCAAGATACATCGACCGAATTGGCAGCGTCCTTCCTGCTCGGGTTCGAGCGCTTTCGAAATGTGGATAGAAGGACGTTGATGATGGGTGATTCGGTCTGGAATAAGGACTTGTATCGACACCCACAGCGACAGGGTCTGAATCCGGAAGAAGAATATGTAATGCAGCACGATATATACAGCCTCGGAGTCTGCCTTCTCGAGATCGGACTCTGGCAGTCTTTTTTCTTAATCATGCAGACCGAGGAAGCCACTCCCACAGGCTGGCTGCCAAAGAACATTCTTGAAGATAGCCTTGACAAAGCTGCTTGTGTGAAGGAGCACTTTGTAGAGCTAGCGCAAGATAGGCTGCCAGCAAAAATGGGCGAAATATACACTAGAGTTGTGGTAACATGCCTTACATGCCTGGACAAAGACAACGTGGATTTTGGAGATGCCGAGGAGCTCGAGGATGAAGACGGTGTGCTAGTCGGAGTCAGATTCATCGAGAAGGTAAAAGTGATCTCATCGTTGAGAAGCTACATTCTAACGAAGTCAGATTCTGCGACATCTAAATAGTATCTCTGTATGAGCAAGCAACACGTGCAACTAAAGTGCTGCCATTCTCGCAAACTGGTAGTCGCAAATTGGCAGCGCGATGCGTCTTCACTCCAAGGTTCAAATCCTCCCTTTTAGAAACTCATGTCCAGGTCGAAAGTCAGTTCTTTCTGTAAGACAACCATCTCAAAGCTCGTCAAACATCCCCAAGTCCCCGGACCGCATGTATCTCTTCGAACCTCGCGATATCCTCTTTTTCGCCAATACGCTCCGTTGATGCACTCCGCTGCCAAGATCCAAAGTGAGACATGCCCAGTTATTGTACTTCCTACATCTTTCGTCGTCAAGAGTTTTTTCCTTTCTTTATGAACAAGACACTGCTCCGAGGATGTGTATAGCTGCACAGCAAGACCGCGATGTAAGTATTTTGCATTACCGTGTACCGCGACCGCCTTGATTTCCCATCCGTCTTCAACATCAGCACCCTCCTTCTTCCAGCCACCTTTCCAAGGTACTGCAGCCGCGACAGCAACGATCTTGCTGTCATCGAATATAGCAGTTACAACGCCTTCGTCACCCAGCATTTCGAGATATGTTTCATGATTTGGAAATCGTTTGCGATGTGCGCCTTCCCATTTTTCTGGTTCTGAGAGTTTTGACCTTGTGAAAGCATCGTTTATTAGGCCCGTAATATCATCGAGTAATGCTGGTCTGGACTCCAGATCCTCAGGTGTGAAGAGGGTCGGTCGCGAAAGGTCTAGAGAAGCCATCGTCACGGCCGGAAAAGGAGTACGAATTTCACGAAAGGTGCTTTCAATCGTTAATTAATGTCATCCACCAGGGTTGTGTGATTTGGTGTTCCAATTGCGATGCTGTTCGCATCATTGAGTCATCTCCTCGTGTGCCTGTCAAGCGAATTGAACTGGACGCTAAGGTCGGGAACACCTGCCGCTTTTCGCCTAAGTGGTATTTTCTATTATCGTACACTCAGTGTTCCTCCTGCACCTCGCGACGATATGGAGGCTATTCACTCGCACGTAAAAGCTGAATAGCGGGCGATATTTCGATCTTATGAAGACCTAAATATGTACGCAGACATCAGTCCGAATGACCTATAATCATGATACGTCAACAATTGCGTTCACTTCCGAAGGACAGGAGCAGCAACACAGAAGTTTTAGCTGTGAGCTTATCTTTCAAATCTTCGAATGCCCTCTTGCGTTTATCACCATCCTTGTGAATCATGAAGAATATCATGCCGCTGTTGTCCACGTGCCTGAAGGTCGAAAAAGCTCCCGGGATCTGAGCGATAAACTGGCAGGCGATGCTCGTGGCTGCCGGCTGAATTTTACGCGCAGCAATCAACGCACCCTGGGGATTACCTGAATAGGCATGTTGATTCAATCTTACATTCCGCGGGGTAAGATGGAATCGTACGCCAAGAGATGCCAAAGATCGCCGCGATCGATGACGCTCCGATAAATGCCGCATGTGGAAGTTTGAATCTCGAATGGTTTCGCTCGGCAGGGGTATCGCGGATGTATCCGCGGCGGAACCCGTGCGCCGTGATGGACACTGTTCGTCCTCCTTCCTAAATAGGCAAGTTGGATGCGGCAACGGAGACGGAGACGGAAGAGGCCTCTCCGCAGTGATCGATGAGGTTCGATACTTGCCTGATCTGTTGTTACAGTAGGAGTGATAGCTGATGTTCTATACGAGCATTCACGTGCAAATTCAGGAGGCGCTTTGTTGTACATTCAGTACATTTTATTTATTATTAGTAGTGTCATATCTATCTTCACAATGCAAAAAGCCGCTCGAACGCTAACATCAAAACACTTTCGATTGCATCCAAGGCCATTACAGTGATATCGCCAACGTGTTCTTATCCTATGTGGGGGAATACTTCGACATCTTCCTGATCTTCGCTCCATAAAAGTAGAACAAGATGGGGACAGGAATCATTGCCGTGGTGATGAAACCCAGCAGACTCGTCGCCCAACTCACACCAAGCGTGTGATACATAGCGGTCGCGAACAAAGGGAAGCCGGCTCCAAAACCGCTCCTTAGGAAGGTATTTGCAGCAATCGCACTGTTGGCGTACATGAGGTAACAATCGATGATATAGTTCAGCCTGGAAAATGTCAGTGTGATAAACTTCGCGTCATAACAACTCAACTCACCCTTGCAAGAAGATCATAAGCACACCGGCACCGATGAAGATGCCAGAGAGCACCTGAGGTACCCAGGTGATGTTTGGCGACGAGGTCCAAGCGAACCAGAACATGCCTGCAGGAAACAAGAAGCCGCCAATGATCATGGGGATTAGACGTTCCTCGGGAACTACAACACCGTTGTTCTCCTTGAACTTCCTGGCAAAGCGCGTCTTGGTGGTGAAGATGATGATGCCTCCGCCCAGCACGACACCGATGGTAATCGAAAGGAAAGGTAGGGCCCCGACGCCAGAGTTCCAGCCGCGCTCTTCTTGAAATGAGATCGGGTATGCTTCGAATAATAGGTACAGGATACCATAGATGATAGCCATATAGAGAGTGACGAGGTCAAGGATCGGTTCCTTCAGCAGCATGGCGAAAGGTCTGAGAAGGTACTTCTCCGCGATGTTCTTGAGATCGACTTGCTGCTCATCGCGCTTGGCGTGGATGGCCCAGTTCTTCGTCGCGAAGCGGATCTTGCTCGCGCGCCGGGAAAGTAAAACAGGCGCAAAGGTTTCTGGTACTGTGAGGAAACCTACTGTACCAAAGAAGAAAGCCATGATAGCAGTTATGTACTCGGTCCATCTCCAACCAAGGTGACTGTTCACAATGAAACCACCAACGATGGGACCAGCAACAGGGCCAATAAAAGTTGCACCTGCGAAAGTGACCATTGCGACGCCGCGATCGAGAGGACCCCAGAAATCCGTGAGTTGGCCTCCGACAATACCGAGCGGCGCAGATCCGAACACACCGCCAAAGAAGCGGCAAAGCATGACTGTCTGAAGATTCTGCGCCACAGCCACCGGAATCTGGAATATTGCGAAGATGAAGAAGCCGATGAACAACGGATACTTCCTGCCGTAGAGCTCAGATAGAGGACCCCAGATAGGTGGCCCAACAGCGAAACCAAGAACGAACAGCGAAGTTCCAAGAATCATGACTTCGTTCGATACATTGAAGTGTTGGGCAGTGGCCAGTGTCGCTGTACTGAACACACTGCTGGCGAATGTGATCACGAACGTAACCGTGCCGAGTATGGTTGTGATGAACCACTTGTATCCTTTGCCCCAGTTTTGAGGATTTTCGGCGTCCTCAGGACCATCCCATCCTATGAGGTTGGGATCCTTCTCCGACTCGCCCTGGTCGTCCTGCGTCTTTTGCTTTTCAACATCTTCCATCGCATCGCCTTGCCCATTGTGGGAGTGCGGTCGTTCAGACAGGTGTGATCGTGTTCCATGCAATCGACTCGCAGAACGGCTAACAGGAGGTTCTGGCTCGGTCGCGATTGTGCTGCTGCTTGTAGAACGCAGTCCTTCACCTTGTGGAGAACCCAGATCCGACTTACTGTCGTCGAGACTAAGCGTTTCGTGTTTCTCCGGCTTGGAGTCGACTGAAGACCTAGGCGGCGGAACGGGTTGTCTGGTGTGGGTGTTCATAGAGGATGATAGTCCATCGGGGTAGTATGTCGTGGTTCCAGTGTCCGTTCTGGAGGATCCTTGGTCCACTCGTTCTCCGGCCATGCTTTCTCTTTAAAACACTCGTGGAGAAACGATGTAGCTACCCAAAATATCGAAAACGTGACAAGGGGATACATGCACTTAGGTCGTCACTGACTGAGTAGCTTATGTAAAGCAAGGGTGCAAGCGCTGTAGGGTATGCAGGTAACGAGCACCAAAACAAGGGTCCGATGTAAGACTGCAGGTGCATAAATTTAAACGCAAAGCCAAGGAAGGGGCTGGTCGTCCCGATCTATATAGACCATACATCATCTTTTTCGTCGGTACGGTATTATCAATTATACACAGAATATCGCTGAAAACTTCCCCGCGTTCGGTCAACGGTCATCGCGGCGAGGTTGGCGTCATATTTCCTCGCGATCGCGCTTTTGCTCGGCCGAAGGACCCACGCCTGAGAAGCTTCCCGCATCTGTTCAAGAGCCCTGCGTAGCTGCGATGAGCACCCAATAATAATGTGGAGGCGACGACGCTTTTAGGTCTAACAGCCCTACACGTGGTCCAGAACCAGGGCAATGGGATTGTTGTCGCTATTGTGGGTCCAGGGTTTCAAGCGATGACGACGGGGGTCGGAGGAAACCTCACCCTCCGACACTCCGAGCGCCCGAGCAAACACTCTCAACGGAGAAAAAAATGCACCGATCTGTCTACGCTGGATAGATAACATCCATTTGTGGGACTCTTTCAATGCCCTGTGGGTCGTGAAATCTCACAAACGGGCCATACATGGCATTTTGGAAGCCCGAAGAGCTTACGCTGAGGCAGATCACATAGTACGGACGAGACGCTCCCGCATTATTGCTCAACGCCGGGATTTGCAGGCTCCGATGTCTTCACAGGGCCTCGGTGTCGTGTACCTGCGAATCTTAACACAGCTTGTAGTGGGTAGGGGTGCTACCCGCACATAGTAGTGCCCAGTCTAGGAGGACGTGGAAATTGCGGGGCAGATACGCCTTTCTACATAGCCTCCGTTCTTCATCTTCCGTGGCACTCGTACGAAGCTATCGGCTCGAACTATCCCATACCTCGCATTTACGTCGAGGCTTCAGTCCAGCACAGTTGCAGGAGACCCGTAGTAGTCACATGATGTCGAATCATGGATTACTGGATTCCCCAGCCTGCGGTGTGCCGCAGATCAGTTGAAAAGGGTCGATGAATACAGAATCCTCACATCGCGCCTACGCTCCCACAGCTTGCTCCCTGCCCAAATCAGCCGCCACATTTTCCATAACAAAAGTGCGGCGCTTGCCTCAACCTGTTACAAACAGTCCTGCACAGGCCGCAGCGAACGCTCCTATGGCATGGATAGAAAGTAAGGTGGGCGATGCGCCGCCACCCGTAGACGCCGTTGCTATTACTGATTCAATGACCGTCGGTTTCGTGAACAACAAGCTCCGAGAACCCGAGGTCGTTTCCACCTCAGTGTGCGAATCCGTCGGCAATGCATCGGTAGCTGTGAAAGTTGTTGATGGAGATGCGCTTATCGTGAGACCAAGGCTCGTAAGCCTCACTGGATCCAAATCGCTGTACGGTGCCGCCTCGATGGAAAAATTGGGTATGAGCAAGTCCTGGCACCATGGAGGGTCACCAGGTATACACTTCTGTGCAGCGATGCAGCACCAGCCATTTCCACAGTCAACTGGCGAGAAACCACAGGTTTGTCCTATTGAGCGTTTCGCAGTATAGAGAGTCGCAGTTGCAGTACTAACGACGAGAAAGAGCAGAAGCATTGTGAAAATAGTTCAAGATTTGAAATGCACTCAAGGTGATGTTGAAAGCTTTCTTGACGATCTGCTCGCGGACTTTTTATTCCAGCAGAACGTAGTCACGGCTCACCGGTGCTGATGAAATTCGGCGACAGCCTTTACTTCGAGTTGCAGCCACGGAACAGTCACAAGATCAAGACAGAAATCTACCGTTATCAAGAAAACGTAGCTATATTTACCAGCCAACAGCATCGTCTCCATCGGCGAGAAGTCGGGGAAATTGCTTCCCGAACCGTTCGTTCCAATACCAGACGTGGCTGTTGTGGCGCTGACAGCTGAGAGCGACCAGGGTCTTGGTTCGTGTGTTGAGCGCAGGGCTAGACGAGTTCGAGCGCTTCAACAAGCTTCGAGCGTCGATGTT
This sequence comes from Paraphaeosphaeria sporulosa, assembly GCF_001642045.1. Lineage (NCBI taxonomy): Eukaryota > Fungi > Ascomycota > Dothideomycetes > Pleosporales > Didymosphaeriaceae > Paraphaeosphaeria > Paraphaeosphaeria sporulosa. Next base: position 307,087 of record NW_017253374.1, on the reverse strand, counting down.
GTGGGCAGCGCCTCGCATTGTTTTTGAGACTTTGATATATGATGGCTAAGTTCCGAAGTGTTAAGGCTATGCACAAAGCCAAACTGCAGTTATGAACGGACCGCTTCAGAACCTACCCTCGCCGCATGCTCACACCAACGGGTGTACTCTCCACTACCCACCAGTCACTAATGGAAATGCTAGTTCTTCACAGAATCAGCCTGACCCATCAGAAAGGCATCCATTCCTGCACATACTCACCAACTTCACTCGCATCGCAAGCTCCTTTCTCAGACATCTCTGGAAAAGTGTGGGGTACTGGTCTAGACCCGCTGTATCCCTCATTGTATACGGTCTAACTGTATACACTGCGTGGACAGCACCGAACCAGCACACGCTCCTTGGGCGCGTGTCTCCATCCCTCGGCACATGGATCCTCGCCATCTTCGCCAAGGCTGGCGACATCTGTTTCGCCTTTGCGATTGAAGACACATTTGACGCGCTCGCATGGCGCAAGCTAGGCTCGAGGCACCGAAGATACGACGTGGTGCCGCTGGAATGGTTCTTAAGCATGACATCGAGCACTGGCATCGAAGGGCTGACCAGACTTCTGTGGAGGCGGTCGAGGCTCAGAAGATGGACAGTGCGATACTTTGGGAGACTTTGGAGGGCTGAACAAGTCGTCCAAACGAGCGAGGGTGAAGGCGAAGTCGCTTCCTGGGAGAGAAGATGGAGAGATTGGTGGAAGGGTGGGAGATACTTCAGATGGCCGTTTGCGCGGCTGTTGTTCGTTGCTGTAATGATTCCTGGTCCCGGTATCATCCTTCTGGGTATGGTAGTACCAGCTCCCTTCTACAAGCTCATGCTGACTGTGAATAGCAAACATCGACCAGGCGACCGTATTCTTCGATGTACGGTCAATGAACGTATCCGCCGGACTCGCTACGTATGATCCGACTATAGCGAACGCAACACGCAACGTCGTCGCTCCCATAATCTCTCGATACATGCACGCCTTGCTTCAAGATCGCTCATTGACATGGCCTGTGGATCCGATTGATCCATTGTGCAGCACTGGCAAGAATTGTAACGCGTCTCTCATAGCCGGGCCTTACTCAACAGTCTCTCCATGGCCCTTCCCGAGGGCGAATGAGAGTGTGGGAATAGACGGGTTCCGCATCAACAACGCCCCATTCTACCAAGTAGACATGTGGGATTGGGAACCTGGTACAGTGACTTTCTCAGAAAGTCGAAATTGCGTGGTATACGGGGGTCTCGACGCATTCAATGAGTTTTCAACATCGCTTTGTATCTCTCAGCAAGATTCGGAAGGTGTACTTGCGGCAGGTAAGTTGTCACACAATCTCGAGACGTCCCTATAGGCACTGAAAATCATCCCTATAGGATGGGCCTCCTGCCAGCTTGGCTATTCCCCAACAAATTATAGCTGTCTTGCGCGAGGAGGCCGAGAGGAATGGGGTACCTTCTTTCGCTTCTACCGCCGCAACGCAACGCTAGTCTTTTCCCGCTCTGACCTACAAATTCTTTCGGTGACTGACCTCTCACCTCCGCAACCCCAGAACATCACACCAGCCGCGCTCTTCACCGTGTTGGACACTATACTCTACCGGCCCGATCGTGCAGACAGCGCATTAAAATTCTACGACGTCCGGTCGGCGGAGTACCTTCTAACGCAGATGATCGGTGTGCAGCTTTGGTACTCGTTGTACAATAATTCGGCTGGGCTCCCCGTTGGCAGAGATTGGCTGAAGAACCTTGTATCGCTGCCAGTGTACGTTTTTCAGCCCACGTCTATAGAGCTCGTTCCCTATCTCCCAGCACTGGCTGCAGACAATGGTACGAGGCCGCAACCTAACCTCCCACGCGAGAACTATGTTGAAGGTGCATACTGTGTCATCGACAAGCGTTCTATTCCCGGTCTGGGGACGGTCTACGCATATATCGTCGTCGCAGGGCTCTTGCTAGCATTTGTCATCATCGCCAAGGGTAGGGCGCTGTTGTGGGATGACGTTGCTACGAGCGATTTCGCCATATTTGATTACCATATTTTGACGAGAATAGTGGACATGAGTGTACAGAAGAGGGAGGTTTCACCGGATCAAATATTGCAGACTGCTGGCGGAGAGTATAGTACGAGTCAGATGCTTGACCAGATTCCCAATCTACGCATTGGATTGAGGTAATTGATAAGCACATTTAGTGAGCTTTTAGGGATGAGACTTAGTACTGTCATTGTTCGCTTCCGGAATTTGAGCAAAAGCGGCCCACGCTGGTCAAATAACAGGAGCAAGGACTCCGAACATACATTGTGAACATACCTAAGCCGGTATACACAGATAATCTTGAATTTCAGGCCTAGTTCTTAGGAGCGTTCGTCAAGTCCCACGTGGCGAAGAAATCTAGCACGCGTGGTGTAAAATCCAGCGAATGATCTCCACAGTAGGAGCGGGAGCCATCCGAGTTATCGCCAGTGGAGGACGGCCAACAGTGCCCCAAGTCATTGATCTTGTAGTGCTTGACAACAGCCCTCAGCCCTTCGCACGCGAAAGTCGTCGTCTCGTACCCGTCGTGCTGCGTAGTTCTTCCCTCATCCGCCGCGCACCCATCGCGCTGTCCCCACCAAGTAACCCATTCATCAATATTCGGAACGGCGCCTCCAGTCTTCGTAGGATTCTCACCATTGTAAAGAATAGTCGTGTCGTTCCCGCCATGCGCCTCGAGGATAGCGCGCTTCTTGTCGCAGCGATCCTTGCTATTGTCATCGTACAACGCCGCAGCTGCCATCGCAAAAGCCGCAAACTCATCGCCCTCATCGGAACAAGCTAATGTGTCAACGAAACCTCCACCGTTGCTCTTGCCAGATGCGTAAATGTGATCGTCGTCGATGCAGTATTGTTCGCGCATGCGCGCAAGCAAGTCCTTCACGAACAAGACATCATCTACGCCTTTCGCAGCGTACGGCGCACCCTGCCACGCTTCGTCGATGCCTGCGGGGTAAACGGCAAGATACTCCTTTCCTGCGTCATACTTGTCGTATTGTGAATTATTGTACTGATTTTCTGGACTCCCGTTGCGGCCGTGGAAGTCGAAGATCACCTTACGGGGTTTGTTGGGGTCGTCGTTGTACCCATCCGGGACGCGAACTGCGTACGTTCGGTCGCGTCCGCCGGAGGTGATTGTGTGGCTATCGGGATTCGAATTGAAGCCGGAGTTGTGAGGCTTGCCGCAGCCTGAGCTACCAGCTTTCGACCGAGTATTGAGGTTGAGAGGGTTGGCTGAGGCTGCAGCGATGAAGCCGATGGCTATGGCAGCGGTTGTCTTCATACTCGTGAATGTGGATGTATTTTGGAAGTGCGATGCTTCCAGATGAGGGGAATGAACCGTTTACTTGTAGCTATGCTAGTGCGATGCTCATTACCGCAAGGGTGCAGGACGGAGTTTATACCATAGGTAGACCCACACATGATTCAGCTGAACATTGCCTACTGACTAGACATTCGGAGCCTCAAGCACGCTGAGAACATCCATCTAACCATATAAATCCTCACAGTCATCTCCATGACCTCTTGCGATGACCCAATTAAGGTGCACTGGCAGTTACACCCAGGGAGGTATCTGCGTAGAGTAAACTGACGTATGCTCTGCGGCTGTTCGGGAGCTGGACGGTAGTCTGGATTGTACCTCCATTCTCTAACGTGTTCCGGTGTATCTCCTGTTCAAAATTAACCGATCCGGACTTGGGATCGACAGGTGCGGGACTAGTGGGCCATCGTCCGAGGCTGTGCTAACATCGGAGCCACGCTATCTACTGTGAAGCATTCCTCGTTCAGCATTATTCTGAATCGATGAATAACATGGTTAAGCTGAAGCTGTTAGCGATCGCTACCAGCGACCATAGATGCTAAATAGGCCACTGGGTCGCACACTCGGGGGTATCCGCTTTTAGTAATCCGGTGTTTCGCATAAGCCTCAAGCGAATGTCATTTGGCTTTCAACGATGGCGCCAGCATAGACTCCACCCCTGTTTACCATGCGCAACGCTTGGTAATGCACTGTGGGTCACTGTATGGGTGCATAGCGCGAAGTGATGACGCATGCTAAAGTACTAGACATACGCCGCTGGAATTGAAAGCTAACAAGAGAGCGAACTGGACGATTAAAGGGGATCGAAGTTGCACAGAAGATTACTCAAGGCTTCCTGTAATGGACGATCGAGAGATGCCCAGGTCACTGCGTATAAGAACAACACGAAGTCAATATTCTTTCTGGTATATCTCAGCCTTTTCATCACAAACATCGAGACCCCCTTCTTGCAAAGTAGTTTCCTGTCTGAATATCGAAGTTACCGCTACTGAATGCGGTAATGAGTGCCTCACGAAAGAATACGCAAGGCCGAGCTTCACGCTTAGCCTGCCTTGCACCTCCACATACATGTTGTCCTAGCTCCAAAACCAGTTTCATAACCAGCGAGCAACCTGTCGATTTTTTTAATAAGCGTGAAAAAATCCGTGACGTTCAAACCTAGGCGTTTCATCCCTGTTGCTTCTAGGAACTTCTACTAGTATGAGTCCATGGGCCCCGCAACCGACGCCCTCTGATATAAAATCTACAAAATCTGGATGGAAACGGGCAATTATAACCAGCACTGGCGAGGCGAGTAGCGCTTTGTCGCTGTGTTGCTCCGAATTGTCCAGCTGGATGGCCATGATGCCATGTTCATGGTAAGGAATTTTCGTGTCCATCAGGTACTCCTCCTGCGCAGAATTCTTCTTCACGCGATAACGGCGAGCCAAGGTTTTGCCTCCTAGCACCGCTTCATGAACTCCATCATAAGGTGCAGTCATGTTGACGAGCGTCCGATGCACTATCTTCATTTCCCGTATACGCTGCGATTGTGTCAACTCCTCTTGTTCTGTTTCGTACGAAGTCACGGTCCCGCGTGCGGCGCATCTTACTGTTCCGCTCATTCTCGTCCATGCCCACGACGGGCCGAGCCAATTTGTATCTGAGTGCGTTGCATTGTATCCTCGATCGAGCTCTTTGCCGCCAGCAAACCACAGTAGATCATACGAGGTTCCCCCTAGCCAATGGCCCGCAATATACGTTTCCTTGCTACGGTACTTTTGGAGCTTAGTTGCAATTCCAGATGTTGCCAGCACTCTGTCTTTCGGGTGCGTGAGCTCTCGATTGCTGTAGGTTCTGACAATTGTGTCCCAACAACGCCCGTCGGTAGATACAAGCTCGTGTGAAAGTAAGGGCAGGGTGACGGCTTCAAGAATGCTCGAGAAATACATGCTTTTTGTCCAAACATCCGTGTAAGTATAACCACTACTTGACGTCCTATTTGATGCAGCACATATAAAGCTAAGCTGACGGGTGTTATATTCAAGTATCCGGGTTGAGAGTCTATGCTCTTGAAGCGCCCTGCTCCGGATATCAGTATTGACTACAGAGTGAAGATGAGAGAAATTCACGTGTTGGTATTGTGACTAGAGATAATACACGTCTTTTGCTTGAATTAAATTGAGATGTAGCCACATCTGAGACCAAGAAGCTACAGGCTGAAGTAGCTGCTTCTACATCAGGATGGCCGCCCGGAATCTCGAGGTTCTTCCAAAAAGTGCTCGATATCAAGAAGTGATGACTGGCAGGCACCGACTTGATATGCGGCTGGGGCGTACTAACCATGAACGTTTGTTGAGAGGTAACTGCTCTTCTTCTCTCTGGTTTTCCGCAAACTTTAGGATGCCCATTCTTCGAATATCTCTGTCATAACACTCCACTTGCACCTGCATGTGTATGTTTGAACCACAATTCCGATTTTTGAGAAACCCATCATCTGCAGATGCTGCAGTTGAAGCGGCAATTGTGATCACTGCTCCGCTATATATATCAGGCATTCGAGCAATCTCTGAACTTACTTCTTCCTCGTCAGTGGGGTCCAAATTCATCGGGTGTTTGCTAGGGAACCAACTATAGGCTCTTGGTGCTGCTCTAAGGTCGATTGCGGGTCCCTGCATTCCTTCCTCATCGAGTAGCTTATAAATGTCGAAAATCATGTCCTTGGACATCTTGGAGCGACGCGGCCGCAGACATGCATGCATCAACCATCTGCTAAGATAATCCCACGTGTAGTCAACGACATAATCAGATTGCGAACTTCTCCTTTAGGTCTTGAGCGCTCAATATCTCTACTTGATAGTGTTTGAGAAGTTCAAGGACCAAGAGACAGCCACTGGACGTAGCTTGTGTGACTTGTAGCTGGGTCAACACTGCAGGTATTTGGATATGCGATTGCCCGGATTGGTCAAAAGCACTCGTATCATCCGACGGTGGAAACAAGAGATGCACATGGCCATCTCAAGGCATCTAGATGTGGCAATCAGTGAAGGAGGACCTCGAGGACAAGAAATGTGCCAATAATACTGATTCGTTGGCGTTGTATACAGGATAGAGTGGTGAAGAGACAATGCTGGGCTAAGGGGAAAAGACATGGTCTACACACGCGTGTGCGGGTGGGTGTGATATAGTGGGGGGTTCTGGTAGGCGGTCGACTTGCAGACGCGACACCGGAACAAAAATCGGAGGATCAGCTAAAGAATTCGGGACAGGAAAGAAGCGCTTAGAGAAGTGTCGTACGCGCTGAAAACGGCGAGAAGACTAGAGTCTATGTCAAGCGTCCAAGCAGTAAGTGTAAGGTGCGAGCTTTGGTGCGAAAGGGGTATAGGCATGCTCGACTTCTGTGCAAAAAGGCGTCTCCATCACGCTGGTGCTATGCATCGACTCCTCCCTCCTTCTCTCCTTCATCCTCGACCCTCTCTTCTTCCTCAGGTCAACCTCCGCATCTCGCCTACTGCTGCACCCACACATTTCTTTCCAGGCGTAATGCGTGCATCAGGCCTTTTTGTTCAGATAATTCACCAAATCCACCATCTCGGCATGGCTCATAGCGGAGCTCATAGCAGCGTACCCCTCGTACAAGATCCACACGGGAAACACGACCCACAGGCCATTGAAGGTGAAGAGGTAGAGCCAGCTGGGTGTCACACGTCAGCGTTTTCTCCCTACCAGCGACCATAGAGGTAGTTGGCCAAACATAGACCAGAACGTGACTGGAGGAGACGGGCATCAAAAGTGCCAGCGAGCATCATCCAGCGTACAGGTTGACTAGAGTACGAGAAGAAAAAGATGCGCATCGGGGTGCCATCGGGGACCTGCATGACGGGCCGTGGGGCGGCAACGCAGGGTCTGCCGCGCGGGGACGCATGTAACAGGGTGGCTAGAGGGTACGATGGAGTTGTTGTGGAACGCTGCGTTTTGGGTTGCCGAGAGCGCGCCGAGCGACAGGCAACACAACAACAGCACGAGTCCCCTCTCTATGCCCTCGCATAGACTATGAAAGGAAAGAGAAAATGCGAGAGAAAGCGTGCAGACTCACAGATACATCCAATTGCTCGTGTCCAGATTTGGACTCCCCGTAAACCACTCGGGCGCAAAAGTCATCCAGCCTAAGGCGGTGAACCACGTGTCAGCGCAACATCCACCGCAACACGCCTCCTAACCGGAACGAGACGAACACGTCGGACGGGACCCACATGCCGCCTCACACCTCGAGATGAGTCGGCAAAGGGCAAAACATAGCATGCGTGGTGGTACATAGAGTAGGGGGCCTGCGTTACTCACCTCCGTAGAGCTCGGCGGTTGCGAGCATGATCATCCAGAACCAGCGCTTGAGCGCACCTTTGCGCTCTTCGCGTCGGAGGAGCCAGCAGATCCACACTGAAGGGCGTGTTAGTATGTGCTCTGGTGTTTGCTAAGGCATGCCCTCGTCGTTCACTTGACACCTGGGCTGAATGGAGGGGTCACTTACAGGCCAACGGAGCGCCCACGAATACAGTCAACACCTCGAGACTCACGACGCCCAGATCCGTCCCACCCCACCGCCTGTCCGCCTTTGCGTACTCTTGCCACAGCTTCGAAAAGAGGCCCTCGCCATAGCTCGCGCCATATATCCTGTCCTCCCGTCCCAGCCAGTACACGTCCGGCGGCGTCAACAGCTTGATCCGGGGGTGCTTCTTGGCCGCAGCATTGAAGCTTGTGGGCAGACTGTAGCTCACGAAGAAGCAGTTCCACAGGAAGGAGCCTTCGAAGAAGAGGTGGATGAGCGCATCGAACAGGTGCCAGACGAAAAGCACGCGGGTCTTCTTGGTGGAAGTGGACGGGAGGAGGCGGACCGAGCCGGCGTAGGCAGCCCCGAGGAGCGACACGAAGAAGAGGAGGGAGACGATGGTCGTGGCGTCTATCTGGGGCGAGGAAGGGTGGACGGGCGGCGGCGGCGGTGGTGGAGGAGCAGCTTTGGAGCCCCAGAAGCCCGAGGCCATGCTGCGTGTGCTGCGTTACAGCCGAAGTAGGCCGCGGTGCGTCGTGCCGTCGCGTGTCGGTGTAGTGCCGTCCGAGCGTCAGTCACACGGAAGCACACGAGCCAGTTCGGATGACAATAATCCAAGATCTGGCAACGGCGCGTCGAAGGAAGAGGTGCAAGTCCAATTGTCGTGTGGGGTACCAGTGGCTCCGTTACTCGTTGCGGTAAGGCGGCCCGCTGGACCCTGCCTTGGCGTGACCGGACCATGGTCATGCGGACGCGAAAGTTCACGATCCAGGCCTATTGGCTTCAAATCTGAGAAATTGCGGCTTCGTGGCCGCCACGGACTTCGGCCTCTACTACCCCACATCCTCTGTCAAGTCCAGTCGAACCGCTCCTCTTCCTCTCCCACGCTCCACGACACCTCTCCCCTCGACCTCACGAAAACGTACACGGCCACGCATGGTTATGCACTTCGTTGCATTTGATATAGGTATGTACTGATGTCCACAGCAGCCCGACCTCGACTCCTAACGCCCAGCCAAGATATAATGGACCTGCCACGAACCTCACAAACCACAACACGACACTGGTGTTAACAATTTGACCCACAGACACACGCTGGTTGCTGTTGCAGCACACTCGTATTCTCCTCCTCCCCGACCGTTACTTATGTACGAAAACGACCGCAGCGCAAGGATAATTGCACGATCTTGAAATGCAGACAAAACACTTTTGCTTCCGGTCGGGACTTCCCGAACGAGAGCACCCGAGAACAATACGCCTGAACCGAAGAGTGGAGTCGCTCAGCCGGAAAAGCACGACAACCAACCCATGGCCGGAGAGATCGAGCAGTGATATGTCGAGCAACTCCTACCGAACCCATTGAAACGCCGTTTGCAGAAAGGACATGCACGAAGAGGAAACCGCCCAGAAAATGCAGCAAAACAGCCATCTGGACATATGCTGAGAGGCGGCCCGACACTGCGTCGGCGCCAGCGAGACGCAAAAAAGAAAGAAAAATGGGAAAGCAGAGCAGAAGTACAGGGCTAGTCGACTCGTTTCGTGTCGATTTGAAAGAGACTCGTGAGCGTCGGTAACCAGTTTTCACGGACGTCCGCTCCACTCGTCTGCAATCAAGTCGACTCGTCAGTATCGTCTTCGTGGCCAAGAAAATTCGTTAAGAGATGCATCGCCTCCAAGTCAGAGGGACGGATCCGCAAGTTGCATTTACACACAAGCTTGAGGGGTATGATTCTGCTCGGGAAAAATTCCACGGTGCATGGAATACCCGTATTGCAAAGATGAGACCATGTGGTCTTCAGGAGTGGAGCCTGTTACCGGACCCGGAGAGGTGGACCTGGACAAGAAAGGGCTGCGAGATGCAGACCTGAAATCACCATCGCTGGCTCCATCCATCAGAACTGGTAGGGCAGGAGAGGGCGGGCTGTTCGTTGCAGACGAGGTGTTGCTACCAGAGCCTGGCTGAGCGTTGAGAATGTACTCGGTTGCTCCATCGGTGTGAGAGTTCTTCGTTGCAGGAGTGCCTGTATTGGGAGAGCCTTTCGAGGGGGTGCCAAACTGAGAAGACGATTAGTACTAGTCTTCGGCCAGTCCGGAGGGGCGGGAACGTACGAAACAAAACTTCTGGATCAACTCGTTATATTCTGCTGACTGAAGGTCCGGCTTCTCAGATGATAGACCGCCAGGCCGAGTACCAGGAACAGTTGGTACCTTTGGAGCAGTATCCTTGGCGAAGTAGTCCTTGGAGCTCTTGTTAGTACCATTGGGGGTGAGGCCACTGCGATCTCCGAGGGCAGTTTGAGCATTCGACAGAGCAGCCGAAAGCGAGGCACTGAAGTCGTAGCGGGTGGAGAAAGCCTGGCTGGCAGGCTTGGCTGTCTGATCCGGGAAGAGATTGCTTCGCTTCCTAGGCTTCAAGCGGATTGTTGCACTGGACGGCTCCCGGAGCTGAGGCCGGCTAGGGCCGAACGCGAACTTGGAGCCAAACTCAGGAGTCCCAAAGTCGTCGTCGAAAGAGCCAGCAGGCATAGAACGGGGACGAGGCCCTGTAGGCGAGTGTCGGCTGCGAGGGATGGCGCCGCGAAGAGGACCAGAGCTACCCTTTCTGGGCGACGGCTGGGCCTTCTTCGTGAAGTCAACTTGGTAGTTCATCGAGTTGTTGCTGTCCCAGAACTCTTGACCATTGACTTGGTATCGAACGCAGAGCAGCAACGTCTTTGATTCAAGATTAGCTTGATCAGCCAACTTGATGTTGAAATTGAATCGATCGTAGCCATCGTCCTTCTGCTTCTTGCGCACATCGTGGTTGTATTCAGCGACAACTTCAGACGTTGTCTTCCAGTAGTCGAGAGTGAAGCGAGCAATGACAACTTTGTGGAAAGAGATGTTAGCACAGGCCACAGTGCCGACCAACGTCTTGTTGTCAGACGCGAGAAAGATCCTCTCAACACGCACAGGCATCGTTTGGCGCTCGTACGTATCGACGGAGGGGAAGTTGGCAAGCTTAATTTCCCACTCTGGTTCTTTGTTCTTGCGATCCTCGAAGAAAGGATACTCGCTCTCGCTGTCGTAGGTCTCGACAGGCGAAGACCCAGCACTCACAGCAATAGGACGGTCCACTTGCAGGAAGTGGCGCACCTGCTCAATTTCCTCGTTGAAGTGCACCGCCTTGGAATATGTAGGCGTGCCAGGCATGCTGGAGGGTCGTCGACGAGAAGCAGGACGAAGAGCGGGCTTCACCAACTCACCCGACTTCTTGCGAAGAAGCGGCGGCTTTATCCGCAGTTCGTCGTCTTCTGCGTCGCTGCCCTCGGAAGAGCTAATGACGACACTTGTGTCGGTGTTGAGCGTTACATGCTTGGAGAGCATGATCTCGCTCGACGAGCGCGAGTGAGAAATCTTACGGGCATCTGCAGAGAGCGGTCGGACCGCCGTGTTGGACACGGCCGGGCTAACCTGTGCATTCTCAATGCTAGCGCGATTCGGTGAACTCTGTCGTTTTACGGGAATGTGCTGAAGTGCCTCTTGTAGCTCCCTAAGACTGCCAATGTTCCGGCCACGGTCCTCATCGTCATCCGAAGAGTCAGGTGGTGTGGTGATGGCACCTGACGGAATCAGAGAATTGTTTACAGGAGGAGGGGACTGGCGGAGGCTACCATGTGGAGAGGAGCCATGTGTGCGGGACGCATCCGATGAGGATGTTATGCTGTTCGCCTGGGCATTGGCAGCAGCGTTGTTTGCATTGGAAGATGCCGACGAACGGCGGTGCTTGACCAGATATGAGGCCGAATGCGAGCGAGGCAGCGCAGGTCTTTGCACGCTGGCAGGCGAGTGCGGGAACTGGTCGGTGTAGGAATGGTTGCGACTGAGAATAGGGCTGTTGGGTTTGGAGGTTGCAGGCGACCGCGTCTGGGAGGGCGGCGTGTAAGGCATCCGGTCGACTTGGAGGGACCGAGCGGTGGGAGTAGTGGAGAGGGCCGCTGGAGGATTACGAGAGGCAAGCAAGCATTACAAAGAGAGGTATTAAACGGAAATTCTGGGAGCACAGTCAGTGTCGTGTTTGTGGTTGGGTGGGTGTGCGATGGCGGAATGGGGCTGACAAAGGATGTCTTGAATGGGGCGGGGACAATGGTGAAACCGCGCGTGCCCGCCGGGGGAGGTTGAGATTGACGGGAAGCTACTCACAGAAGATACGTGAAGGAGCGGCTCGGGTGGGAGCTCGCGGGCCGGCGTAGGAGAGGGATCGCGACGCTGGCGGGCTTCACAGCTAGTCAAAGCTGCGAGGGCGAGGTCGTCGATTGCGGCGCCGTCTCAGGCGAGATGGTGCGATGTGTGCGTGCAGTGCCTCTGGGACGTCTGCAGTCGCGATGCCGGCGGCTTCCGTTTGCTGTCGGCGGACTGGCTGGTGCACACCGGGGGGGCAGGTGCGCTCGGGGCCGTGGTGTGGAGGTGGAGAGAGGCGGGTGAGGTCGGTGTCGAAGCCAAATCCAACGCTGCAGGGTCGGGCGGGTTAGATAAAGGCTGGCAATGGCCTGGAGATGTGGAGAGGAGGAGGAGTGTTGGGAGACCGGTAGCGCAGGCCGCGACTATTGGGGACGGCACACACGGTATGCTTTTGGCATCGCGCAGCCGGGATCAATGGCGAGAGATTCGAGGTCTGGCCTGGCTCGCGCACTGGCCGCGCGCCGCTGCGGAAGCGACCTAGTGGGCTTGTTCAACAGACCGGGGGGGTCAACCAAGGATCAGGGATCAGCCTGCAGCAGCGCCAACAGCCAAGCGCATGCGGCACCGACCGGCTTTGCGACTGGTGTCTGGGAGGCGGGCGGAAGACGACGACCTGCGGTGCCCGGCGTACGCTTGCGCTTGCGCGGCGTCGGGGCGAGTGCAGCGACCTGCGGCGAGGTATCGCAACCTGTCACGCTCGGCGGCGACTTCGAGGAGTCGTTTGTCAGGCCCCCGCTGAGCCAGCGCGGACGGCGCGATGCGAAACAGTGGGACAAAGGCGCGCCATGCTCCATGCCTCGCACTCCGCCGGGGACGCAGCGCTCCAGGTTCCGTGAACGGCCACAGCCTCTATCAAAGTCTGCGCTGACACCACTTTACCATTGTCAACCATCATCTAGACTACCATTACCTGCTGTGTACAGCTGCGCAGCGAGTGTGGCCACCTTGATGACCCAAGCATTTGCCACGCCACGGTAGACGCGCTGCCAACTTCGAACGCTTCTCTCACGCCGTCCTCGCTGACGTCGCCGGCTCCACGGCGATGACATGCGGCTGCGACGTCTTGTTCACTGCCTTGGTCAGCCGTCGTGGCCGTGGACGTGGGCGGGCGTGGGCACTCCCACTGAGCCTCCACAACCCACTCTCCACGCTGGAGCCACTCTGGAGGCCAGCACGCTTGGGCCCACGCCGCGCTGTGACGTTCGTGCCCTGTGCTCTCGCTACGACACATGATGTCATTCTCGCCAGATGCTCGAGCCAGGACCGCACTTCCATTCTGTCACCTTTTCCTGCGAGCGCGGTGGTGTGAACATTATCGTGAATCTACGGCTGAGGATGCCGGCACGGTGGTGCGGCGGATGATTTTCACTGCATCGCGGTACCTGAGGGCGCCAGCGATAAGGGTGCCGCGCTGCCGTCCCTTTGTTGTCGCCGCCGCCCTCTGAAATTTTCCCCTCCTTCTCTTTTCCTTGATGCGCGCCGATCGTTACTGTTCCGAAAGAGCGGTCGCCTTCTCTGCCAATCAGTCACCCTCTCACGCCACGCTAAGAGCTGCCCCCGGCCTAGATCCCTGTCTTTCGCTCATGGCCCATGCTCTATGTCAACAACAACTCCACCCGCCCATCTTTGGTTCGACCATCTTCACGCTTGCCCCCGCTCTAGTATCCCTCATTTTTCACCCGCAGTCACATCAGCAATCGGTCCTCTTCTTGCTGCCACTGTGAAAATCGCTGCAGCGCGGAGCTGGAAGCATGTATGGCGCAGTGCCCATCTCCGCCAGTCAATATGCTGCAAGGCGGGCTCCGCTTGGCGAGATGAAACCTTTATCGTCCGTGCTGCACCAACGCTTACGATACCGTGAGCACCCCAGCCTCGCGTCCGTATCATGTCTTCGCTCCCGCTTGCAGACGTCCCATGTCAAGGTCGACTTGAAGACGCGTCGAGCCTCACGAGCGGACTGTTCGTTACAGCGCGACAGGAGGCTTCCCCGCATCACCCAGGACCCAACCCCATGCATGCCAGCATCTCATGCAGCTAGCAGTTCTCGGACGGATCTTGAGACCACCGAGCTGACCGACGTTACGGCGGACTGTGTTTTCCGTTGTGGTTCGCTCGCTGCTCCGAGTCTGTGCTGTATTACTGTCGGCGTTCCTACTTCACGACACTCGCTACAATCAAGGAACTCGTGATTCCTATACGAGCTTATTCTTGCAAGGCGTCCCAAGTACTTGATCGCTGGCATCAGGACTGCGGCAGGCGTCGATCAGACAATCGGTCCACCCGCATCGGAGCAGTCGAAACGCGCGGCAGCATACTTCCTGGGATGCAAGGGCACTAGCAGGGAAATTCCACTCTGCGATACCACGGAGAGTCATATGCATTTGTGAGCGAGTCAACACAATCGCACTGTCCAGCTATCAAACTGGCATGTTTTACTTGATGGTCTGAGGGGCTTGTCCCGCGCAGTCCCACTTCGCGCGTGCGGTTAGAGAAATTAGAAACGGCAGAACCCTGCAGGCGACCACTGATACGCGGCGGTCAGAGCTGCGCCCTCACCGCCTACCGAGAACAGGAAAGCGTTTGCATTGCCATCATCGATCAGCTCCAGAACGTCGATCTCAAGAACGGTATCTGCCAAGCACTAAGCCACTTTGCGCCTCATGCCGAAATGCCTTGCGGTATGGGAAAAGCAGGATCGCTCTCAGCAGTCTTACAGACAGAGCCGCACAGCCGTACCTGTTTCACAGCTACTCTCGTAAAATGTCCCCAAATTGACCTTCGACTTTTCCTTGGTCCTGAGATTGCATCCGCGTAATATTTCCGCGGAAGCGAAGCCATATCGCGATTGCGACCGGAGTTGGACTTGGTACCCAGCCAGGCCCGGTCCATGTCGTGACTTCATCACATTGTTGGACTTCTGGTCACGCGCAACCAAACCTGCTCAGCCGGTGTAATTCGAAATGCATCCTCATGACGTTGTGAATACAAAAGGCAAGAGAAGGATTGGGGGCGATATTGACCTCGGTCGGCTACTGTCGAAGAACACTGTATGGCACTCAGCAGATTGCTAGCAATGTCTGCCACACGGCCTCTGTATCTGTCACGCAATTACTGCAGCTGGAGAGCCCGTTTGCGACCGTTCCACGCAGGAAACCTCAACCTGTGTGACCTTCGACGAGAACACGTTCGGCTGTCGGTCGAATCACAGCTGGTGCGTGGACAGAATCCCTGTTCAGCTGGGGCTAGCTTCAGCACGTGCCATGGCAACGCAGAGGCCAACGTTCGCTGCAGATTGTGGGGAAATGCATTGCCAAGAATAGCACTTCCTCTAACACAACATCAGATGGCTAGTGTGTGTGTGGTTGTATCGTGCGTTCTGCAACCTACTTGATCATTCAGAATGTCTAGCGGCATTACCATTCGAAAATTTGTGCAACTTCAATCTGGGGAGCTTTCGATAGCTTGGCTCTGGATAACTCCGCAAGACCCGTGCGAGACCATCTGCGACAAGCATGCATACCTTCAGATTGCGGCCCTGCTACCATGGTGATTTAGGTATGCATTTTAGGCGTCCTTGCAGACTTCGAATTCTTCTTGCAGCTGCCGATATAGCTGTTAATATATTCGCTTGGGAAATCGACGATGCGCAATCGACGCCAGCCTTCAAATAGGAAACGTTATCGAGCTACCTACCTGATTCCGAAGCGAAATCTCTGCTACCCCTGCGTATCTAGGTACCGGTCAATTGATGAGGCCGAGTGTGAATTCTTCACCGCTCATCCATCGTCAGATCGGTCGTAACCACATGTTGCTTACGGAGCGAAAAAGTTCCTAGGTCAAGGTCAGCATCAGCGGCGGAACTTCACACAGCCGTTGCCCCGCTCCGCCCGCACAACACATTGTCCACCGAAACGGCAATACACCAACACGAGCAGCGCACGGTTCGGTCTTGATTCAAATTTTATCGTTCGCGACTCCAGACCATCTGACCCGAAATTCAGTGTTGGTGTTTTGTGCACCTGACAGACCGGAACCAGGTCACTGTACATTCTCGCCTACGCCAGATTTTGTACCTTCCCTAGTACACGATCCCGTCGTGTTGGTATTCCACTCGAAGAACCGTGGCTGGAAGAGCCGCAGGAAGCGCTGGCACGCGTTGGTGCTGCAGGCCTACCACGGATTAGTGTATTCAGTGTCTCGCTCGAGAGGTTCACATGTCGCAGCGTGCAGGACCCTTATCGAATTTCTCCGTTGAAGATTTCCATGCCAGGTCTGCGATAACACATCGAGACGCATCAAATTCAGGATAGGACCTAGATCACTACGGTTCGGCACTGTCACGGTCACTGCTTCTGTGACACCCAGGCCCAGCTTCTTGCGCACAACATACTTCGTCCCGAAAATGCTGCAAGTATTTGTACAAGTCTTCAGGCCAGAGCGACTCTACCCATCAACGCAACAGGATTAACGATGGTTCCGCGAACATGAACTTCTGTGGTCGATTACTTCCTTCTAGCCACCTCATCTATAGAGCCCCGACCTCCCGGATCGTAGGTGTCCGGTGCAAGTGGTACGGTGTTCGTCGTTCGCTTGAGCTCTAGAATTTACCGACACAACCGAGCTGCCAATCTCAATACGAGAGCCATCAATGAGTCGCAACATTGCACCCTTGCGGACCCGGCCCGTCATAGTGACCGAACGGAACAACGCTTGCTCTGAAGTTTGCCCTGCATGCATACCCTCGCCCACTGAGACCCTGAATTCTAACTTGCACAGAAGGTGGCAAGTACCCTTGCACATTTCCTCAACTCCGTGTTGACCCATGCTCTGGCATCCTATACAACGTTACGAATACGACGGCAAAGCGTGCCGATTACATCAATATTGGTCAACAGTCTGCAGTCAGTCCTGCTGTGAAACCATCCAGTTGCTACGCCTACGTCGCGCCAGCGATAAGACTGCGTGACAACGCAACCTCCGACTCGAGCACCAAATGTGGCAATGCTACGTTGAGCCTTTACAAACATGTTATTGCCAGGCGCTCTACGTAGGGCTGGTTACCCTGAGGTGCTTCACGAGCACACTAGCAGCGTTGTTCTCTTGTATAGGCGTACAGCAGATGGTACAGGAGCTGGCTTGTAATGGCGCGAGCCTGTTACCCACTTGGCACACAAACGTTATCGGGAAGTGATTCTTGACTGTCCCAAGAATGGTCTGGATGAGTGGCAATAGATGAATACGCAAGCACGCAACTTCGGGATACCATCTTGAGGCTTCTTATCAAATGGCAGCATCTCACGCAACGGCCGCCTCAAATCGCATGCATCTACTCAACCTCTACACCTGAGTGGCTGGGCCGATGCGCACTTCCAGACTGCATCATATGTACGCGCCGTGTAACATGACGGTGATCTACGAAACTACAGTGTTGTTCCACTGAAACCGCAGAAGCCAGACATGGCTTTCTCGTCTACAACGTGCGCGCCCAGGCGACTCGCGCACCCATGCACACACCCTGCACGTTCATGCAATCTTCCTCAACAGATTCTCCACCCGGCACACCCTCCTCACGAAGTATGTCGCTTCGGAAACTGGCTAATAGCAGCATGCACGTGCGATGGCAATTCGAAGCCCCAGGTGTCCGTATGTGGCTGTGTCACTTGATGACAGTTGTTGTTGGTCCCCACCAGAGAGTCACATCTGGGAGATGAGTAACCCCATGAGGAGCCATGACGAGTCAGAGATCCACCGAGGAGAGGCTGGGGGAGTGGAGCCCTCGCTCACGATACTTTGCGGCTCCCCGTCGATCGTGCAGCCGGAGAATGTCACGATGGCCTCGGTGTCCGACCTCCATCAGCCTCTACGATCCACCACTTGCACGCCTGCCACACGCCATGTGCGAACGGTGCGCGAAAGCGATTGCGGACCGTTTCTCATCATCGTCTACGGTAATTGCACCTTCCGGATCTCGCGACACGGACACCAGTTCAGCAGTCGCGATACCGGCGCAGCGTTTACCGCGGGAAGAGAATTTCTACCATGTTACACTTCTTGCAGAATGTTCTGTGTGCCGAAAGGCGTCAACGGCTGCCACCGTGCGTCGCAGGTGTCAGAACTGACTCTCGCTGATAGGCAATACGCGGTTGTGGCAAAGCCCCAACAGAATGCTCAGCGCGAACCGTCCCGCCTACAGCCTCGCCTATTCCCCATTCAAGCGAGATCCAGAGCAGAGTTTTTTCAGTGCAGCCTCAAGGTCGCATCCGTCGCTCGTCTATTCCCGGGGCGGACATTGAACCCTTTCCCACGGAGGGTTATCAGGTACCCGCGCTGTGGTGGTGCGACACACCACCAAGAAATTCGGACCCTGCCGTATAAAACTTTTGCGCAAGGCCAGACTCTCGGCCAGACCCTGGTTTCTCGCTTGGGCAGGAAGCGAGGGAACCAGTGGCGCTTAGTTTCGGCGTTAATGCACTAGCGACGTTGCGTTATCTGCATGTTCCACCACACTGCACTGCTTGGGGACGCGCCCCGGGCGAGGCGTTGCAGATGAGACGCGTTGGACACGATGTGGCGCTGATGCCTATCGCCGCCGGCGGAATGAAGTAATCAATTCTGTTCAACGCATACGCACCATCGCCTGTTCAAATGAGAATCGGACTTGCGTACATAGACGACAACGTCTCGTCGATATGTACAGGCTCCTGCATGCGCGTCAATGTCGGGGTGGCCCAGCATAATCCTTCATCGCCGTATCCAGCTGCCGCATAGCCGTTCAAGAATGGTGTCTTGAGACCTTGTCTTGAGGGTGGTGCAACTCCCTCTTCAATTCGCCCAGCACCCTGGCTGGTGTTGAGCGTTTTCTGTGGGTCGTCTGCGCAGGGCCTGCAGTCCATCTGCGGGCCGTCTTTGGCTTCTCCTTGGGGCCCCGAGAAGAGACTGTGGGCGAGACGCTTTCAGGAGTGCCTCGCAGCTCGCCTCTCCAGACTCTACTTGAGGTGGGTACTGTGGAGACTGGTTTCATTGGAATGTCACGGCAGTTCGACATTGATTCGATGTTGAATCAAACGATATCAAACTCTCGTATTACCGCCCTATTCTTACGTACGCGAATGCGTTCGTGCGGCGCAACTTGAGAAGAGGTGTTACGAGAGCGGAGAAGAGCGAAGCCGTTGGGCGGAGCTGTGGCGGAATAGTCTTCAACATCATCGTGCTCATGTTCATGCTCTTGCGCCATGGGCTGTTGCGTGCATGCTCGCAGCTATCTTAGCCGCATGCCCAGCGCCCCGCGGTGTGCAAAGATCTTAATTGGGTATCGAGCATATCGTGGGCGAGGGACAAACGCCACTGCTTAGGCACTGGCGATCAGGGTCTTCGGAAAGCTCGTTGTCTAGTCTAGCCAGCCTCACGGCGATCCTACGAAGGCGCGCAGCAGTGATGGGAGTAGTGACACTCGACACTGCTCTCGCGACCCAGAACAACCCTGCAGTGTCAACTGCTCTAGCATTATCATCATGTTCGAGCGGCCAGACCTAGACCATGGGGGCGGGTAAAGCATCTCCACCACTTAGCTCTCGGACAAGTGGGTCTGCGCAGCTCTCATCACAAACCTTCCTCCTCATCACCATATCCGACCTTTTCTGGTGACACATCCCCCCAGACCGCGGAGATGGCACGAGCACCGCGCCTGCAGACACCCAGCGCTTATTCTGTGGAGCGTTCACCAGTCTCCTCCACACCAGTCCGGAGCGCATATCCCCTCCACATAGTCCTCACCCTAGACTGCACCTCATTTTTCACCAAAACTCTCCCATGGCGATCCCGGCGACAGTCTCCACTGTAGCAGTGAACCTGGCGGAGCGGGAGGGACTCCCCAAACAGCCTAGCAGCGCAGTGTTTGCGAGGAGGCGCTCCGGCGCTTGGTGGTTGGCCGCGGAGGAGAGGCTCACCGCTTACGTGGTGTGCGGTAGTGTACCGTGAGGGGTTCAATGGCGCTATGGCTAATCTGCGACGGATGAGACCCTGATATGCACGGAGCGGGAGGTTATGAGGACGATCTTGAGACGGCTCTGGTTGGGACGGAGAGCTACTTGTGATGGGCGAGGCTGTTGAGGGGGGTGAGCGAGATCTTCGACGGAGAATCCCGAGTACTGCAGGAGGTGGGGTCTTCGGTGTCTCTGCGGATGGTGAGCTTCGGACCGAATGGGGTTGGTGGGTGAATGAGTACGAGGTCAGTGAGGTGAGGGTGCGAGACGTGACTGACGAACCGTGCGACGGGAAGTGCACAGTGAAGAACTCACTGCCAACGAGCACACGGTCAGCCTCCAGCTCTGAGCCAATCGTGCACGTGTGCGTGTGACCACACGCGCGTATATGAAGACACAGCCAAGGTAGCATCGCAGCGCCGTCACGTCACATCACGCGCTGGACTCGGCGTCACATTACCACTCCACTGGTCTCGATCTCACCACAACTTCAATATATGCATCTCCTACACTGCTCTACTCTACCCCCCTCACCCCCTACCTTCCTCAGTTCACTTCCTGACACCATAATACTCTGGACTCCACGCCATATCCTGCCACCTCCCAAGCGGTGTCGCCGCCGCCCTGGCCCCCACCGCCGCGGTCGCAGTCTCAGTCGGCACAAACGTCACATAGGACGTCTCGGTGATATATACCGTCGTGTCTTGCGGGGGCTCGAGGCCGCCTGTGTTTTGGCCGAGGTCGCAGGGGTGTTTGCCAGTCAGGGGGGTGGGGGAGTAGAGGGCGTCGCACTGGGGGATAGGGTCAGTATGAGTTCTCCAGAAGGAAAGGGGCAAGTTACCTGGCGTGTGGGCGTGGGACAGCCGCGGGCGGCGGAGGTCCAGCACACGAAGGAGTGGAGTTCTTCGAAGTTGCAGCGCTGGGGTGAGTGTCAGTTTTTGCTCTCTTCTGCCCGTTCTTTCTTTTTCCTGTCCATCTTCAAACGTCTCTCCCACTGGCCTCGCAACTCCTCACATTGCTTCGCCTCGCGCTACACGTCCTTACCCCCCTAACCCTTGGCCCCGGCGGGAAACTCACCTGCAAAGCATCCGTCGCCCAGCACGGATACGCCACCGTCGCCAGCGCGGGACAGTTGCACGCGCTGCTGAAAATCGGAATCGGCTCCCAGTGGCTAAAGTGGTGGCGCGTGCTCCTGCTGCTGCTGAGGTTCCCGGGCACCGAGAGCGTGGGCAGCAGTGTGGGCAACGTGGTGGGCACGTTCAGGGACGTGGACAGCGGGACTGAGACGGTGGGATCTGCGGGGATCGACAGCGTGGGGAGGGGGATGGGGGCCACGGTGGAGGGGGCATCCTGCGGGTGGGCGTAAGGGAAGGCGGAGGTGAGGGTGAGGCTGGTGAGCGCGAGGAGGGTTACGGTGAGCTGCATGGTGGAGGCACTGGATGGCAGGCTGACAGCGCGAACGGGACGGGTTGCAAGAGCGCGTAGTATCGTGGAGGCACAGTGCGGTGCGGTACGGTGTGGTATCGCAGATGGCTTCCAAGCCGTTTTGATGACGGACGACGGGCGGGTTGCATCGTCTGCGTACTTTACTGCGTGCTCCCGCCGGTGTCTTCCGTCCCCCCCTCTCCCACGCGTTGCGAATCTACCGCGCTGTGCTCGTCACTTCCATCCCTCAGATGCCTGGGCGGATATTGCTTCGGCATCGCGGGCTGCCAGGAACAGGTTAGAGCTGGTCAATGTCAAACAAGAGGCACAGCAGTGTCAAGGGATGTTGTGCTATTTTGGGTGCCTCTTGCGTGTTGCGATATTTGCAGTAGAGGAGGGCGCGCTGCGCATGCTATGGCTTGATTGATGGTCGTGGTTGCGCGGGCGGTGATTGGTTGGTGGCTCGAGTGTCCAATCTGGGTATTTTGCACGATGGATATTGCGCGTCGTTGAGAAGAGCCGTTCGATTGAGGTGAGGAGAATCGACCGCTGAAGGGAGAAGAGTCCATGTCTTGAAGCTGGGTGGAGCTTCATCGAGCAGAATGTTTCCTCATGCGGCTCTTGCTGCTGACACGATGCTGATCGTTCCTACGGCGCTCTTCGCGAAAGCCACCATACGAGTGTTACACAAGTCTACCTGGGTCCATAGTTCTAGACATCTGCTTGTTTATCGTCACGTGGATGGTCCTGCACCTTGAGCACGTAAAAACACTCGTTTGGAACTCGTCTTCCGGATGTTGCACGTGAACGAGGCTGCCCAGGTTCGTGTCCACCCCTTGGCAACATACCCAAGGACAGACAGGATTCCAGAGCACCCCCGTACTTCTCGGCGCCCCAAGACTATGGAGAAGGTCAGTCACGATAGGCACTAAGCATAAAACGTGATGGCGCAATGTGGGAGGCGAGGCTCGACCCCGCGACTCCCAGAAGAGGCATCTCCACCCGCCACCGCGTCACCCCAGGTTTCCATGTGAATGCGTACGATCCTAGGACAAATCCTGGGATTCAGGGTCCAGCAGTTCTCCGCCACGATAAGGGTCCCGACGGTATCCGTATGGGATTCTCGCCAAGAGCAAATCACATCAGGCAAGACTTGCGCATCTGATGCTCGTCCGCCTGGATACTCTTTCTGGAACTGTTGAGCATGTGCGGTGATATCAGACTCCCAGGCGCTATGTGGCATAATATCAGATTAGAGCAGGTCGAAACGCTGCGTGTGTGAGGGGAAGTGGAGTTGCTGGCGGGGGTTGTGTAGTGGATGGGTGGCTGCGGACATTGAACGGTCGGGCCGGCAAGATGGCGAGCGTTGGCGGCGGCAAAATGAGGTCGCTGATAAGGGCCGGAGCAGTCAGACTCGAGGGTACGAGGCTCGGAGTACAGGTACATGCGCAGGATGCGCTGCCGAGCTCATGCAACCCCAGACTTTGTGAGCGCTGGCGTGATGCCGACCTCTTAGCGGCGCAGTAGGGCATGCGGGAGGTCGTGCAAGAAGGTTTGTTGAGGTTTTGCTGCTCACCGAGTGAGAGGCAAACATGAGTGATGATTCAGAAGTGTTATTCACTATCAGGCGACGAAGGGATAGTCGCTGCGGCCGAGTTTCGGGATGGACATGAGATTGATAGCTGAGGACTGTGAGAGTGAGTAAGCATGTCATGTGACCAGGCGGATGCGCTTGGGCCCATGACGAAACCTTCGTGTCGTGAACGAATGTTCGCGCCGTCATCGTGGACCGTTGACAGTCACCGTGTTGCATAGTTGCTGATAGTATCGAGTAAGGTCCCCTAGTCTTGTCCCTTGCTCTTGCCTACTGTAATCTACGCAAGCTTGCTAACGACCCCGCAGCATTCACAATGGCCCCATCAAGAGCTCTCCTTGTCGTCGCCCACCTTCGCCCATCTCCGCGCCTCCTCCCGGCCGCTCGTCGCACCCTCAGCAATTGCGCCGAAGCACACCGATCGCGCCTTTCGCCAGCCCTACGCTCAGGCCCAACGCGTGCCTTCCCCGCGCTGTCGAGGAGAGGCTATGCAACGGCAGCACCCGAACCGCCGGATTACCTCAATGAGGCTGAGCTCCACATCTTCAACAAGATTAAGGCCGAGCTGCAGCCCGTAAAACTCGAGGTACGTTCTGTACCACGTCGGTAGTGCATATTCGCGGACGAAGGCGCCGGTCAGATGATGCGACGTCGTTTGACCGATTGCTGCACAGCGAGCATGCACGTCATGCGAGCGTCGCTGCGATTCGTGGAAGCAAACGTGTGGTAGGGGGTAAAGAGGGATTGTGCAGGCTGACATGGCGGCGTGCTAGGTGCAAGATATCAGCGGGGGGTGTGGCTCAATGTATGCGCTGCAGATTGAGAGCGAGAAGTTCAAGGGCTTGAGCGTCATCAAGCAGCACAAGATGGTCAATGAGGTGCTCAAGGAGGAGATTGCCAGCTGGCATGGTGTGCAATTGAGGACCAAGGCTGTATAAGCGACAATGCATGGCAATGTTGTATATTTGCTGTAGGATACACGTGTACGATGCGTATGTACAGATATAGTGTGCGTGGCCAACGTTTGGATTTGTTCTGAGGCATGACTAAGATCATCATAATCGACTGTTGACTCTTCGCGAGCTTTTGCACGCCACAGCAAGACGCAGCACGGAAATCTGTGGGCTACCAGATATACGAAGAGCATCGTAATCTCCACCGCGGTTAATATGCGCTTTGAGAATACATTGTCTGTGCAAGAACAGCTCGCTAGTCTCACCAGCAAGGTGTTATGTACCAATCGTGAACCTCCATAGAAGATGACTCGATTCAGGGTCAAGTTGAAACATTCGCGGAAGGTCGAGCTTCACTCCACCCAGTGGTCACCTTCCCTCGAAGTAATCACACTGAAAGGACAAAAGGTAGCTATCCAGTACGGAGATGACGAAGCCGTACAAAAGGAACAAACGACCTATACAACAAGGGCACCTCAATGTCAAGAGTATATACCCATGCGTTATCTACGCATTCAGTTCTTCAAACCACTTCTCCCCGGCTTCGTACTTCTCCAACGCCTCTTTCACCGTTTACATCAGCTGCTGCACCAATAATCGATATTCTCATCACTTATGCCCTTTCGTCACAGTTTCTCTCCCTCCTTCAACTTCCTGCTCCCCTCCATCCGTGTTCACGTCATCGGTATAGGTCTACTTTTGAACACTCAGTTAAGAGAGACACCTTCTTGTGACTTCTTTCCCGTAAGCTTTACCTTTATGCTAGAATAATCACATCCACCCGTAAGCCGAATCTTGTTTAGGTCCCAACCACTATTTGCGATCCTCTCCATCCTATCTGCAATTGCTTTCGAGTTCGTAATGCCCATACCTCCAGGATGATCGCAGATCCAGTGCATGTATGGATCGTTCGTCGTTGTAGACATGTTCTTGGGGTGTCGCTAATATTGCGTGTGGGTGTTTCGTGAAATACAGATTCTGTAAATTGTGGCTCGCATGGTAGAGCTGTAAGCGGCATCCTTAACCCATCTTGGACACTATTAAGAACGATGTAGCCATGCTATGAGCCTGAAATGTGGCATGATGTGTCACTTTGTCGGTTGAGGCTCCCATCACTGGTCATGAGTGTCTCTCTTCATTTGTAGTCATATCGCACCCAACAGATGCACACTTGGTACTTTCTTAGATCTGTTTGCTCAAAAAGTTTTTTTTTTTGAAGGTTTCTTGGGACCTGGGAATCTAGATCGAGTGTGCACGAGCCGATTTTTTTTTTATGGGTTCGGATATGCGTGAGTGAAGTCCAAGTGGTGATGCGAGCGTTTACCATTAAGTCAATAGTGGACTGGCTCTATTGAAGTTCAACAGTACACAGTAGCTGATACTGAACCTCGCTCCATGGTCATTAACCCCTTTCAGAAACTATCCGCTTGCGCGGCACAACAATGTATTCGTTCGAAATTTACCTACCATAAAGTCCAAAACGCCTTGTAATCAGTGCATACACTGTTCTTTGACTCGGGACTTCAGCATTCCAACCGATCCATCACATGGTAAAATAAAGTACGCATGATAAGATTATTGTGACACGCAAAAGTTTTTGTACCACTTTTCCATGGGTCAGAGGCACTTCTCTATAGACTTCTAGCAATTCATGACTCGTAGATTGTTTATTCATCGCTCCTTATAGGTTAATTCACCATGCTCGCTTATTTTGACACTTTCGTGCCCTGTATAGGCTGGAATAGAACCTAAAAAGATTAAAACAGGCGTACCACAGTGAACTGACCTATAGGGAGCGATGTATCGACAATCCACGAGTCATGAAGGAGAGAAGCTCTATATTTCCATGCTAAAGTGGTACAATTACTTTTGCAACGGACCGATAGTACCGATCTAGTATATACTTGAGTTTCAAATCTGAGACTATTCCCAAGTGAACAGCCCCTAAGCTACGGCAACCGTGTTTCTCGCAATGTGTGTTTGAGACAGTCATCCCTTAGGATCTTGCGCACAGAATAAAAGCAATCTCCGATGAGTGTCCTGGTCTATAGTTAGGCCGCCACTCCTAAACGATTTAGATACATATGTTGAGCGGCAATGTAAAGTGGTATGTTCCACTCATGTACTTAGAAACTACGTCTTCAAGTACAAGCTAGAGGTTTTCTGATAGGTGCCCCAGGAGGCATAGATTGAGAGATCGATGCAGTGTTTTTGCAATAGTTACAGAGTCAGCGCGTGCTGTGACTATCGTTCTACCAAGCTCTATATGTGTTCCATTGCTACCGTCAGGATAGACTAGAGTGAAGTATTTGAAAAAGCCGCCCAAGACGGGTTACTGTGATACACGGGAATAAGTGTCCGCCTCTAATGGTGATAATCCATTTACTGTCACTGTATCCGTGTGGGGCCGAGAAGCGTTGTCAACGTTCAGCTAATTCACTCGATCTTGCAGCAAACTGAATGGTTCCATAAATTGAATTGCAGCTAGTGCTCAATGCTTCCTTTAGTTTTGGTGGGATCATAGGGAACATGGAGAGAGACATCCAATCTGATACTGAAAACATACACTATCGGGCATAGCACATATGAAGAATGAAGCAAAATGCTGGTGCCGAATTAAATAGCCTTAAACCTTTCCAGCAACGAAGGCGCCAGCAGTTCCAACGTCATTCTGGTAGTTGAGGTGCGCAGGCGTAATGCTGGCTCCTCCCTCGCAGATGTTATCGCCGGAATGGCAGATGGTGAGGACCTTCGAAGATGCAATGGATCCGAGAGACTGGCCCTTCTTAGGGTCCCCGAAAACGACGACTGGTCAGATTAGTTGACTGCATCAGATAGTTCATCAATCAAAACCCACCAGCTGCAACCTTCGCCGCATTAGCAGCGGAAGTCTTCTGGGCGGCGTTGTGCACGAGCTGTGCACCCTGCGAGTAACCGGAGAGAACAATCTTGGTGTTGGGGCACCTAGAGGCAGTCTGAGAGATCAAGTTCGTCATCGTGGTCGTGCCCGCAGAATCACCTCCGGCGAGGAATCCTGCAATGCTTGCGGAGTATGTGACACCCTGGATAGCGAGCTGGCTCGTTCCGCCAACCCTAGATGCGAGGTTGTTGAAGAAGAGCGGGCCGACAGCTTGAGAGTCACCGACATTGCCTTGCTGTCCGGTCCCGCGGGCGTAGATGACAGAAATGGGGCGGCATGCCGTGCCGTCAGTCAGTTGGTTGTAGGTGCTTGATGAGTACTGGCGTTTCTCGATGGCCGGGGCGGCAGAGGTAACGCTGAGGGCCGCAGCCAGAACTGTGATGAAAGAGATCTTCATTTCGATGGATGATTGATCGGAAAGAAGTGGTATTGCAAGAGCGAGTGTCTAGTAGTGAATGTTGGAAGACCTGAAAGGCACAGTTTCTCTTCCACTGCACGTCAAGCCATTATTTATATCATTTTTCTTCAGAGCAAGAGCGGCTCTCTCAATGCTACTCATTAGCCACCTGACATACACTGGGGTTCATCAGATAGTCTCCTGCCATGTGTAGCGAGCTCATCCGTCTGTACAGCTTGGCCAAGTCCCCTTGGTTTGTCTTGTAGAGTGTGTTATAGTCAGGTCCATCTCAAAAGGGCAATTTGCGCGACCAGACGTGTGTTTGTGGTTTCACAAGACCCTAGCCACCTACCTTAAATTGACTTTGTACGTGGATCGGGCCGAGGCACAGAGCGACTCTGCGCAATTTGCTCTAATGTGGTAATTATCGCGTGGAAACTGAAGAATCAATAATAGGAGCAGCCTTGTGGGAGTCTTGAGAACGCAATTGCTGTTTCAAACCGCGTTTGTTCCAGCATCCTCTCGATCAAGATGATGAGTTCATGCTGCTAGACATTGTGCTTCCTGTCTGGTTGATTGAAGCGACTGCCTTCCTATCCAGGTTAGGCTGTTGCCCAGTGCGTGAACTTCTCGAACATCCACAGTTATGCGGGGTGGGAGACCAGGGGTCGAGCTGGACTGCCGTTAACGAGCCATCTACTACATCATCAGAATGTCACATGTGGGTATCATAACATAACAGAAGTCGTATTAGGGGTCCAGTGTAAGCATGGCTATACATTCTGAGTCACGTTGTTATTGTTCATATTGATTGCGGGACCCGCTTGGCCTGGGTTCTCCTGCCCTCCTCGCCTGCTCCAGCAAAACATCCACGCCGCGAAAATGAAGCCTGCACCTATACTAGCTGCCTTCACAGTAACACCAGCTGTCTCGGCGGCTCAAGCCACTTGTCACGACTATGTGATTATATCCATCCGAGGAACGTACGAGCCTCAAGGTCGAAGCATCGCGTTCACAACTATGATCAACCAGACCTTCGCAGCAATCCCAGGTGGAATTGAGTACGACGCCGTCTATCCGGCCGCCGCAGACCAGACGGCATACCTTGGCGCCGATGATGTCACTCGCTTCCTCGATAACGGCTTGCAGGAATGTCCTCGGCAGCAATACGCCATTTTGGGATATAGCCAAGGAGCATCGGCAACAATGCTCACCCTTAACAACATTACGGACACTTCTTCAGCAGCATATAAAGCTATCAAAGCAGTTCTCGTCACGGGCAACCCATACCATGTTCCCAATGCGTCTGCAAACGTCGACGAAAACGGCGGCGACGCGAGCAAAAACTACCCAGGCGCACTTTACAACGCGAACAGTGCTAGCAGTAGAGGCATCCCACAAACTTACTACGACAGCGGAGCGCTGCTTGACATATGCCATCAAGATGATTCGGTCTGCGCACCTAAAGCTCCAAATGCGAGTTTCATTCCTGGACATCTACATTATGGGGATCAAAACGTGCAAGATCTTGGTGCGAAGTTCCTCATCTCACGATTTAGTGCAAACGACAACAACTCGTCACCGACTTCAACGGCGGCAGCAAGCAGTAGCTCGTCCTTAGGGTTGCCCACTGGCTCACCCACTGGCTCGGAGCCTTCGCAGAATACTGGTGGTGCAAACATGGTATCCATGAGTTTCGTGGCAGCTCTGGGTGGAGTCTTTGCGCTATTATTGCAAGGCTGTTGACCTAGGCACGCATACTCAAAGCAAGCAACCCAGGAGCGCAGGGGAAGAGTTTCGGGTCTGGGAAAAACTTGTTCGTTTTGCCACAAGCACCGTCCACCTTATCAGTACGCGCTTCTGAGGAGCCGGTCTCTGACTTCCATTGCCGCATCATACCATGTGTTCTTTATATGGTCCACGCATTTTCTCTCATCGCTATAATGGTTGGCTTTCAATTCACGATGGACTAGTCTTACCCAATGAAGTTCTAATATAACAGGAGGGGCAGAAGCAAGAGATTTACACTTTAATACAATGTTTTTCACATCATTAGGAACAACATACTGTTGCGGACTCCTCATATGTAAGCTTTGGCCTATACTCATATTTCTATCGTCTTCAGTAGACATACGGACTTTCTGAGGCAGTGAGATGATTTATTACATGTTAACCACAGTGCGCTCAGACGGTCCGCTTGGTCTTCAGCGCGCATGAATGGCCTCCCGCAGCTTCAAGTCTGACTTCTTCCCAGGTGGTGAATTGTGCCCTAATCCTGTTCTCACTTCTCGGGTTGACGCTTGTCGTGTTTCTTGGAGGCACATCTTTCACTGACAGTGCCAGTGCAGCAGCAGCTCTTGCGGCTGCTTTCGTGTTCACTTCAAGCGCCTCCCAGCTGATGTTGTCGTATGTATCGCATGCCAGATGGTAACAAGGGTCTGCCGGGTCACCACCGCCCGTGTGAATGCCAGAGCTGGGAATGCCGAGTTCCAAAAACCCTACGTAATCGGAGCCGGTTCCAAACGAGCCAAAGTACGCCGGCTTCCCTTTTGCAACCAGGTAGTCGAGGAGAAGCTGCGCGCCGGCCTTGTCGCCCGGATTGTCCCCTGCGTATATTCCATATACCGGGACAGGAGAGCCAATCATATCGTAGTTGTAATAGAATCGGATTTTGTCCGCCTCGGATGGTGTCAGATGTTCGGTATAGTAAAGTGAGCCGACAAGGCCAGGTTCTTCAGCGCCCCAGAAGGCAAGACGTATTTTGTTTTTGATTCCACGGAAGCCTCGCAAAGCTTTGATGATCTCGATCTGTGCAGTGACACCAGAACCATCGTCGTTGATACCTGGTCCAGCCTGTACGGAGTCCAGGTGTGCTCCCAGCATGATGACGTTATCTGGATCACCCTCGCGAGTTTCAGCAAACACGTTCCAAGACTTTCGTGGCTCGAATATAGAATCGACAAGCAGGGTCACAGTGAGCGTCTCGTTAGCCGATATGCGTGCTAGCCATGCTTCTCCGACAGCAAGCGAAACAAGACCGACCGGGGCTAGAAGACCGATATTCTCGGCACCTAGGGTGGCTGCATTGGGAGTAGCGTTCGTGTTGTGGAAGAGGATAACTCCCAAAGCACCCAACTTTTTGGCGATCTTGAGTTTGTCCGATATACTGCAGGTGCCACGCTTGACGAGAGCTAATTTACCAGTCACGTTCAGCCCCGCCCACTGATCCTCGACACACCCTGAGCCTGCAATGAGATTCAGCACCGATATCCTTGCAAAATCTTGAAAAAACGTGAACATACCAAGAGCATCATCCACTGGAACTGCAACCAGTTCACCTGTTACACCATTGGGGAGTGGAGTTGCGTTGTTGTACATGAGGCTAAGAACGTCGACATCTTCGCCATTGGGACCAGTTACTGATATGGCCCGTGTCTCCTCGTAAGTATGATTGAAGTACTGTTTCCATGTTTTGAACTCCTTATCATGCTTGCTAGTAATCTGTGACAGTACGTAGTCAGAAGATTTAGCGAAACCTGTTGTTCCGAAGGCACGGTTGCCGCCATTTTGCTTTCCAATCTCGTCAAGGGCGCGTAGGTTTTGTTTGAGCCTAGATCATTGAAGAAGGTACTGTCAATCACGAGTTCAATGTTTGTAACCTGAATAAAAGAAGAGTTGGCATACCCTTTCTGCCCAATCGCGGCCTCCAGCTTCTCCGGGGTTAGCTTCGCCTTGTACCCGGTAGCTGCAGCGCCCTGCAGAACAAACAGCAGTGCTGTTACGACCGAAATAGCGTGTTTCATGATACACAATTTGTAAGTGCAGGAAGGTCCGACTTGAGCACCTTGTTATGTTCACACCAACGAGACAGGAATTGATATCAATATACTCTGTTGATAGGGTGGCAACATCGCGCCATCGTGTGCCCTCTCACAACTATCGCCAAGTTGTGGAATTAGCCTGAACGGGCAGGAATCGGGTGCGACCTTCCTATTGGACCAAGCGCGCCCAGTATACCAAGACTGCATCTCGATAACGCGAGTGGGGAAGACGGCAGGAACAGTCAGCATTCAATCAACGATTCCTCATCGCATGCTCTTGTTTTCGCTCAGATATTAGTGTGCATGTAGTGATCATGCCGATATCTTGTTTTGCAATACAAATGAATTATTTGCATACATCAACAGTTATTGGCCCCCATGTATACGTGCGGCTACTATGTGTATCTACTAACTGTGATAAATGTATCTTAGGTTAATTTTTACACCCTGCCACGTGAGGGAAATCAACAAACATAAGTTACCTTCGATAATTTACGCACTCAACAATCTTGTTGATCTTCTAGCGCACTTTGCTGCTATAGTTTCTCGCTTTTTTTTATGTCGTGTTCTGGCGGTCTGGGTGTGCTGAATGTCTTGGATGAATCTGAAGCTAAGAGAGGTATGGTCTAAGTAGAATGTACAATCCGGCTATGGTCCAAGGATTCTCTTATAGCCCTGGAGCTTAAGGCATATATAGTATTGATTCTGGAATTGATACTCGTCAGAATATATCCGTGATCGCTTGTGAATAGTCTAGACTCTTTGTTCGCTTGGTATGCGTACCTGGTCTTTGGTACCACGTGATAATGTTTGTTTCAACAGACTCTAGTGTGTCTGCCTAGTATCCCTGGAGGATCACTTGTAATACATCGCTGTGTATAGATTTTAGAAGGATGACCGTAGTTTGGTGCTTGCTCCTCTCCAAGATCGAAGAAAGTATTCCCGACTTATCGTAGGTTAGTGTTATGGTTATGCCTGTGTTTCTGGGAGCGTAGTGCGGAAGAATTTTGTATCAATACAAAACTCCTTTCTAAGTCTGACCCCTCTTCCCTTAACTCGGCAATGCGTATGGATTGATCTCACAGGTGGCTTGCACTGTATTGGACGGACCAGTACTATGGCCTAGGACTTCTAAATAAGTGCTTTGATCTATATTGATAGTCTTGCGCACGAACACATCAATGGTTCTACATTCTTGCTTGTTTCTATTTGCATTCCACCGGTACTGCCTTCAGTACAACTGTAACACGCTAAATTCTACGATAATAGGTGAGACATCCACGAATGAGCTGTCCCTTCTCTAAAGTAAAATGACGCGGCTACAGACTGTAGGAGCCTTCTTGGGTCGAGATTTGTCTAAAGGAGGCTCATATATACACAAACACCTCAATGCCAAGTCACAGCTCACCTACACCCGGGTGGTGGTATGAACCACCGGAAATATTGCTGCATCGCCACTCCACCACAACTCAGAATTCTACTTACGGTGCAAATATCTGCAGGCTACCCGAGTTTTTCGAAGGAGTGCGTGCAATTCGCGTTGCAGACCAACAGCAACCTCATGGTTTTCCTCGTATGCGCCCGAATGCTGTAAATATTGGCCTTGCAGTTCCTCGGCATTAGCATCGATTGGAATGCTGTCGAGATCGTTAAACCAAAAGTATCTTTTGGAGCAGCTGCCGTGGTTCTAATTCTTGCTAATGATAACATCATCGTGTCCACAAAGATAATCCAACTACTTAGGTTTGGAAGGTTCTGCGTTGCCGGACTGGTCCCGTTGCTTACATAGTACGTAAACATATAAGAAATGTTTTGTGAACAAATCTTCTAAACACATTCTACCGCCTGTCAACGAGCAGAAAAGGTATGTAACTAACTCGTGCACACCACCGAGTGCTAATTAAGGAACTCCGTTTATTCCTATCATCTACGAGCGCTCGGTACTCGACTTCGAACTTTTTCTCCGTTACAAAATCTGACCTCGTAGCAGCTACAATGGCGGAGAAGCAGGACGAGTCACTTCACCGAGCGGCGTGGGACATCTTGAGTCTCTACTTGAGATCAAACCTGACACCCGCGGCTTCCCTATCCCGCCAAACCGCAAAGCCAGTGTGAGTGGACGCCTCGCAGTCTTCGACAGAACCTAATACAAACGTAGGTTGATGTCTTCTCTACGACCGAGCAGGCTCACAAAGCTGTGACCTATATCAACAGCCTCCCACTGAAAGCCGCTATGCTCCTCTATACAATAGCCTTTGCCGTCCCGAAGAGCATAGCCGATGCCACCGAAGGAAAGGTTCGTGTGCTCCTCAACAAGCACGAGATCCTCAAGCGCGAACCACGAAATACCAGTATGGCCTATGACACCCTCCCCGTGAATCAGTTGAAAAGTCCAGCAGCATCACCGCGTGGCTTCTCAAGTGTCATATTTGTGTGGCATGGGACGGCTTAAGGTCCTACACAAAGCTGTCATCATGAGCTGATCATCGAATAACTCAGAATATGCTGACATGTTTGACAGTCTGGGCGTGGAAGGACCGTAGAAGCTCGAAGACGACACTGCAAATCTCCAGCATCAATCGAGAGACAATCTCGACCCTCAAATCTGCTGTCAGTGCAATCTGGGGAGATCGTTTCTTACGAGACGGAAGATAAACATCGCAGGGATGCCTGGCATTCTCGCCTCTTTACACCGGAGGGCAAGCACTGGCTCCAACATTTCTCGCTGGAGCATGGGTTTCTTGCTTCTGCTGATCAAATGCATCGTCGAATCCGTCTTTACCAAACGGAGGACGTATCAGTCACGATGCCGAAATCACGCGCGAGACAAGTCAGGAGAAAGGCGCAGGCAATCTTACACTTGATCGGCAGAAAGGTGAGTTACAGTACCTTCAGAATGCTTGCTGTAGTGTTTATTCCTTTTCCAAGCCTCTTAGCGGTCACCAGCTGACCCGCAGCAAAGGTAGTAGAGGAGGGCCCGTTGTGCGAAACATATATCTTTACGCACAATAGGAGCTCCCTCCCAAAGCTTCCAAGCTCCGCAGACATATCGAAGTATCGTAGTGAAGCTCTACATGAGCAAGGGTCGGCGACCGTGACCACCGACACTTTGCACGGCACCCGGGAAAAGGTCACCAAAGCCTCGCAATCGCTCAACGTCCCAGCTCCAACGGTACCATATGACCTCTGTTCGGTCTGGCGGGAACGCATTCCGAATCCCCAGATCTCCTTCTCTTGCAATCACACATATTGCAAAGACTGCTTTGATCTTCGGGTCGGAACCGTTTTGGCTTTACGAATCAAACCCCCGCTACTCTGCGCTCACCCGGGCTGCAAGGAGCTCATTGACCTTTCGATTATCCAAAAACATGTCTGGACCCGAACTTGACGTGCTGTTGAAAATCTCGTTCAACCACTACATTGGCAAGGCTGCGGAATACAAGCCTTGTGACACTCCAGACTGCGACTTCAGCTACCTCGACCCACAAGCTCAGAACAACATCGACGGCGATCCCGACAGCGGAATCGATGGTGATGCGCGTGTCATGACTTGTCCGGAGTGTTTGAGGCAGATCTGTACAGGGTGCCACGCCGAGCCTCGTGTACGCATCTCTTGCGCCGATAATGGGGATGAAGGCGTGAGGAATAAGCTTCTGACGGAAGCATACTGGGGCATGGCGAATACAAAGGCCTGCCCGAAATGCAATGCGCCGATGGAGAAGGTAAGTGGAAAATCATCGCTCCCATATGTGGTGGACTTCCTCGCATCTTCCATCTCTCTCTGCAGTTATTGGCTCAGTACTCACCAGCTTTCTAGGACGAGGACTGCAACCACGTGCAATACCCCGTCTGTGAGGAACACATGTGCTGGAAATGCATGAAGATTGTCAAGGACTCCCAAGACTGCTATCGCCACATGATGGAGGTACATGCCAGTTTGTATGTCTAGGCATCTGCGCCAGCATCCGTTGCCTAGTGCCTGGGAAATATCGAACGAGCGGCATACACTTAGCTGGAGTGGGAGATGGGGACTTGGTACGCCTGTATTCATTTAGAATGCAGGCAAGAATGAGTTATCTTCTCTATGTCACTGAATATGGCGCTGCGTCAACAGTAAGTGCATCATACCTGAATGGCATGTAACCTTTTCGGGCCGAACTGCACGACGACACCTGTACAAGAGTTGCCCAGGTAATGCTGCTCATCTCGAGACGTAGCAAAAGTTGCTGCGCCTTGGGCCAACAACGCATAAACCATACCCAAAAAGAATAAGCAATGAATTTCAGCTCTATGAAGTGTGAACCATATTCACTTTTTTTTGGGCAATGTTGTTATCTACATGCGGCCGGGTAGATGCTTTCCGGTGGAGCCTCAGCCGACCAATCACAACGGCGCAACAATAAAGAAAGCTTACAAACACCGGCGACAGCCAGTGGGGCATCCGGAGTCCTGAGCTTCCGAGATCCCGTGCACATGCACGATTATCAAGCCTACAGTGTAGTCTACGAGCGCAAGGCTGATTTTAGAATAACAGTGCCGGGTCGCAATACCACTAAGCCAATCGAAGCGAAAAGATATTTCTCAAAGCTCGTCCGATTGTGGGTTATGCGACGTCGCAGCAATAATTCGTCCGGCGGTGGCGTGCTGTGTCGTGTGCATTATCAGTCTGGGATCGAAGAGGGATGTATAAAGCAGTGGACAGTACAGCAGCGACGGGACAGCATTGTGCCCTGCGAGGCCACCATATCTTGATTTGTTCTTTTTAATATTACCCTGAGGTTCTCTATCAGGATCTTTCACCATGGTTGAGGTCCGCAACATCGTCGTTGTCGGCGCGTCAAGCTCTGGCCTCCAAGTCGCGCACTACATCGCCAAATACCTGCTACCTGTCTTAAAAAACAAAGACCGGAGCGTAAAATACCACCTCTATATCATCAACCCAAGCTCAGACTGGTTCTTCCGCATCGCATCGCCACGCGTTGCTACATCCACCTCTCTCATATCGACCGAGAAGGTATTCGTCCCGCTCGCCGACGTCTTTGGCAAGTACAGCAAAGACGAAGTCACATGGATCCAAGCAGCCGCTACTGGTCTCAATCATTCCGCTCGCTTAGTCGAGTACAAACGAGTGGGCGAAAAAGAGGAGGAGCATCTGCAGTACCATGCACTGATCGTAGCGACCGGAAGCAGAACTTACTACCCAGCGTTCTCAACATGGAGTGACAAAGAAACAACCCTCGAAGCACTCAAGTACACCGAGACCGCTGCCGCAGCTGCAAAATCTATTATCATCGCTGGCGGCGGCGCCACGGGCGTTGAAGCCGCCGGCGAACTGGGCGACTTCTTGAACGGCCGTCCAGGCTGGTTCTCCACGCCGCAGCGCAAAGTCGCCATCACGCTGCTCACATCCGCACAGCAGCTCCTCCCCACAGTGCGGAAAGCCATTGGCGACGAGGCAGAGCGCAAGCTTAAAGGCCTCGGCGTCGACGTCCGATACAACATACGCGTAACAGATGCGCGCAAAGAGCAGGACGGCAAGACCACACTGACGCTTTCGAACGGCGAAACAATCACAACAGACTTGTATATCCCCGCGCACGGCGTGCAGCCCAATTCCCAGTGGCTCCCACCGGATCTCCTAACTGAGAATAAGTACCTCAACACCAACGCGCGAACGTTGCGTGTGGACCTCGCTGGTCCGCGCGT
Organism: Paraphaeosphaeria sporulosa; assembly: GCF_001642045.1. Lineage (NCBI taxonomy): Eukaryota > Fungi > Ascomycota > Dothideomycetes > Pleosporales > Didymosphaeriaceae > Paraphaeosphaeria > Paraphaeosphaeria sporulosa. The sequence goes on along the minus strand of NW_017253374.1, from coordinate 270,180 downwards.
GTACGCTATCGGCGACGTGTCTAGTTACTCGCGCAATACTGTCATAGACATTATGGATGGACTGCCTGTCCTCGTAATCAACCTTAAGCGCGACTTGCTTGCGTACGATGCGAAACACCCGGAGCGTGCAACGCCGGGCAAGGATCGCGTGTTTAAGCCGAATACGAAGGAGACTATGGTCGTGCCGATAGGGACGGCGACTGGTGTGGGTGTTCTTTTTGGATTCAGAGTGCCGGGGTTCTTGGTATGGTTGCTCAAGGGACGGGATTATTTTATTGGTATGTCTATGATGGGGACGGCTACGGGGTCAAAGGTTAATGAGGTGAAGTGGACAAAGGAGGAGGAGGTTTCCTTATAGGATGAAGTGGGTCTGTAATTTTCCCATGCTCTTTTCTTTCTGCTAAGCTTGTCGGAGTGTACTTTGTCGGTAGGAGTTACCCGAAGCGTCGTCTCCTTAGACATACAATCTAATCTTGTATCCGCTTCAATTCCTTAGCCCGGAGGGCCCAGCTGCATCGGTCGTCTCCACAGGATCAATGCTGACATTGAATGTCTTTGGATTGTTCTTCGTCGTCCAGTTCGGCGCGTCTGTACCTACTTCTTCCTCGATTTTTTCATCAGCTTGCGCGTCCACGGGTTCGAAGGTCGTGTTCCTCAAGCGTTTCCGGTCGATGCGCCTTCGCCAGGGCTTGTACAGCAACACGCTCAATCCACCAAAGACCACGAAGGCCCCACAGATAGCGCCACCTACTCATTATTAGCTCTCGTTCACCCAGCGAGCACGTGTGACGTACCGACAATATCCCAGCTCTCTCCTAGCCTTTCCACACCATCCCAAAACCTCCCCTCCGGCTCCGCCACATTCAACGCCAAATTAAGAAACTGTACTACCCCGATAACCGTCGCCACAATGACCGTGATCACAGTAAGCACGATACTGTAGTAGCAGATCGCAATCGGGTCCCTCGCCAGTTGTGTACTCGTATACAAGCTCATCATCAGCGCACCATCCGTAGTATCGAGCAAACACATGCCGGCGGTGAACAGTAACGGGAATAGCAGAATCAGCCACATTGTCGTCCCCTTCGCCGCCTGAATACTTGATATTCCTAGAATCGCAATCTCAGATGAGGTGTCGAAGCCGAGCCCAAACATGACACCCAGCGGGTACATTTTCCAGGGGCGGTCGATGAGCTTGAAGAGCCGCTGCAAGATAGGGAAGAGACACCCGCCACCCTGAATTTTGAATTCCTTGTGCTCAGTTCCTGGTGTGGAGGCGATGAGCTTCTTCATCTGCACGATGAGCTTGTACAGGATGTACACATTCATGATCCCGAGCAGGAGCAGGAAAGTAGCGGAGACAGATGTCCCAATGATACCGCCGACATGGGAGAAGTTGTCGAATTTGGAAGAAACGGCCGCGGCGGTGCCAGCAACGACGAGAGATGTGATAATGACGATGGTGGAGTGACCCAGGCTGAAGTACATGCCGACGGTGACAGGGCGCTGGCCGGATGCGATCAGCCGCCGCGTCATGAGGTCGATGGCGGAGATGTGGTCTGCGTCGAGGGCATGGCGGAGACCCAGTGTCCAAGAAAGAATTGCGGTGGATATTAGGGGCGTGTGGAAGTGCTTGCATGGTTAGTTGGGGCTGATGTGTAGGGAGTAGGGCCTACCAAGACGATGCCCACTGCTACCCACACGAAGATGTTGATAGCGACTAGGGTGACGATGATAGCTATCGCGTTGAAAGGAAGCTTGTTTAGATACGGAACACGCGAATGGTACGCGGAAGCCTTGTTTGACCAGCTCTTGAACCTTGACATCTCGACATCCTCGCTTTCGTGAGGGGATACTGGCTGGTTCTCCATGGTGACACTAACCCTCGCAATGCAATGGACTACGCGAAACGAATTCAAATAGATACAATCGGCCACGACTCCTTTTCGAGTTCGAGATGACAAGGCATTTGGAGTGGTACGAAGCTTTAAGGAGTACCAAGCTGTCGCGTAGTGGGGTTAAGATGTTTTCCACGCGCTAAAAACGTGCTCATGTTTATCGGCGGGGTAAATTCATGATGCGCCTATGACAGCGGCGAATTACCGAGCTATACTGCGTCTAGCACGCGATCATTTTAAGAGATTTGACGAAATCGGTCAACCTACAAATTCCACTATACATCTTACATCTTCGCGAAGCATAGCGACGCATTGGTGCCTCCAAAGCCGAAGCTGTTGGAGAGTGCAACTCTTACGTCGCGCTGCTGCGCCGTGTGCGCTACGTAATTACAATCGAAGTCTTCTGGGGGGTCGCCGGGTGTGTATAGATTCAGAGTTGGGGGAAGGGTATTCTGCGCTCTTCAGCATATGCATACTGGAGGATTGCGGAATAGAGACTTACATTGTGGAGCGCCAGGACGGTGAAAATCGCCTCCACGCTTCCAGACGCACCTAAGAGATGACCAATTGCGCCTTTAGTGCTACTGATGTTGATGTCTGAGGCTTTGGACTTCCCATGTTCGCCGAGCAGCAACTCTTTGATCGCTCTGTTCTCAGCTGCGTCTCCAAGAGGCGTGCTAGTAGCGTGTGCATTCACGTAGTCGACGGAGTCTGGTCTGAACCCCGCATGCCGAAGGGCATGCTTCATGGCGTTGCGGGGACCTTGGCCATCTTCGCGCGGTGCGGTCATATGATGCGCGTCGCTGGATAAGCCGTAACCCGCGAGTTGGGCATATATTTTCGCCCCTCTTCGCTTTGCGTGCTCGAGTTCCTACCCTCGTTAGCATTATTGTACCAAATACGCAATCACAAACTCCTGCAGATGAAGTAGTACCTCCAAAACAACCACGCCGGCGCCTTCGCCTATGACAAACCCAGCCCTGTCTTTGTCAAATGGCCGGCTTGCCTCAGTCGGGTTATCGTTCCAGTCTGTGGCCAGACTCCTCGCTCGTGCGAAGCCTGAGATAGCGAGAGGATGTATACAAGACTCAGCGCCACCGGCGACCATCACATCTGCGTCCCCAAACTGGATGAGTCGGGCAGCGTCGCCTATGCTGTGGGCACCTGTTGTGCATGCGGTTGTTGCAGCATGATTAGGTCCCTGTAAAACTCAGCTCAGGGCTCTGAAATAGAGCTGAACATCATACCTTGAAACCATACCGCATAGAAATATGCCCAGCTGCAAGATTAATCAGCAGGCGAGGTACGAAAAGAGGCGAGACTTTGCGATATCCCTAGACCTGTCAGAAATAGTCGCCTCCTTTACAACGAGGCCACAACTCACGCCCTTCTCGTAAGCAATAGTAGTCTCGTACACATCGTCCAAGCTACCAATCCCCGATCCCATATAAACCCCCTGTAACCCATTAGCACGTGACCTCTCAGTCGCAAAAATAACACACCGTAGCTTCGAGCTCCTCCTCCGTCTTAGGCGCCCAGCCAGCATCGTTCAGCGCCTCTTCGGACGCGACCATAGCATATTGCGCAAATCGCGCCATTCTGCGCTCATCAGACGCGCTCATCCAATCCTTCACGCTCCAATTTCCATCTTCTCTCTTGCCCTCAGGCACAAGGCCCGCGATCTGGCTCGGCAGCGCAGCAAACTGCGGACTCCTATCCTTGATGGAAACAATGCCGCAATGACCATCCAAAAGTCGCGACCATGTTCGACGCACGCCTGCACAGAATCAGGAAATGGAGTCGCGAGTGGTGAAGAGAGGGAAGTACGAACCTAAACCTAAGGGGGTCACTAGCCCGAGACCAGTTACTACTACCTTTCGCATTGCATATTTTGATGGACTGAGATGGTTGCGAAGCAGGGTGGTCACAATTAGAGAAGGGCACCAAGCTTGCACCATGCGCTAGCCCTTTTTGGGACACCGGCTCACGTGCCTACTGGATCTCCAGCTCCAGAGCTCCAGGGTCTCCACACCATGCCACTGCTCACACATCTTTTCCCTTCTACGACAGACAAAATTCGTCCTCTGGGGTTGCGGTCCTCAAAACGCTCAGGTCTGGTGGACATAAGCATGTTGACCTCCAACAAGACACTCGGGCGTATGGATGCTTGCGGAACATGTGACGTTGCCAACCACTGGCCGTCAAAGATGCATCTGAGGCTTGGTTGATGGGTTAAGAAGCAGGAAGATAGTGGCTCGCGAGTATTTTTTGCCTGCGTGAACACGCAGGCTCTTGTATGGGATGTTGTTTTGGTCGCTGTTGGAGGACGAGTTATCTTAGACATTGTTATCGCAGCCACGTGCTACTCAGGCAGTCCAGTTCCGAATCGCTATTGTGTTGCCTCTATGAGCAGCCAGACTCTCGCATACAATGTTATCCGGGTACTGCAATTGTAGGTAGTCAACTCAGGCTTCGTTCTTATTGCCCCATGTTAGTCGGCAAACCAGGCTTCAGTCTCGTAGATCCACACTTCTTTACCCACTCTCATAAAGGCACCATCTTTATGAAATCTCTTAAACTCATGCACGGAGCGGAGGGAATGAGGATTCGTTGGTGCCGCCGAGGATCGTTCGCGCCCGTGGATGGTCTGGTTGAAAAGATTCCTTCGCGAGGAAATGAGTAGACGTCGCCACTGTTGCTATCCGAGCATTCAACTCATTTCGGGCGCCGGTATTGAAACTCTTCACTACATTGCCAATGTTACTGTAAACAAATATTGAAAAGACCCCACTGCATCGGCGCTGCTTCAATCGCCTGACCATCGTTGGAGTCGGCCTCATCATCTCTGCGATGCATACATTAAGCTGGGGTTTCATAATTCAAGACGTGCCGCTCTTCAATGTTTCGCTGATATGACATTGATTCATAGTCAAGTTTGGACATTTACTTCGATACTGACATTCTTATGTCGGCTCCGCCACGACAGCTCGACCACATCCAACTAGTCTGATTATATCAATGGACTCCGCGCCTCTCTTCTAACCTGATTTTCTGCGCTAGCCGAGCATTTCCATATTTCACAAATCAGCACTCTTGATAATAACATCAGTATTCATCTGTCAATACTCCCCGCTCACCCGTCATTATCCCGCTTGCCTCTGCAAAAGTAAGCATCGCAGCTTTTATGATATCTTGTGGCTCATTTTCTACCTCAAAGACACAAAGGATGCATGCGATGCTAATGTGTTGGCTAGATACGTCATAGGAAACGTGCACTTTGGTCACATACTGCGATACGATGGGGTCTAGTGATCGGTCATTGTCTCTGCCTTGCCAGGACTGGCCTTTCGGGGCTCACTGAGATGATATCGAACGAAAACTTCTAGAGTATAGTCTACGGGTATCTTTCTTCTCTGCACGGGCTTGAGCGCGAAGTATGCAAGAAGCAATCTATCTCAATCACTAACAGCGGGCCAGCGACTGCCCGCACGTCCTTCGCGAGGTTTCGGGCTGTAGTGCAGAGCTCGTTAGGAGCCACGCGAGCTGGCCCTGTCAAATTGGAGCTGAACATACGTAGGTGCTGAACTCAGTTAGGTAGTTCACTGGGGCGGTGGAGGTGCGCACCCGGGCTGACTGTCATCTGGCGATCTAGTGCTCACGTGCTCGCCTGCCCTCCAGTACTTCAGGGCTCTAATGCTAACCTCGTCTCCCTCTCCCAACATGGACACTGTCGCGCGCCCTTGAAATCCTTCGCACATTGATTCGCTATTACGGATTGACATCATCCTGCATCTCATCTGCACTCCACAACTGCACTTGCAACGCGCATGCAGGGGATGTCCAGGATTGATGCGGGCACGCGGAGCATAGAGGTCCGTTCACCGCATGTCTGCGCGCAGCTGCATGAGGAAATAGCCCGAAGTTTTAATGTCGACGTGCATGCTAACGCTCTCTTCCTATCACGCTTTAGCAGCTCGTACTGTGGCGGCCGAGATGTCACATGCACTAGCAGTGGGCTTCGGATGGAGACGAAGTAGCTGTTCACAGTCCATTCATGAGCTTTAGTTGAAGACGAGGAAGGCATCGTGAGCAGCGCAGTCGAGATACCATCCGGGCTTAGTAGCTGCGTCTAGGATAGTTGCCGAGCAGAAGTAAGCCTTCGTCTTAAATGAGCTTCTCAAGTGCAACACGAAATTAGCCGGGAAGCTTTTTGCTTTCGTGCATTAGAAGTTGGTCAACGAGGTTTACGAGATCCAGAGACTCGTGACCAAACCCACTGCGCCAGGGTGGATATCAAAGGAGTGACTTAGCAGAACCATGGAAAAGACCGATACCGATGCAAAGGAAGCCTATACCAAGTCGCCTCCCACCCAAACACCCAGACTCCGGTTCGGGACCATCCGATGCAACCCCGCGTTATCATACGCACCACATATATCCGCATCAAACAGGAAGCTTTGGCGTGGGATTGTATGCGCCGGGAAAATAGATCTGGTCGTCGCTGCCATGGCTGCTCCACTCGCTGTCGCCCTTGCTTGCTTTCCTAGCGGCCTCGGGATTTGTCAGGTCCACGCTGCCCATGTCGAAACTCTCGAGATTTTTCGACCCTCCACTCGCGCTGTTACCGGGGTCTTTTGCCCCGCTTCGCCCACTGCTGTGGTACTTGTACGTGCCGGCTGAGCGCGAGGCCTGGGTGGCGGCGCGGCGGCGAATGAGGATGATCCTGAGCGAGGGGATCGATGCGCACCAGATGCCAATGTTGACTTCGACCATCGACCAGAGGTTGATGGGAACCGAGTCGTAAAAGGGGTCGGTGGACTCTGTGTAGATGCGGATCGCGTGCAGGCGTACAATGGAGGCAATCGTCGAAAATACACCGAGACCGAAGACGAAGATAAGACCGAGCTTTTCGCGGTTGGGCCGCTGGATCTTAAGCAGTGTTCGTACTGGTAGGACGATTATCCATATATCAGTGATGATATTTATCGAGCTCGTAGCTTCACGAGTTAGCAACATGTGTATGAAGATACGGTGCGTAACGTACTGTAGAACAGTGCAGTAGTGTTTACACATGTTCCTAATGGTACGCTTGTAAAGTTCCACATCTGACGGAGGGGAATGCATTGGGTCAGGCAGACGATCACACAAATGACGCAGAAGGTGGCCAGAAAGTAGATGGTCCCTTTGACCAGGCGAGCGAAGTACTTGTCCGCAGCTAGCACTCTTGTCAGTGACGGATTTGACGAAGTTCGACCACAACATACCTATGCGCAAGTAGCAAAAGCAGATTGAAATCTTGACACATGCGATGAGGAGATAGTAGAGAATCTGAATTGCCAGTGTTGTTTGGATAAGGGTAGTCATCTGGTCGAGCTTCAACACCTTGCCGCTGTAGCCCATTCCGTTGTCGCGCATGATCCAGATGCATACTAGATATCCGAGTGTAAAGACCTAACTTGTCAGCGGTCCATTTCTGACGAGGAAAGCATAGTAGAGCTTACAACAGCACCAACCATAAAGGCATCATCTTTACCAAAGTTTCGCACTATTCGTGAGCGAACGTAAGTGCGGAGACCAACAATTAGAACTACATGAGATTAGCCAAGGTCAGTGAATAGTCAAAAAAAAACCCCCCAAAAAGTGACCTACATGAGGTGATGGTAAATGCGGTTGCGACGCCTGTGCAAGCGTCCTGTTGCGCCTGCCCTCGCCCGCTCGGCAGCACCATGTTGACCGGGTCTTATCAGTACGGTGAAATCGATAGTGAGAGTCGTGATACCAGTTGACGGCGACTGGCGAGAATTATGGACCCTCAAGAGTGCAGATCATAGGGTCTTAAGAATGAATTCAAACCTTAATTGACAAGCTTTCACGGATCATTCATGAGACGCTGACAGGAAGTATCCTACCTCTGATCCCTCACGGATGAAGCCTGACGTCTCTTGGCTTGGGTTGTCGGAAGAAAGCAACGGGCAGCCTGGTCCCTCGCCACAGTCTGCACAAAGGCAAGCCGTCCACTCGTAAGAGTTGCATGAAGCGAAAGTTTGGTACAAACGACCAGACTGAGTATCGGCGATCAATTCCAGAAGGCGTTTAGTCAGGGCTACGGGGACACGGTAGATGCGGGTGATGGCGTGTTTAGAACAGGGGCGTGCTGCAGGAGTTCGGTTCTCTCAAGCTCCGCATATTTTAACAAATTGGGTTGGTACGTGACCAACCTCAACTTCAGAAGTGACGCCGATCCGGTTTTGCAGCATAAGGTCGTTCGTGAGTGCGCCCTTGGAGTGGCTTGCTCTGGGCTGAACAACGGTTCGGTTAAAAGATGTGACAGGCTAAACACTGCGCAGTGTTCTGCGACAGCTCCGCATGAAGGCCTGGGCAGGAACAGTCTTAGTGACCGTGAGGTCCTGAAGCTAGATGTGGGGCAGCTTAAGGCTACCAACGCTCTGGTTTCCACGGGTATGAATTGGTCGAGACCAGCCTGATAACTTCCGCAAACATTCGCACCAGAGATGTTGACGGGCGTGTTACACCTCGGGAATACCATCTGAAATAGGTTCTGTTCAATGGCAATGGTCACGACTGCGCGATGTTTGCAGTGCCAAACAGTACGAAGCGCACCATTTTGGAAGTTCGGGTTCCAGCATGGCAACAGACGGCGCGGAGGCCCCGCAAGCGCGAAGCCCGGCTCATTATCTACAAGCAGCAAGCACAAAACCTTGTTAGCGATGTGTGGCGCGTAGATGGAATGGAGGAACAAAGTTTCGCTACACTGTCGTCAGATGGCGGTCGTGCTGTGTTGGGGTGGATTGTACTGTGGGGACAGGGCCGGAAGATAGCGGATCGCCGCTTGCTGTTTCCTGAAGCATGCTAAAACGTTTGAAAGCCCTCGCTTGCACCTGTGTTCTTCCCCGTCTACATCCTGCAAGTATTTCTACCGGCATACTGTGGTATAAGGCAATGGCACGCGAGCAAGCGAATGGGGTGAATCGTTTCGTGGTTCAGCTATAGCTGGAGGAAGATACGACCACCCGTCCGGACAGCTGGCACTCTTAGCTGATGCTTCGAATGTCGTACATTGAGATCACATCAATGCAGGAGTATGTACTGCCGGCGGAGGGTGCTCCGTAGGCTACGCAGGGACCCGCTGTACCAAGATTCTTGGGGTACTTCCCATCTCCAACGCTTACTCACTCAGGCGTTCCTTTTGCCGACCCCAGGCTCGGGGCTGTTCACGAGTCAGCGGCAGAGCCAAACACGTGCTGAGTGGGCAACATCACGCGATCGAGATCTCTCTTTCCCATGAAACGTGAATCATGGAAAACAGACGGCTCCACTCCCCATCGCCACGCACTCCGTCACTACTAACAGGCTTCGTTCGCATAGACCGGATAGTTTTCCCGTGACCCACACACAAGCACTCCATCGATCCGTGCTTTACGAAACTCGGCTGGGGAAGCAGCCTGAAATAGCAAGAGTCGGTGTTGAGGCCGTATCGCGAGGCGTACGCCCAGACTGGTGTGGACCTTATACATTTTCCATCTCCTTGGGTCTCGTTAGTCCGCTCGAGAACACTTGGGATCGCGAAGGTGGTCTCGAGAGTCATGAAGAATCCAGGGCGAGCGGAGATCAACGCAGACCTAGGCCCTCGACGGCCACAGTTACGCAGATTCGCAATGCATCCCCTGAAACACTGTCACTGCCGTCAAAATCGCGTATGTATCTCCAAGACCCCGGGGGCTACAGTGCAAGCGATCCAAATATGCTTTCCTCGATCAAAGCCCACCTTATGCCACTCCAATCATGCTAGCATCCCGTCTGCACAGTTACTTTAAAAGCGCTTTCAAGCACCCTACATATGGACTTTTCACTTCAATCTAACGACAGCACAAATTACGTCCCGAAGGACTCTGTAAAGGCGCGGCTGTCCATCCCAATCCCGAGCGACTGCACACTCGTCCTTTCAGTGCTTCTTGTATTACCGTCAGCAACTTGCTCGACCATGAAAGCGCTCTCGCTATATCAAGTGCGCACACTGAACGACATTCATGTTTCTTCGTCGGAAGTTACCTTTCATATCCCATCTCACAGCTCAAGCACATTGTGTCCTCTCCCGGATAACATCACCCGCACCCACCCAGCCCAGTCCCCGGCCCCAAGACGCCCACTCCTCGCACGACAGCACGTCCTGCCTACTTCTTCGCCCAATCCCAGTTCCTCTCACCACACAGGAAAATCCACAACTCGCTGATCTCCTCCATTCGGCGCACGTGAACCTGAACATCTAAATGCACGTGAAAAAAGTGCTCCCGACATCCGCCCGAGCTACCCGCCGCTACTCCCCGGTCGGTCCTCCCAACCTACCTTAACGGGCAATTCGCATCCACCCGTCGAAAAGTGACATCTTGTGACACCGGCAGGGCGGGTGGTGATTGGTCTAGCATACAGAGACTGGGGGTCGACTAAGATGTGCTGTGACGGTGCAAAGGCCTGGGATGAGCTAGCGCGGAGTGGGGACGGTGACGGTTCAGCATGGGCATGGTGGAGTGTGGTGGGTAATTTTGAAAACCCATTCATGTCATTGAGACGCTCGCTATGGACGGGTATCTAGAGATGCTGGCATGGAAGCTTCGCTCGTGTGTGCTCGTCATGCTTAACAGTCCCATCAGGAACTTGTGCAACTGCAAGTTCCCACCTGCCGTCTATTCTTGCCTCAAAGCCTGTGCACATCGACGCACTGTGAGCGCATCGCTGCTGTTTTTTGCGCCGCTAGCTCTTACAGTATTCGGAGCGGGCCCTTGAAAGACCATGCGGATTAGGCGGTCGCGACCACGACGGCGAGCCTTGATCAACTTTACTAACCTTCTTATTCCAACTGCGAGCAAAGTCTCAGCTCTTGGTAACTGCATAGTTCCAACACACTTTGTGTCCGCGGTTCATATGACAGTAGCGTTGACGGTTCCATTTCTTGCTCCGTCTGAGATATAACTTGACATTCGTTTCCATGCAGTCCTCCTACATATTCGTCGATTATAGGTATGCTACAGCTCAGTCAGTATCAAGGTCATGACCCCATAGCGGGTGTAAAATGGGACCGGACTCGTTCGGGCGATGGATGTGGTAAAGGCGTTTGAGTTTATCTAGCATCCAGCACCCACTGTGCTCTTTGAAATATAGATACTCAACGAGCTCAGACATGGACTTACTGGCATCAATCTGTTTGATCTTTGGCAACGCCAGTCGCACCTTGTTCCGATAAAGGACGGGCTGCGACTTCTGTAGAGGGTTGCCTTCGAAATATACTGTCTCTAGCTCTTCCTTGTCGCCAAGCTGTTTTTCAACCTCGTTGAAGTCACTCAACTGGCAATTGCTCGCCCAGAACTCTTGCAAGTGCTTAAGGTTTTCCAAGCCTTGCAGGTGTTGTATCGGGTTGGAGCTGACATCGATAACGTGCAGATTGGTGTTCTCTTCGAGGTGCGAGATCTCCTTGATGGCATTGTAAGAGATGTACAGTTCTTCAAGGTTTTTCAGGCCGGAGAGGCCGGCGAGGGACGTCAGACGATTTGATTGGATCGACAGAATCTTGAGGTTGGTCAGGGTATCGAGCCCTTTGAGCTCGGTAATCTTGTTCTTGCCGAGCCATAGCTGCTCTAGCCCAGTGAGGGTCTCGAGATTCTGTATTTCCTGCCTGCCGTCAGCTCGCGCAAGCTGTATGCGCTGATCGTCTCACTTACCCGTATCCTGTTAGCACCCAGCTCGACTTGGCGGAGGTTGGTGAGCCCTTCCAAGCCCTCGATTGTACTGATCTTGTTCTGTACGAAGAACAAATCCTTGAGCTTGGTGAGGTGGTTTATGCGCTTTATGTGCTTGATCTTGTTGAAGGACAAGTCCAGCAGCACAAGCTCGGAGCAGGCGTCGAAGCCCTTGACATGCGAGATTAGGTTGTCATAGAAATCGAGGTCTTGCAGTTGCGGAGCGATATCGTCGGGTAACTCTACGCTGGTGATCTGGTTCTGGCGAAGACCGAGGCGCTGCGTAGCTTCTGTCAGCATTGTTCCATATAGCTCCCGGTTGCCCAACAGCCACACGATATACCTAGACCAGGGCCGAAACGCATACCACGTACCTTGAGCTTCTTGAACCTCTCCAACCGCAACGCAGCCATGTCGGATATCCTCAAGTGCACCAGCTCGATCTCCTCTTCGTCTTCTGGGTAGTCTTCCAGCAAATCCTCGTCAGCCGGCAGCTGCTCCGGCGGCGGCCCCTCGTCTTCAGACACATCTTCGGCGTCGCTGTCGGCGTCCTGGTCTCTTCCATTTACCAGTACGTTCTTTTCGACGCGCAGCTTTCCGTCCCAGCCTTTGCTATCGCGTGGCTTGTCCTTGTTTTCCGCGTCGTGCGTCTCCCCAGTGGCGTCGATGGCGGGGTCGATGCGCGGGTTTTTTTCCAGCGCGTCTGCCATGGTGGAAGAGTCTGGCGGCGAGTGTGGGTAGCGAACGATGCAGCTTTAATAGCTCTGATTTGTAGTATAGCGATGGTGCTGGTGCGCAGGTCGGGGGTGGAGTGACGCAGTATTTGTTGTTCCGAGCTGCAGCAAGCTGCGTTCGTCGCTCGGGAGCTTATTTTCGAGCAAGGGTCGCCGCTGCCACTGGCGGGGCGAGCTCGCGTCTTTCGTCATCGCCCGGGACCTCATCTCTCTCAACACCATGACTCCACATCACGAAGCCTTCGGACGCTTCTACCGAGGTCTTCATGGTACTCGGTGGCTATTTTAGCTTCTTTATTTCGCCAAGGGGTGAATGCTGATCTTTGCCTGCGCCGCCCGCGTATGTCGTACCTTCGTACAACATGGGAGCATCAACCACCAACCTCTGGATGACATGTACCTGACAAATGCACCCGACCTGGCCGTGGAAGAACAAGCCGCCGCGTCCGTCCAATCTTGCACCATTCATATCGTTCATGATGCTAGACTATCGCCCTCTCCACCAGGCACCTGCAGGTCCTTGGCGCCGCCAATCACTGGGCACGCGTAATCAATTTGGAACCCGCCAGCGATCTGCAGCTTCCTAGAATGGCCTATATAGAATGCAGTCCAAGGACTCCATTCGAGCGATTGCGTGTCCTTCCACCTGTTTCTCAACACCAATTCTAGATTGACAGAACTCGTCACTATGTTGCGATCTCTAGCAGTCTGCCTTGTAGGCCTGTCCTCCGCGTTCGCCTCCTCGGTCGCGCTTCCCAATGTGTTCGTGGCTCATGAGGGAGAGCCAAAGGGCTTCTTCAAGAACATTAGTGGAGGTGGGTCATCTGATTGTGCACGTTGTGATTCTTGGTTGACTCGGAATGTAGTAAACATCTACCACTCGTACCACAACCAAAACGTTACAACTGGTGGCAAAGCTGTATTATTTGTGTCTGATATCTACGGTGTTCCCCTACTGGAAAACAAGCTGTAAGAAGCCTCGATCCCGCGCCTTCTCATTTCGACGCAGTGCTTGTGTACTCTTCGAATGAATCGCTCCTTGATACACGTCCAGTGTTTAAAGCAGGGCCATACCAGAGCACTAACAGCCGGACAGCCTTGCAGACTCCATAGCTAGCGCAGGTTACACGGTCATATTTCCTGACCTCTTCAAGGGCGATGCTGTACCCTCCGACGACCGCGAAGGCCCAGCCCTCAACTTAACAGAATGGCGTACCCGCCACCCCACTGCCGAGATCGACACTATCCTTGGCCTGACGGTCGACTACATCCACAACGACCTGAACATCAGCAGAATCGGCGGCGTGGGATACTGTTTCGGAGGCAAATACGTGCCGCGGTTTTTGGCTGAGGGCAAGGGCATTGACGTGGGGTTTATCGCGCATCCAAGCGGGCTTGAGGCTGCGGAGATCCAGGGAATCAATGGGCCAATTACTATCGCAGGTATGTAGACGCTGAACTTGGAGGTCAATTTTGGGCTTACTGACTATATCCCAGCCGGTGAACTTGACAACGCCTTCAACTCTACCGGACGATACAACGCGGAGGCCATACTCACCGCCAAGAACGCAACTTACCAAACCAACTTCTATTCCGGGGCCCCGCACGGGTTCGCAGTCCGCCCAAACATCACCATTGCGCGCCAGAAGTATGCTAAGGAGGCGTCGTTCCTGCAGGCGGTCTTGTGGTTTGCTGCGTGGCTATGAAGTCAGCTCCTGTTACAATCCTTACAGGGACCTGTTACAAAATAAAGCACATGGCAAATCTCTCATTATCATGCTTCTCGCCAATGTGGATCTTCCCATGTGCAGGTGTGCAGGCGTGTCGCTCCAAACGTCGCCCCTTGTCAATGCGCATATGCATACGCCAGTCTAGCAACCTTGAGAACAAACACGTGGTAGCATGCTAACGCGGCGAAGCCACCTGATCGTTGGAGAACATCTTGTTCAAGACGCATTTCGTTCTTGCAGCGGTAGGAGCCATCTCTGTCCGGCTGGTGCACACCAGCCCTCCATACGCAGCTCCGCCCAGCCAAACAGTCCAAATATCTCACACCTCACTTCTTACTTTGCATCATGCGGAACGGGCGGTGGAGTGCGATGATTCACTCACCTCAAAGAAACTCAATATTTCCGGTAGGCGCCTTTTCAAGAGTTGGGCTTGAGAGCGCACGCCAGTGTTCTGTCGGCCTTTCCAACACTGATCCAGAGACCATATTTATGTATCCCTAAGTCGCAGTCGTCCTACCTATACTATCTCCAGCGCCGGCACCGCCTAGCGCAAGGCCTTAGGCGTCCGGTCAGCTCGGTAGAAATGCGGATGCTCGGCGGGGGCCAGGCGCCGACGACACGTTGCCATCATTGCAGCGCTCGTGTTGTTTGGGGTGGATGTGCAGTCACACCGGGTGGAAGGTGGGTTCAGTGTCGAGCTCAAGCTTACGCCAGCATGCTCACTCGCGTCGATACACGCATCGTATCCACCTGTACCCAAGAGTTGACGTTTCAATTGTTATTCGGTCCAAGCCAGCGGCAGATTCGTCCCACCCAATCAATACTCTTCTCACGCTCCATCTCTCGCCCACAATCACAGCACGCTCCACGACGCACTTTCCCAACCCAGGACCCCCCAGCCCCTGCATCGCCTTCCAAAACATCCAGCCCTGCTCCCGATGCACCGATCAGCGGCGCGCAATCCACTAGCTCCACAATGTGGAGGCTAGCGCTGGCGCTCGGCAGCCTTGCCGCAACTACTTCACTTGAGGCGCGGGAGGGGTAACATGGACCCTGGAAATATGTAAACATCGGATGTGAGTACGGCATGTAGGGACGGGGATTGTGAAGGAGAGAGGAGGCTTGAGAGACAAGGAGAGAGGATGCTGGAAGGGAGGTTCAGATTGAGCTGGGAGCTGATGACTGTGCAGTTGGACTGCTGTGCTACGCACCGATGGAACGGATCACCAGGGCAGCTCGCCTCGAAATGTATGCTTACAGTGGAGTACGTATCGGCCCGTATGGGATATGCCGTCTTGACCTGCCATGCCATTGTATCCTACGCTGGGGACGCATGCCCAAGGCCACTGTACCTGCATCATCCGCTTCGTCGCTTGCAACTATATAAGGACCGTTCGAAGACCTCGATTTCTGCCCTGGATCATCCTCTTTCGTTTGCTATAGCCTTGGCCAGTTCCCATACCCCTCCTTGCGGCACAGTGCATCGCCCCTCGTATCCACCGCCCCTCATATACACTGCCGCTTCCCAATGTCCTCGGGGATCACCTGCACCACCACCGTCTCAGTTACCACAATGTCTCTCCCCAGCACGCAAAAAGCCGCAGTAAAAGTGGGCACCGGCGACGCCTCGCGTACGGAGATTAGAGAATTGCCTGTTCCCGAGCCGTCGCCCGACCAGATTCTCGTGAAGATCAACTACAGCGGGCTCTGCGCCTCAGATAAGTCGCTTCTGCTGGACGAATGGGGATCTACAGGCATTCTGCAGCAGCCGTGTACGCAGGGTATCGCGGGCCACGAGGGTGCGGGGACAGTCGTTAAGGTGGGAAGCAACGGTATGTTCATCACTAACTCTCCAAAACTTCGCCAGCCTCCTCCTCAGTGGCTGACCGACCTTACCTGCAGTTCAAGATCTCTGGCAACCCGGCGACCGGGCGGGCATTAAATGGATCGCGTCCATCTGCCGCAAGTGCGAATTTTGCACCAACGGCGTCGACGAATGCCACTGTCCCAAGCAGCTCAACTCGGGCTTCAGCATCGCGGGGACCTTCCAGGAGTACTGCATTACCGACGCGCGGTACGCGACGAGGCTGCCGGATGGCGTCAGCGATGCGGAGGCGGGGCCGTTGCTGTGCGGGGGTGTAACCGCGTACACGGGCTGTAAGAGGAGTGGTGTGAGGCCGGGGCAGTGGATTGTTATACCAGGCGCGGGCGGTGGTGAGTGAACACGCGCTGTTTTCTCCCCTGTGTGGCCGGTGCCGACTGATGCTGAACAGGACTCGGCCACCTCGCAGTCCAATACGCCAACGCAATGGGCATGCGCGTCATCGCCATCGACGGCGGCGACGCAAAGCGCGACCTCTGCCTCAGCCTTGGAGCGGAGAAATTCATCGACTTCACCACGTGCAAAGACATTCCCGCCGAGGTCATGTCCATCACCAAGTACGGGGCCCACGGCGTGGTGGTCATCTCGGCGACGCGCCAGGGGTATGAGCAGGCGCCGCACATGCTGCGGCCGCAGGGCACCATGGTGTGCATTGGGCTACCCAAGGACGGGACGGTCATCGCGGGCGCGCCGCCGATCCTGATGGTGTTGAAGAAGCTGAATATTGTGGGAAGTGTGACGGGGACGTTGAAAGATGTTGAGGAGTGTTTGGACTTTACTGCGCGCGGGCTGGTGCGGCCGATCCTGACGCATGGGGATCTGGGCGATATCAATCGCTTCCTGGATGATATGGGGGCTGGGCGCTTGGCAGGCCGAGCGGTTATTAAGGTTGCTGCGTAGTGGTGAGTGTGTGCTAGACGTACATGAGTAACAAATAACATTTTGAGCGTTGTAGCTCTTGACTCGATTGAGGAGTTGAACCTCGACCCTTCCTAGCTCAAGGGTATATATCATACAGTGTACATCCAGCCTTCTTTCAAGCGTATGCCGAAGACAGGAATCCGATCCCAATTGAAACGCCTCGCTAAATCACAAATACCAAACTCGAATCCTACCAAGCGGTGATGTCCTCCACTTCGGCCTCGCCAAAAGTGCTGGTCTTGGTGGCATTCAGACCCGAATCGGCCAAGCCAGCGCTGTCAACGTTCGGGGTCCGGGTCATGATCTCGGGAAGGACCTCGTTGAGGAAGCCACATAGATGGCCGTTCACTTGTTCAAACTCCAGTAGGAAGGCATCATGTCCATCGGGCGAATCGATCGTCTTCAGTTTCGCGTTCGGAATGTGCGCGGCCAGCTCCTGTTGCTCCGCGAAGGTGAATAGGCCGTCCGACTGTATGCCGAGAACGAGAGTTGGCTGCTCGATCAGCGATAAAGCATGTTGCAACGCCAAAACTGGATCCAGTGTCTCCGTCTCAAAGCCTTCGGGGTAGCGGTGCCGTGAGACATCGTGGGTGTCCAGCTTCCGCGTAATGGCAATGTAACAGTTTGCATCGAACCTCTTAATGAACTTCTCGCCCTGGTATCGAAGATATGATTGTGCGGAGAAGTAGTGGGGTGTGCGAGACTTCTGGAATTGTGACACGCCGATCGGTTTTGCTTGGACCGGGGGAGATGGCGGGTTAGAAGCGTCTTTGAACTCAAGATCGGCTGTGTTAGCTGAAGTAGACAGACCGACAGTGCTGTTTGTCCGTGAAACGCGCGGAGATCCGGCGTTCTTGTGGCCGTGGTTGTGTATCGCCCAGTGCTCGTTCGCAGGGGTGCTCGGACGGGGCACAGCGTTGATGCTCTGTTTCTTAGACAGATCAGGTGTGTTGCGACCGAAGCGCGACTCGAACGAATCGCGGCTGCGATAGGTCAGGAGAGCTGACATACGGGCAGCGCCTAAGCCTGTGGAGGGAGGGTCTTCGCAGGTGTAGTACCCGTCTTCGTACTTGGGGTCGCTGTAGATGCTCTGGCGTTGGGCCTCACCCCAGCTAATGCCCCACGCACTGTATCGCGCCGACGTTGCAATGGGAATAATGCTCTTGACGTAATCTTTGCCGAAGTAGGCGAATTCCAGGACCAGCATGCCTCCCATGGAACCTCCAATGACGGCCGCAATCTGGCGCACGCCCAGATCGTCTAGGATAAGCTTGAAGATGCTGCACCTGTCAGCATTGCACACATGCGCAAATGGATGGCATAACCACTCACTTGACATCGTCCCTCACCGTTGTCAACGGGAACTCGGGCCCGTACTGGCCCAGTGAGGGATCGCCATCTTTTGCCGTGACGGGGCTGGCACTCCCGTACGGGCTGCCCAGGCTGTTGATGCACACCACGAAGAACCTCGATATGTCGAATGCCTTCCCCGGGCCTCCCAGCATCGGACCCCACCAATCACCCACGTCAGCGCTACCCGTCAGGGCGTGACATATCACCATGGCGTTGTCGCCGGTGGGCGAGAGCGTGCCATAAGTTTTATATGCGACGGGAACATTGCGGAGGACAGCACCGGATTCGAGGGTGACCTCCGGGATGATGGCGAATGTTTGGTCGGGAATCAGCTTCGCGAACGGGTTTTCCGGCTGTTCGGTCACTCGTTCTACGTATCACCGTGTTAGCATGGGCGCAAACTTTGTTCAGTGCAATTGTGCTTGCACTTGGATTGGGGTCGTACGGTATTTGTGCGTGCCGTTGGAGCTGGCGCCATCCGCTTGCGCTGTGCTCATGGTCGGGGGACGTCAGGGAGGGAATAACACGCCGAAATATTCGTCGCCTGGGGAGCGGTGGCGAGGAGGAATCATTTTGCGGGGAGTCATTGCCTTCGGATGCACAAACCAAAAGCTAGAGAAGTGGATTGTGATTGGCCTTGGCGATGACGCCATCTCCTTCGCCTTCCCATTGGTCCATTCTGACACCCCTGCAGGAACGCATACCTTTCATGATCCCACCGCGCACTCCTATCAAAACATCCCATCCTATCCCATGCATGATCAAGACAATGGCACCACCTGACTGCGTGTTTCACAGCATGCCATCGAGCGTCCCGCTGAGCACCCGGTTCCCGCGCCGTACTTTCGATGCAAGCTGTCAAGCGCCTTCATAGTCATCGCGTGGCCTTGCCAGGAACCCTTGCAAGCAACCACGCCCTATTTGCAAGGCATTTTGCGGAGTCATTTTCTACTCTGCCCTGCAATATCTTCCGAACAGTATCACAGCTGTCATTTGGATCGTAACATTAGAGTGACTCGCAAAGCACCTTTCGAGTTGAGATCCAGCGCTCTGCTCCTGGGCATCTTCTCACTCTAACATAAGCAAGGTTGTGTCCCTGACATGTTGCACGAGCTTGTCCGCTAAACAGGCAAACAATCTTGCTGGTCGCAAGTACGCGGCCCCAGGTGACCATAGCAGGTCACTATCCAATTGCTTTCCGCAAACTCAAGCTGACTGCCGAGCCAAGTTGCCAAAATGCCAAAGCCGTTTTGCCAAGTCCGGCATGCATCGACGTCCAGTATATAGACGGCAAGATGGTTTTGATATTCGAGATTTCACGTCCATTTGCCGTCTCCGGATGCTTGAGACATGGCTGCCTGCGAAGGTATTCGAATCCGCGGCTTCACGGGAAAACTGCATCTTCCGGCTACTTGCTCTGAAAGAGTATCATTCCTTGTCTCAACCCGTTTTAACCACGCCTTTGTATCTCATCGCTGTCATCCTAATGCCATGATATTACCTGATGACTCCAACACACTTGGATACCGCACTGAAACGCTTCACGGAAATGAGGATTCCAAGATCAAGCGTCCTCGTCTCGACTCTGGGGAAACTGGTACCGATGACGAAGTTGCGGACTGGGGTCACTGGGGCCACCGGCCGGCCGAATCTGCACACAGAGAAGACGCATCACCCATGTCTGTGCGGCGACAGCTGAGCCCTCTCGAACATCAGGGCTGCGACTTTTTCGAGTCTAGAGTTTTCAAAGGGGCAACTGCCTTCCCCTCCTCTCGCTCCCCAGACCACTTGCTGTACGTACCGTCAGAGTCATTGCTCAACCAACTCTGTTTCGACACGGTCACCGAAATTGAATCTGGAGGGTCGTGTTTCGATGTTTCTGACTGTGAAGCGGTTCCAGAGCTCGGATACGATCAGACGCCCAATCCGGTATATGAGGATGGACCTTTACTTGCTCGTCAGCACCTTGTTCCGCGGAGCGAACTGCCCTATACGTGTCTGGACATAGTTCTAAAATCCTCTCCTGACGAAATACTACCATTCCATCAGGAGGCAATGTGCGAGAGCCCAAATCGTCCAGATCCTGTCAATGTCAAGATTGTACAGCAAGTACCAACGACAAAGCTTACCCACAGAAGGGTGGCGCGATCTAGGCCAGAATGTTGCCGTGGCCGCTACCACCGGAATCCCAAAGCAAAAGCCCAATACTTGCGGGATCGTAACTTTCGTACCGCATCCATGCCTATTGAGGCACCCACTGCGCTAAGGGTGGACAACATTCCATTGCTCAACTCCGAGAGCTTTAAGCTAAAGCGGAAGCACTGCGCATTCGTGCAAGAGCAGGAGCTGAGGTGCCTCTTCGAGGATCGCGTGGGGACGCCACACCTTAGCGAGTTGCAGCCTGGTGACGATGTGAACGCCCAGCTCAACGTAGACGAACTTAGCGTGGGAGGAGAGGTTGCGGCTTTAAGCATAGTGGATGGGGCCACGCAAGGACTTTCTGAATTCGCGATTACGGACATTCCGTACAAGGGACTGGGTCCGAATTGACTAATGTGGTGTGGGATGAGTTGGTACCTGCGTGAGTGATTTGTGAGAGGGCTGACATTTTGGGATCGGCGCTTTTGTACGTATACGTTGTGCATGTTTATGCCTCACTAAGCTCATTCTTTGGACGGCATCCAGCATAAGAGACCTCTGATGTCTTGTTATAGCTTATGTTCTATGAGCCCTGCAAATGCCTCTACTAAATAGACCCCTCACATTGGGATCTGTAGTTCATTGCTTTTTACGTCGCGCCCAGATCGACCCATGGTTCCCCACACGCTCAACACACGCCCCCACGCACGTGGGCCCATCCACTACCAACATTGGCGAACATCCCAACACCCCTTCACCCACACATGCGTCGCACAGCGACTGTCGCGTGACTCCCGCATCAGCTCGACAAATCGCAGCCACCGAGTATGTAATCCCAACTAACACCTATTAGTTGCCAGCATAAAGCACGACTTATCCCCGTGCAGACGCGTCCCTGCGCGTCACCGTCGCGTGCTGCGGCTGGTCAGATAGACCGATCGGTAGCCTCATTCAGCCTTTCTTGGGACTTCACGAGTTTCATCCGTGCGTGAGAGCCTTCCGGACGACCCGTTGAGTGACCCCACGCGACCAGCGACTTTGCTGGGACTAGGCTGGCCTGGTGAGCTACCCGGTGCCCTGGACCGGGACTCTTCGTAGGTAAGAAATGGATTTCGAGGAGGCATAAATAGGGATAGGAACCCCGGGCTTTGGGCGGGTGCAGTAAGGCTGAGCAACGAGAATAAGAAGAGTGTTGCCTGACGGCGACATACCATAGACTTACGGATCGACATCCAAGGATCTTTGCCTCACTTCTCCCGGAACTCAGACTTCACGAACTACGAGACGCCCAGAAACCCAGGCTTTGTGCGACGAGGAAGCAACGAGGGTTCGACTGTTGCCTGGCCGGTGACTCGACACTTCACGAGGCCTACATTCAAGCGCAACGCCACGATCCCCCAAGGCAATAAGAAGCTGCGGAAATCTACCGCACACGCTTCCCAAACTAGTTGGAGCTCAGCGATACACCCCCGGGCAGCCGCCCTCTTCACAGCCTCACACGTACAACTCAGAACGTCATCATCCACGATGTTCCTCCTGCACCGTTCATCCTCCGCCTCAACACTCTCAATCCCCACCTCTGCACCTCCCTCTCCGGCTCCCAAAATGCTGGACATGGGCTCCGACGCCTACCTCTGGCGCATCAAAGACCAATTTCTCGGCGCCCGCTTCGCAGAATGCTACGCCGGGCCTGAGTTCTTCGCGCTGGGCGCCGGCGAGCAGAGACGGAGATTGGAACTCTATGAGAAGAGGAGGAACGATGAATATTGGTATCTTTGGAGGGCGTGGGGCAGGAGGGTTAGATGGGAGGTGCTTGTTTGGTTTGGATTGAGGCCGTACTAAGTATTCGAGGGAAGGCGGATGGATGGGTGGGAATGGAAATGTTGCATGGGTTTGGGCGTTTTGGATGATACCAATTTGTGCCTGTTTGGCTTTCTGCTTATGATGGGATGGTGCTAGGGCTCGGCTGGGGTGCTTCTGTGCGAGGAGAGGGTTCTGTACTGTAGTGTCAGATTGTACTTTGCATGTGTTCAAAAAGGTACGACAGCGCATATGCACCGTGAGAAATGACCGCCTTCTGCCAGCAATGAATTTACGTCCAATTGTCTGTACTAAAGTCTTATTTGCTGTTCAAACAAGGCTAAGCTGTCTTCTCCCGACCAAATTTGGCCCCATAGAAGTGCTCGAGCGTCGCAAGCCCAGTCGCTTCACCTGTTGCACCTCTCGCCTCTGCAGCCAACTTCTTCAGCCCAGCTGCGGTCTTGCCCTCTGTCTCGTCCCCAAAGTACCGGCCTCCGCTTATCTGACACATCCCCCACATCCCCTTGATCGTTTCCAGCGAGCGAATACCATAAACCTCGAGGTCGCGCCAATTGGTGATCTCCTCAAAGCGCGCTTTCTTACTAGTTGCTGAACTCGTTAGCGTCTTCTTCTCCTCAATAAGAAAGGTGCCATGTACATACCAGTCTCAAATGCTTGAACCATTCCATCGAAAGACCTGATATCGCTGACAGCCTGTACGAGCTTCCCGTTCCACCTCTCCGGGTCGAGGAGAATGCCATGTACGATGT
This sequence comes from Paraphaeosphaeria sporulosa, assembly GCF_001642045.1. Lineage (NCBI taxonomy): Eukaryota > Fungi > Ascomycota > Dothideomycetes > Pleosporales > Didymosphaeriaceae > Paraphaeosphaeria > Paraphaeosphaeria sporulosa. The sequence goes on along the minus strand of NW_017253374.1, from coordinate 247,201 downwards.
CCCCGTAATCATCGTCAATAGAAATAAAAGGCACATCCTCCTTCCCGCCCCATTTCGGCGCGCGAAAAACTAGCGTCCCGTCCTCGCCTGGCACGAAAGGGAAACCCCCCAGTATCGGTGCGAGATCCTTCACGAGCGAGTTCTCAAAGTACCATCCCGGGCTCGCAGCAACAGCTATCTTGAACTTGCCACCGGATTTGGCGTACTCCCATATCGCATTCTTATCTGCATGTATACTCTCAGCCGTGTTCCGATAGGGACTATGATCCAGCAACTCCGAATATATATACCATCGAACGCCTCAACACCCAACTTCCCCCCGGTAATTTCCCTCGCGCTGTTAAACCCACTATACACAAATACCTCGACCCCTGCTTCCACCGCCGCATCCACAATGATTTTTCCCAGATCGACTTCCGTCCGCGTCTCGCTAGGATCCTCGAACACTTTGTCATCGGAATTTGTGTTCACGAAGACGGCCCAGCTGCCGCGGAAGGCGGAAATGAGAGAGTCCTTGTCCCAGCCATCCGCTTTCACGACCTCAACACCAGAGTCTGAGAGTTTCTTTGCAGCGTCTGAGGAGGGATTGCGGGTGATGCCGCGGAGGGCAAAGGGCTTTTGGGTGTTGGTCTGGAGGGAGTTGAGCACGGAGGAGCCTTGGGAGCCGGTGGCGCCGAAGACGGTGATGAGTTGTCGAGACATGACTTGGAGGTTCCGAATGGGTTGATGAGTTTGATGGGGCGTGGAACATCATGTTGCAGACATATATGATCTTATACTCGTGTGTCTCTGTTTCTAGGCACCAGTCAGCCGGTGCATCCATTCAATATCGTCGGAATCGTCTTGTTACCCCGACTCCGACGCACTAGGAAGTCTGGTCTTGCCGCAGGGGACTTTCTTTCATCTCTGACGCTGTGTAAGCCCACAGCGGAGTACCAACCAATTTTCCGTGTCCCGACTTGTAGTGTGGACTGACCAAGCACAAGTATCCCCTCACTCATCACGACCTGTATTAGTCACCAAAGGGTCGCATAGTTCGTATTGGTAGCGGATGGCAAATCACATGGCGTAAAGATCTTGACGGCGGTACTTGGCGGGCTTGGCCAGACGATGTGAGATTAGTGAACAGTGTAGGCGCATTGATGTTTCGAGACGGACGAGAGTTCGCGCATTGGACTGTACTGGATCTCGTTGCGGGAACCTCTAGCATTGCGATACGATTCTGTGGGCATTTGCCCAGTAGCCGAGAATTGGCTGCGCGTCATTTGGTGACACGGTTAACGTGTGGACATGCCCAATTGCGGAACTAACGTCTTACTGAGAATTTCACCTTATACATGCTTTCCATCTTTCCGAACGGCAGGCGAGTCCTGTTTCACGTTGTCGGTGTTGGCACTCGTGTGAGTTGGGATCAGGTAATAAGGATCCCCTTATGCTTTAGCGAAAGCCCGAGGGACGCGTTGCTTGAAGCTGGATTTATCCTGTGGACTGCGCGGATAAAGACTCGCGAGGATGGCCTTTGCGCGTATTCTATCCAGCTTTTCCCAACCTCAATCCTCGTGCAGCTGCGATCGTCGACAGCTTTCGTAGTCATGCAGGCCCCAGGGCAGACCAGGAAGATGATGTGTCGTTCCGAAGACGACGAGCACAAATGCCGTAGGTGTGGTACACGTCGGCGCGATCGTCGCAGTAGGTCCCGGCTCGGGAGGGCCTCGCGTACGTGTTTGACGAAGAATCATCTGCTTGGTTCATGGTTTTAAGCTTAGGTTCAAATCCTCTAGATTCGGATCAGGGCTGGGAGGGAACAGCTTGGAAATAAACTAATCATAGCACATCTTCTAATGCATGTCTTTCAACAGTAACATGTGTGGTTACTCGAACATCGTTTGCGCTTGCAGTTCGATGCGTGCTCAGACTGACTTTGCCTGAATCTTGAACGACCAATTCGACTTCATCCTCGCCGCTTTTGCTAGGCTCGCTAAATATCCTTGGAGTCCTGTGTTGCATGTAACCGGTGTTACTGTGCGCCGAAGTATTCGTAGGAGAAGCTCGTATGATCAAGGCTTTTAGCGCAGGGAGCGAGACGACTATGTTTGCTGTACACATTTCGGCTGTGCACCACAAGTCTACGACGTGTTAGCCCCTAGGACGATGATGAAATGACTGAGATAAATCCTAAGGTGTACTTACTACCAGTTGGGTCATCAAGTTCGAAATTGCCTGCGTAAGCGATAAAGCGAGCTAGACTGATTGCCAATGTGATGAGACCGAGAGAGAAGACCCCACACAAAGCGATTTTCTGTCGTTTGCGGAGCTTGATGCAATTGATGATGAAGAACGGAAGAACGAACACTGAAACATTAGCCCATGTTAAAACAATACGCGGTCGTTACATACATAATACATCTGAAGACCAATTCAGAACCCAGTTGATGATTAGACCATTGTACGAGTTCCAGGTGGAATATAGCTGATATTCAATCGACCTTTTTGAGGCGTCAGAGGGAAGGGCTTCCATAAGAGACATTGCATGACAGACTTACCAGTTGTACGAGATATTACCCGCGATAAGGGTGTCCGTTAATAGTGTTGCAAGAAAAGAGCAGGCTGTGTATCCAGTCGCGAGGTATACTGCTATCCGGAGGCGGCGAAATCCCGATGGGATGAGCCACCAATAGAAAGCTATTATAGAGAATTTGGGAAAGTACAGCCCGATATCGAAGCAGTAAGAGGCTACAAAGACTGTCTGTACGGAGGCTTAGTCATGACAAAATTCAGGAGCTTGGTGCCACTTACTCTGAGGTACTCAACAGAATCCGTTGTGAGATCTGGTTCTACCAGCGGATGTGTGAGCTGTATGTTCAGCGCTACAGCTGAGCACACGAACCACCCCAACGTGAAGAACCATCCACCCCATACAAGATAGTCGGGAAGTGTCAGACTCTTTCGACGCTCCACCCAAAGCCGAATCCAACAGCGCAACAACTGTATCACCAACGACAGGCTCAACAACACTGCTTGTGCAACCTGTCACTATTTTAGATTTACATTTATTATCATCACGACAGAGGACTTACAATGGATTCCACAATTCGCATCTTGCTGTCAGCTAGCAATCAAGCAGCTGTGACAGACGAGGGCACGATGTAGAGGGTTGAGAACAACTTGATTATCAAGCCCGTGCTAAGACGCACGAGAAGGGGCGCCGTCTGCGTTTTGTTCTAACGTAGGCAGCGAAGCTTAACACACCAAGCTTGCTGTGCATGCAGGTCCCCGTGGAGCAGGTACACCTCGCCGAGATGTCCGCGTCGCGTTTCCCGGAAACTGGTTGACGAAAATCCGCTACAAGCCGCATGCATGGCCCTGACTAGTTTAGTGCCACCTCTAGAGCTGCCGGTACAAGTATGTTATGGGATCCAGCCTCCACATTGCAGCCGAACCCTAAACCTTGTTGCTTTGACATCTCCGAGACCTCACTTTAGGTTTAGACATTTGCTCCTCGCATCATGTAGAGCATCGAGGATCATTTACAACTGGCCAAAGTGCAAATGTCAGTCTGAAAGGTATCTAGCTCAGCGGTGGTCTTGTCGAAGCGGTGCCTTTGTCATCATGAACCCGGAGCCATTGACCCGGAGCAAGAGGCAGATCTGATCTCCAGGGGTCCTTCCGCTGGGGACGCAGGCGGGCGGTGCCATCTCGGCTGACTTGCGCATCACATAACAGGGTCTTAGGCACTACGCAGCGCCTGCAAAGTTATCTGCCGTCTTTGGCAGGTGCGATGGAGGACACAAGCACAGCTTAACGCCGTCTCGGCTGCGCAGCATAAAAGCACAGTTATTCCAAAGCTAGGCATTCGCCTGTGTTCAAATGTTACTGCGCATATAAATCTGGAGCGGGCCATGCTCGATAGCATTGTAAAATCCTGAAGCAAGCCGTGTACGCCATGAAGACAAGTGCGGTAGACCAAAGCCTAGAATGATCGACAGCTGCTCTAACCTGATTTGGGTGCTAGCGGTCAATCTAGTTCATCCCGCCAACTTAGTGCCTATCACGGACCGACTCAGCTTCTTCCCCATTGTGTCCCAACTTCTTCCTCGGAGCTGGCATCCAATGAGCTCCTGCAATGCGCTTTGCCGCGGCACGCAAAAGCGTGTGAAGAGCCACCAAACAATCCCTCGGAGCAAGGAAACTCGTGTGGAAGGTAAGAGATGCGCCGGGATCTGTCAAAAGTCCCCATTTATTTCATGAGTGCACGACCGTGCTCAGCAAATCTTTCGGTATCCGGGTACCATACCCTTCGCTGGTCGGAGGCCCCTCGTTGTCTCAGTTGTCTTGGTCCACTTCATGTTCCCGAAGCTGCTCCGCTACGATTACCCAGCATGTTCTCGGAAAAGATGGGGGAATCGAAGAACCTCTTTCCTATTGTCCCTGACACGGGGCATGCACAACCTCGCTGTCGATCGGTTAAAACTCCCCTTGGAGACAGGGGACCACACGTTCGACGCGTAGCTCCACCACGGAGTCAGTTCCCAATTCGTCGAGTGTACCTAACGCAACACCTCCTCAGTCCGCACGGCCTCATATTGTCGTATTCCTTCAACTATCGTAGTCCCCTAGCAGGTATGCCAAAGTGTTGGGCGCTGCCATGTTTCCAATATTCCGGTAGCTTTTACAGACAGCTACTCAGAAGAGCCACAGTATACACAAGGCTTTGATCTCTGTACAAGCAAGCTCCTTACTTTGCATTCATGCTGGATGCATGCTTTTTGAAGTGCCGATACCGTGAGAACTCTGCCAAATTTCACGGCTTGTCCAGGTGCTTTGATACTAGAGAGCACCCTTGGCGACGGTCGAGGGATGAGATAGCATGTTCATGCAGCAAATTTGCGCGTTGCTTGCTGACAGGTACAGGAGAGTATTCGAACAGGAATGATCGATGTTCTTGCGAACATCAATGGCGTTTTACAGTTCCAGCCGTCCTCCGCGCTACAATATCGGCAACCAGCAACGGAGATTGAGAGAGGTTGCCGGCGCCACGTATCTTTACTTCAACCGCGCCCTACTGGTGCGGGGGAGTCTGTCAATCTACGTCAAACTTTAAGATCAATCTAACTTACTCCCTATATATGTCAACAAATTTGTGGTCATTTATACCATTACATTCACAGTTTGGCTCATCTGGTCATCACGCATCCTCCATGGTCGGGTAAGCAAATTAAGCTGAGAGTTACTGATTGAAGTTTCTTTGGTCTGAATAGGTCAAAACTTCTCGAACCTTACGCTATCCGTTCGCTTTTGCTTCTCACAGCGCACATACGCGCAAAGTTCTGCGGGGGCAACTAGCAGGTCTTGGAGTGCGACAGCTCTTGAGAATGATTTGCTGGACAACCCGGTCATGTGCATGTAGCGCTGCATTCGAGAGACCGTACAACTTCGCGAGTTACGATTCGGATGCATGCCCAGGTATTGTTTTATATGCCGAACAAACAAGTCCCGCATTCCTTCCTTCTTGATGTTGCTATCCACTGGCTTCGAGACAGTGACTGATTCATTTACACGCTAGACGTTGGCCTATCTCATTCCAAGCATGCAAGGTGTTCAAACACTATGATACAGAACCATGTCGCCCCACAAACACGACCTGATTGAGCTCGAAAATCTCCCGTCATTTGCTCTCTCGTTCAGCTCTGCATGTTCGTGCCCTTTGCTAGAACTTTTCCGCCAAAGGTACCACACGCATCTTCCTCCAGACACGCTTAGGCTAGGGTTGGTCCTCGCCAACATCTTCCTCAGATGCACTCAGAATTGTCACACCCTTTAGTCAAGGTCAGAAACTCCCAGTCATACCTGTTTTGGAGTGCATTGTGTGGGTTGGGGAAGGCATTCGTCTTCTTTTGCCCATTCCCGACTGCGGCACTAGCATAGCCGTTATCGCAATAGCTACCACCAGGGGCGGCGACAGCGATACAAGCCTTAGAAGTCGTTCTGGGTAGTATGTAAGCGCTATGTATGAGACATCGGGGCAGTCGATGGCGGACTTGAGTATGCCGTGCTACCACACGAGCAAGAATGCAATGCCCACGCTGGAGTAGATTCGAATGCGTACGGGCGCGTTTGGGTGCGAGACTAAACACCATCAGTAACGTTTACATGAGGAGACGTAAATGCGACAAAGGACCGGGAGGAAGGGTTGAGGAATCGCCCTCGGCGAAAGCGACGCAACTACTCTGGAAAATCTGAGATGTTAAAGAAGGAAAGCGTGTTCGAATCCAATCTGCATATACGTGTATTTAGTGGTGGCGGTCGATCGAGAGACGTCCAGCGGGGTGGACTGAAGCTGGCGAAGCGTGAGGCGCATCACGACACCAAACAAACAAGCGGTGCCTGCCAAATGTAAACCCATGAAAATTTCTCCTTAGCTATTTTATGCCTAGTCAATCATGCAGTTGAAAGCCCAGGCTCGGCGTTTAGATCCAGGCTCGTTGCCTAGCGGGCTTGCCAGTTAGGATAGTCATGAGATTGAAGGCTCAATATATTCGACATGCATTGCCACTCGGGGAAAAAACGAATATTGATAGCTATCAAAGTTTCAGCTCCAAAAAGCGGGTTAGGTGTAAATGAGATGAAGGTGATTGACTATGAGCGCTTATGATGACTTTGGTTGGGTTGTTCAAGGCATTGTCGTATCCTGCGAGCAGCAATGGGATCTTTGCGGCCAGTAGTGTTTGTATCACTGTTGCCTCAGGATGCATCATTTTCGTACCATGTCGAGGCACGCTGCTTGGTACATGAGTTGGTGTATGGTAAACAACAGAACTGCATCCGAGTTGTATTCGGCCAAGCAGAAAACGTGGCATGGCAACCGAATCAGAATGTATGATGCGAGATGGTCGAGACAATTGATTGCACGAGGGCCGAGTATCCAGTAAATGCAAGTGTTACATAGTGAAATAATGCTCGACGTGGGCCGAGAGATGGATGGTACCGGGGAACAGTGTGAGTCAGAACGATTGTGTTTCGGTATTCCGCAGGGCTGCCGCCGGGCATACGCACTGAACATGAAAAGGTTTTCATCGTGCCTATAGCGATAGAACAGGCGGTCAAAACCTAGGTTACCCCAAAAGTCTGGTGGAGTGACATGATACCGTTCTGACCGATCCTGGCCCAGCGAGCATGACGTACGCGAGCTCAGTGCCAATCAAAAAGCCGTGAATGACGCCGGTGCGGCCCCGACAACAACGATCCAACAGAAGTTCGGATGCCACAGAGACTCACACGTTGGTCATGCCTGCAAGAGCCGTGGGCGGGCCAGTGGTTTTTGGTGTTGCGGCGACGGTGTGCTGTCGCCCAGCCCAACACAGACGCCAAGGCGCATTGCGTCAACGGTGGCAGGAACGCCTCACTTGGGTGCTTGGTGGCAACTTCGCCGGCGGGCCCGCTCGTCGACGGACAGACTCAATCTGCAACAGACGGCCCCCGCAACTGTCGTGCCTGGACATTTGCCATCTTAGCGTCCGTCCCCGTATGCGGCTCGGCAGGCTTGTAGGCAACGTCGGTGCTTATCGATTACCCAGGCCCTATTTCCATCCGCCTAGCCCTAGCGCAGCGCCAGCGCCTGCTCGCATCCTCCGACTCCAGGCCTGCCTGCCAGACGCGACACCACCACCCACGGACTGGTGATCCCGCCCTCGACGCATCCCACGCCGCCGCCTGCGCTGCCATCGCGTCCAGCCCGCACCCCGCGCCCACGCACCGCAGCCCCCGACAGCCGCGCGCGCGCCCGCTGCGACGCCCCAGCCTCCTAATCGTCACCCACGCGCGACCCTTCACGCCGGCCCGAACGCACCCATCGCATCTCGCGGCGCCCCGAATCGTGCACTGCCTGCCTGCGCCGACGCTCGCGACCCGCGACCTCGCTCTGGGGGGTGTGTCGCCCCGTCCGGAGAGGTAGCAGGCTCCCGCTGCTACCTACTATGGCACTGGTAGCGCCACCTTCCAACGATCGCAAGCGCGTCAAGGTCTACGAGCTCAAGAACAATGACTGGTTCGATCGCGGGACGGGCTTCTGCAGGGGTGTCTTTGTGAATGTAGGTCCATACTCGTGCCACCACCGCCGGCAAATTCTGCGCCGTCACCGTCCCCTCATGCCCGCGCGCCTGTGCGAGCCAAGACTGACGTGTGTGACCACAGGACGAAGCGAAGATCCTCGTCGCGTCCGAAGACGACCCCTCGCGCCAGCTCCTCGAGACCAGAATATCCAAGGACGACGGCTACCAGAAGCAGCAAGGTTGGTGACTGTGCCACGCGACATCAGGATCCAGGCTAACCCGCCGCAGATACCCTCATTGTGTGGACCGAGCAGAATGGCACCGACATGGCCCTCAGTTTCCAGGAGCCGGAGGGCTGTGGAAGTATATGGTGGGTGGACCGCGTCGCGACTCTGACATCACGCGCTAACACATGGCAGGGAATTTGTGAACGACATGCAGGCGCGTTTGCAGGAGAGGGCCGCCCAGGGTATGTGTCGGCGAAGCCAGGTCACAAACACGTCAACTAATGCCGCGCAGATGATGGTCTCTCAGACGACATTGGCGAACACATGAGCCCGATCATGTTACCGCCGCCCGACTTGGGCAACTTGCACGAGATCGAAAACCATATGCGCGCCGCGAACAGTACCCCCGGCGGTCGTGAAGCTCTTGCCAAGTTCGTGCTCTCGCAGTTGTACATCCCGAAGCTCATCCCACTCGTGGAGATGGCAGAAGATCTAGAGAGCGCCTCGGACCTGCATCGCTTGTGCAGCATCATGAAGATGCTAATCTTGCTCAACGACACCGCCATCATCGAATACGTGGTTACCGACGACATTGTGCTTGGCGTGGTCGGTGCTTTGGAGTACGACCCGGACTTTCCGTTGCACAAGGCAAACCACCGACAATACCTCGCCGACGAATCAAAGTTCAAGGAGGTCGTCAAGATCCAAGACGAGAACATCAAACGGAAGATCCACTACACATATCGACTTCAGTACCTCAAGGACGTTGTTCTAGCGCGCATTCTGGATGATCCCACATTCTCCGTCTTGAACTCTCTCATCTTCTTTCACCAAGTCGATATCGTACAGCATTTGCAAGCGAACCAGCCGTTCCTCAAGGAGCTGTTTGGTATCTTTGGGCCAGCGGAACAAAACATGCAGAGGAAGAAAGATGCAGTGCTATTTATTCAGCAATGCACCTCAATCGCCAAGAGTCTACAGGCGCAGAATCGGGCGCAGCTTTACCAGAACTTCATAAACAACGGACTTCTGGATGTTATACAATATGCGCTCAAGCACCAAGATGCTTCGGTACGCGTGGCAGGCACCGATATTTTGGTCTCGCTCATCGACCACGATGCGCTGATGGTTCGAAGCTACATCTTCAAAGCGATACAAGAGAAGTCGAAACCGTTGACCGACACCCTCATTGAACTTCTCCTCATAGAGGTCGACCTTGGAGTCAAATCCCAGATGGCTGACGCTATCAAAATCTTGCTCGACCCCAACGCCAACTCGGCGTCAATCGAGGCGCTGGGCCGATCCAACAGTGATTTTCTCGCAAAGGTCCGAGGACAGCTCCCTCCGCTGCCACAGACAGACACCTTCATACAGAACTTCTACGATGAATCTGCTAGGAAGCTGTTCCAGCCGCTCAAGGATCTTGAAGGCCGAGAGTCCAGTATGTTCAATGTATCCTGCATCGAACCCGAACTAACAACTCGCAGTGGATAACCTCACGATACAGCAGATCAATCTGTATGTTCATTTGGTGGAAGTGCTGTGCTTTTTCATACGACAGCACTCGTTCCGAAGTAAATATTTCATTCTCTCGGAAGGCCTGGCAGCACGAGTAGCGCAGCTGATGGATTGTCCGGAAAAGCACCTGAAGCTGAGTATGTGCATGTTTCATCCTTTGAAAGCTGAATCTAACCTTCAACAGCTGCTCTGAAATATTTCCGCTCCTGTATCGGCCTGCATGACGAGACGCATAACCGACAGATCATTCAGCATCAACTTTTCGAGCCGATCCTGAAGATACTTTTCGACAACATGACAAGGGATAACCTCCTCAACTCTGCTTGCCTGGAATTGTTCGAATTCATCAAACGCGAAAACATCAAAATCCTCGTTCAGCACCTGGTCGAGACGTATCGCGAAAAGCTGCAAACGATTACTTATGTGGATACGTTCCAGAACCTTATCCTACGCTACGACCAAATGCACGAACCCGTGACCACCCAGGAACTCGAGGCATCTTTCACCAGCGTTGACAGCGATACACCTGCACGACAGCAGCTGAGCATGGTCAACGGCGGAAAGTGGGGCGTTGGTTTGAAAGAGGTCGACCCGGATGAGGAAGCATATTTCAATGGCTCCGATGAAGAGGATGACTTCGTACCGAACGTCGCGAAGCCAGTCAACGGCGCGTCTCCTGTTCGTCCCTTGGTCAACTACCAAGACGACGATGAAGGGGACGACGAAGTCGACGACCTTGCTGCGGCAGCACCTTCCGTACTACCGCAGAGCGTATCAACGACCAGCCCGAAGCAAGAAGCACCGGCCGCATCGAAGTCTCCACCCGAGCGGATATCTGAGAAACGTAGAAGAGAAGACGACGAAGAAGATGAGCTGCTCATCAGCCTATCGTCCAGTGGCACTGCGAAACGCCGCGCATCACTCAACAGTAATTCCAGCGCCGGTAGTCTCCGAAGCTTGCGTCGAAAGAGCCCCAACATCGCCTCGGCAAAAGACAGTGGAGGAGGGCCAAAGAAGATATCGTTATCCATCCCGCTCAAGTCTGGCGGGGAAGGCGGCAACGGTGAATAGAAGTCATTCCTGCGCCAGAACCCCTCAAATTAACATTTCTGCTGCTACCTTTTCACGAGATACCCCTGGAACGGGAATGAGTTGTATGACTGGGAACTTTTTGGGCGAGACTGCGGCATGGGCGGTGTCTTTACGGCGTTCTGTGGAGGGTTTGCATGACGGCGAGGGTGCGTTTATTGGATGGATCTTTGCGTCCGGTATCCCGTCGTACCATGTATGATATATCAGCGCGTGAGGGAAGTGAAGAAGTTTATATGCGAGATGGGGAGGAGGAAGTGTGAGCGAGGGCGAACCGAAATGGACAAAAGGGTGGCGTGTCTGCGTCAGGCTTCGAGTAGCATTGGACGTGTACCTTGGCTCTCGAAACGAGTATTCTAAAGCAATATCTCTACCCAAGTAATCATGATTTGCATGTGAGGAACGTACACGTGTTGTTGACACGTCCGATCACGTTGCCACGCGTGCCCGCCTAGCGCGTTTCCAGCCCCGCTGTCAGAGCATGGACATCGCGGCATGCCCTGCATAACACGCCCACGTCCGGCAGTGGAACCCTACGTCAACGTCAAACGTCCCCCACGCGCCCAACGACAAAAAGGAAATGTCTGATACCAGTACCGCTGAGCTCAACGCTTTCCACTCTGAAGTCAACGCAACGATGGGGAAGCAACCGCTCGCCCTCACGCTCATCCTCGCCGCGACGCCATCGCTCGGGATTGGCCGCGCGGGCGCGCTGCCCTGGCCCCAGCTCAGGAAGGAAATGGCGTATTTCCGGCGCGTGACGAGCCGTGTGCCTGGCTCTGCGTCTGCCAGCCGTGGCAACCAGAGGTGCAATGCCGTGGTCATGGGCCGCAAGACGTGGGACTCGATACCGCCGCGATTCAGGCCGCTCGAGGGGCGGGTGAATGTCGTTGTTACGCGCAGCCCTGGGGAATTTACCGCACGACTGGAGGAGGAGGGTAGCGGGAAGGAGGGACATGGGAAGGTGGAGGTGGCTGGGAGCGTGGGCGAGGCGCTGGAGGTGCTGCGGGCGTACAACGCCCCCTCTGCCTCGTCCGCCCCAGATGCAGAGGACAGACCCGAGATCGAAAGGGTGTTTGTTATTGGTGGCGCTACGATATATGATGCTGCGATGGAGTTGGCGCAGACGGAAAGGGTGTTGTTGACTAAGATCGAGGAGGAGTATGAGTGTGATACGTTTTTCTCGGTGGATTTGGCTGAGGATCAGGGGTGGAGAAAGTGTGAGAAAGGGGAAGTGGAGGAGTGGACCGGGGAGAAGATTGAGTCTGTCGAGGAGAAGGGGGTGAGGTTTGAGTTTGAGATGTATGAGAGGGTGGAGCGGTGATAGGCAGGCGCATGGTGTGACTAGGTGGTTACCAGGATAGCAGATGGGGATGGTGGCGGTTGGAGGAACTACATGAGAGCAGTGTGTTTCCCAAGGTCCTTGTCTTGACCGCTGTATTGGTACGAAATTGGAGGAGCCAAATCCATTACTCCATCATCTCGAGCTATATCAGACATACTCGGCTACCATGTCTATTCAATGCCGGTGCCCATTCTGTGCTTAGCTAATCCCTCCATCCGGAAAAAGAGCCTTTCTCGAAACCATGTCATGCGCAGATGTGAGTTCCTCCATGCCTGACCGCCTTCAATCACCGGCTTCATAATCCTCATGCTTAGCGACGACTTTTCAATCTGAGTACATCCTGGGATCCTTGCTCTCACCCGTTGCATGAGACATCGCTGTCTTAACGATAGACGCAATCTTGAGGCCCTTCATGGATGTAACACATCGCACGGCCTGCCAGTTGCCAGAACGCGGAAGTCTAATATGGACCTGGTGCAGAGATGGTGGTGTGGATTCGACGCCTGGAGTGACTTGAAGCGGGTTACAAGGGCGGGGGAGTTCATGGTGGTCTAATGGCGGAATACTTGGGAGCTAGCACCCTGTGAGTGTTCTGCTACTGGCTTGCCACTCCACCCCACTCCGATGTTTTATCTAACAGATCAGATTGCACAGCTACGAATGATGTGATGGAATCCTCCAATGACGATCCGGACTTGCTGGGTAACGTAGCTGAACTACAGCTAGGTAGAGCCTGGGGCATAATCGCATTTGAAGCCAGCTTTGACACAGAACAATTTTCCGTCATGTGGGTATGGAAAATTAATGAGCTCTTGGCCCCAAAAAACTCTTGATGGGTATCGAATCTATGATGTGCCTCTGTTAGCGTATAACCCAAAGTCTTGAGGTGTGGCCACCCAAGTGCAGTCGCTGGCATGGAGGTTGCGCGTGCCTACCACCTGGAAGTGGGGGTCTCCCAGCCTGGAGCAGCTTCAATTAATCGTGGTAGGCTTCGTTGGTCTATTTGATTGACAGCATTTCCCTCATTCTTAAATTATCCCTTCTTCTTCATCGCTGCTGTGCATATGGTTTGAGAGTCCGTGGCGGAACACTTGCCAGTCTTCTTCATTGCAGCCGAGCACGTGGTCTGGGCCTTGGTAGGAATCCTGGCGTTTGGCCGATCAGGTTTTGGTTTTTTTCTTGGCCCCACTGTGCTTGCGACTTGCGTTCCTCTTCTGGCGAGAGGGGCGAGTCTTTCTTCTTCGTTTCCGGGCTATCTATGGTTATAGAGACTGCAGAGACTCGTCATACACAAAAACTCCCTGGCATTGCTAGCTCTACAAGAATCAGACCTTTCTTGCACTTTTAGTACGGAAAGCAATAATCTCTTCGAGGCTGCGTCGACCAGCTCGCCAAATATACGTGACTGACGAATCTTGAGGAAGGTTCTTGTAGCCTGAAGACTGCTCCAATGCCCCGACGTGATGCCCGCAGCGGCAAGCGGCTACAAACGAATTCGGATTAAACGCTGAGAATGCACATAATACGCTTTTACCGCCCAATGCGCTTTCTGGGGATTAAATACTGGCAAATTCCGTTGACTTCGTCCTGTGGACAATTTTGGTGATAGCACGGGGAAGGTCTGTACGGGGCGTAACTGCCAAAAGCGCAAGCGTGCACATGCTGCGTGTAGACGTGGCCTCTTTGGATGTTGAGGGTCATATCAACTTGCTATTCAACCTTAATAAAGGCCCTCTCAATCGATCATGGAGATTCGCATCAGCTCAATACGAGATGTCCTACTTATCTGTATACCATAGTCAGGTAGCTGTATGGCAAGATCTATGGGCTGTCATCTCACTTGGAAACAGGTTCGGTCAAATTGCTGTTGATTATGATGGTACTTTACTCGCTGCTTAGGAATTCTCATTCGGTCGGCAGCCAAGCTAGCTTCATACGAGGGGATGCTACTAATAGAGATGGAATCACGTGGATGAAATGCTTAGAGAAGGGCTTAAAACCACGATCGTAGTCTCAAATGGCGCTGTCTTGCCGGTGTATAGTTTGGGGCTAGCCACTAGAACCTACGATCACCACGAGCTAGCGTTCTTGTGATATCCTTTCTATGACATTCGAATTTCGCAACCCTTAGATCGCAGAACAGAGCACGCAAGAAAAAATGCTCAGACTATGGGCCGAGAATTTACCCGGGTTATAAAAGGTACTAGCTAAATACATACTTGCTATCCATCGATCAACAACCGCCATTTGACGCAGGAAATGTGGCGTCACCAGTTGGCTTTCTGCACCTCAATCCGATCACTCGTCGCGAGGTTCCGGAATATTCGATATACCCAAGAAGAACACCTCGTCGACATCCGATGTGTTATTAGCTAGATATGCATCTGAATACTCCGCTGGAATATCTAAAGTAAAGATCGCAAGAAGCTCCTTCTCTGATGAGCCCGAGAAGCCCACTTTGAGAGTAAGCGATTTCTCGACTTCAAAATGTTTATATGTAGGGTCGGAAACTCCGTATTTTCCATCCTTTAATCCTTCGGCTACTATTAACTGTCCTGCTGTCGTCACAAGTGTTTGCCAGTTATCCTGAGAAAGGCCGTCGAGCTCATGTTGTGATAGTCCACTCTCCTTAAGGCTGTCCTCATCGGTGCCCCAGATGATGACCTTCTCCGTATTTTCATTCTTGAGGAAGACCTGGCACAGAAGATCGAAAGTTTGCTTCATGCCCATGGTTCCAGGGACGGTATTCCCGTCTGCTTCGAACAATTCCTCACATATCCGGTCTTGGGAATTTGGATCCAGTACAATCTTTGGGAAGCCGACTCTGTCAGGATTTGCGTCTCCTACGCCCTTTTCGGAATATTCATCCACCATTTCGAAGCACTTTTGCGCGAAACGCCTCCCTAACTTCCATTCATTTGAGAACCATTCTGGAGTCGTTGATGAAGGCACTTCGGACATTTTTTCGGGACAATCTGGAATACTGTTGGATGTAGTCTGCTATGAGGTGGTATGTATATCTTGAAACAAGACTAATGACGTCCAAAGTATAGTCGTACCGAGAGTATGATAGGAGCCAAGACAAAGGTCCACTAGATAGCACTTGAACGTTTTGTGTTTAGAGAAAGAAAGCAACCGTGATGCTCGACAATTGAGCACTGATTTATAGCTTGAGCCGTCCTGAGTCAACTGCCAGAATCTCTGACTGTGTCTAGGCACAGACCACCTGAAAGTTAGCACCTTCTATTGCTCACCAAGGGGCATCGAAGTTGGGCATCTTCTGTGACTAACCGAGAAGCATCGTGAATTCTACCTCAACCTTCAAAGTCAGCGCAGGGGCGTGCCGCCCAGTGTATTCACCTTGCCGCACCCTTCAAGTAAGCGGGAGACCGCTCGAATGACTTCAGCCGGACGCTCAACATAACTTACATAAGATAGTGTGGAACAGGCAGTGCTCTCATAGCTTTCATCTGACCTTTTTAACTTTTGCGACATGTATCACGACAAATTCGTGCTCCATTAGAAGGATTTCCAACTGCGTTAGCAACGCTTCTTGTGTAACTTACTACTAAATCCACGACGAAAACCATAACCATGACCACAATTACCTACGCTAGTAAACATGACTCACAGCGGGATTTGACCGTTGGATACTCCCCGCGATACCCTAAGTCGAGTCTGGGTGAGCAACTTGTGTCTCCCACTAGTACATGTCTCATTGGATCCCGCTACACTAAGGCGGATTCTTGATCAACCAATACACATCCATAGTACCCTTAGATTCATCCAGCCCTGTCCACACGGTTACTCTCTCAAGCCCTGCAGCAGTGACACCAAAGAGAGCGCAAAAGACACGCGAGTAGAAGCTAAAACAGGTATCCGGCTACATAGCGAGCGAGTAGTTGATAGTCGCTGTTCAGACAAAGTATTTGCAGTACTGTGCGCAGTTGAATGGGAGGGGTACTCATTACTCAGACAGTGCAGACAAAAGAAACTCCAACCAAATGGTGGTGCGCAGCCACCTCAGCCCGATACGCCTCAAAATTGATCTCACGCCAATCAGTCCTCCGGCCAGGGTTTCCATTGACTCCATTCCCCTTGCCATCAATTCCCATCAGAATCATACGGGGAAGACCCGTTGATAACGAGCTCGTTGGTAAACCAAATCATATGGTTGTAAGATCCGTCTTCGTCGCAATCGTAAATCCAATCGTATTCATCCTCAGGGCTGCGCCTAATGGTCATGCTGAAATTGACCATGATCGATGACGTATCGGTACTACCTTGCTCATTCACATACTGGATACGGACCGGAACTTCAACTATAACATGCTTATGAAGGCGATCGCGAGCGGCTTCCCGAGAGGTTCGTGGCATTTCGTTGCGCTCCCTACTTTCCACGACGCCTGGGATTGCAACGCCGTCGACCAGGAACCGGGGGCTATGATCGATCACATCCGCTGCTTGCCGAATGGCGAGTAGATTCGCTTCTACGATAGAGTGTGCCTCTTCACCAGAGATTTGGTCGACGATTTCGTGGCCACTGCGGGGAATGGTGACGTGGTGCACACCCTGATCGGTGCGGCGGAGATTGATCTCCGCTACCATAGTTCCTTGCGGGGATCTCAGGCCGTAGAAACGCTGGTTGGTATTCTGCTGCGAGAGCGTAATTGGGTCTTTGGGTCTTGCATCGAGTTGGTACTGATTGAGGAGGTTTATCATTGTAGTCCGTAGGCCGCGCGCCAGATAGGTTTCGCGCCCTTCTTCGCGTCTCGGATCGTCCTCTGGTAGCTCTAACGCTGGCGACATCGCGTTTACTGTACTAGAAATTTCCAAAAAATAGGGAATGTAAGTAAGTAGTCTGTGTTGTCGGAAATTCTCACAAGATATACTACTGCCAACAGCGCCGATAGAAAGGTTCAACGCATGGAACTTGAAGGCTGTCTCATATCATACAAAGGGACATTGCGATACAACTGGCGGTTCATTGTTATATACCTTTGCGCCGTAGTGAGTCAATCTATGATTTGTCTACAGACCTTGTTTCCAGCGAGATCTAGAGTACCACAAAGAGTCAAGGTGTGAAATTACTCACAGCGTGGCGTTGACAGTGAGTCTGGCGAAGTATTCATGGGCACTCACAGTATGGTGTCAAGAGTCAATTTGAAACCCTGCATAAAGAAGTAAGGCACAACAACCAGTAGATGTTCGTCATCAAACAGCAAGAAGAAAGCTTGGGCATTGTGAGCCGAAAGCCACCCGCGATGATTCAAGATTTCAATCTCATCATGGACCAACCTGAACAGCTGTCGGATTCGGAGGGTGTTCCCTGGAGCGATGCCGATTGCAGGGCACAGAAAGCACCACAAATGCAACTGCTGCGGATCAGTGACAAAAAAACCCCAAGATTGAACAGTAGGCGATATAGCCAAATATCCAGCTACGAATTCCAAGGATTTACAGCGTTCAATTGATGTAGATGGTGCAGAAGAATATTCCTGAGTCCATTTCAAGCTCCCCGATTCCGAGACTAGGGACAAACCTCCCCCCATCACCGACCTGCCCATTTACTCTACGCACTAGCACCCCGTAATAACTCTAAACCCCTGCACTGGATTAAAAGGCGGGTCCACACCTATAAAATCCCAGTAGTTGACCTCGTCGCCCCCGTCAATCGCCATGGCCATCTGCCACGTCAACGTCGCATTGCAAAACGTCGCCCCCACATCCACCAACCCCACCGACTGATTCCAAGCCGTCTCTTGGGCTGCCAGACTTCCGTTTATGGAACCAAACAATCGTGGTGCGGAAACACTCCCATTTGAGCTTGCGGCCAACGCGGGCTCGTAGGTAGACCACGATGCAGGCGATCCCGCCTCCCTTTCCACTTGATATACATCCACCACCGGCGCGGGACCTAGCACAGTCTGCATATCTTTGGCGGGTAGCTGGAATTGCAGGCGACAAGTGCTGCTGCTGTTCGGCGGCGCGACATCCCCCAGTCCATCGAACTGGACCTGCGTCGCGACCTGAAACGTATCCGCGCGCTGGCGGAGAAGCATGACGAAGTCTTGGTTGCCGTGAAGAGGTGTTTGGTCCCACGTGGGATAACGCGAGTTCATGATGCGGTAAGAGGTCGGGTAGAAGCTTTGGCAGGCTGGGGCAATCTCGGCGGTGGGGTTGGAAGTCGGCGAACTGCAGGCGGTCGGAACAGCGGCGGGAGTCGTGTTGTTGGGCCAAAGTGGAAGAGCGGTTGTAGGCGGTGCGAGAAGGAAGCTGGTGACGATTAGGTTGGCCAGCGTGTGGAGGCTGAGCATGGTGGTGGTGAGGTAAGTTTTGCCTTCTTCGGGGGCTGTTGAAGTGTTTATGCGGTGGAGATAGGTCGTAGGTTCCAAAGCGCCGATGTTGGATCTGTAGGAATGTGAAGAAATCTGAGGAACGGCGAATAAAGTCTTGTTGAAATTATGTCGCCAATTTGAGACGTGACGTTGGCGGTTTGCGTGCAGCTCTAGTCGCTCCTGCGGCCAAACTCTGCGTCTCCGTCGTGGCTTCCAGACTGATCGAAAGATGGGCAACAGGTTTCCACTATATCCTCCCGCCTTCCCAGTAGCTTCCAACCACCTTCTGGTATTATTTTGGGCCGAGTCCAATTCTAGGATCTGCTGTATGCACGTCCAGCTTCCAATAAACAAAACGAATAGAGACCACAGTTTCTGGATACCCAATCAGCCTGAGTCCGACTCGCCGAGGTATCGAGGCACGAATTTGCACGTGCTAAACAGAATATATTTGGGTATTCGCTCGACTGATGCACAACAAGCGTGCGTCTATGGCCGTCAAAGTCAAGTTGTCAATCCGCAGGTCTTCATGCGAGCTCCAACTCGATCAGCGAGTCCAGACTATGGGGGTGTCGCCAGATACCGGTTATCCTCAAACCCGCGCCTTCGTATAGCTTCGTATGTTCAGTCACTGTGCGATGTCTTGCTCCAAGAGACGCCATGAGCTCCCAATCGAGCGCAGTCTGCGGCCATGCCGCGCCCTGGTTTGGCACCACGAAGTCGTTGACCAGGACCTTGGAGTACCCTTTCTTCATGGCTGGGACAATCGCCTTCAAGATCTGCGTGTTTACGTCGTCGCTCCAGTCCTGGATAATCGAGTGGAAGTAGTACGCTCGAGCGCCTGCGCCTTGTCAACACAAACTCAAAAAACCGCCAAAAAAAAATGCGTACCTTTGACGGGCTGCTCAGTTAAGAAGTCGTGAGCCATCTTCTCCGCGCCCTCGCCTATCTGTGCGTGCTCGACAACCTCAGGTCTGTCCTGCAGCACGAGCTTACCCGGCAACGCGGAACCGAACGCCTCCCGTAATCCTTCAACATCATGGCCCACGCCGCCTCCTACGTCCACCAAAAACACGCCGTCACACTCCGCGCCTGCGATCAATTGTTCCTTGACGGGGTAAAACTCCGGCTCGAACCACCGCGGGCGGCCCTTGCTCCATGCGTCCATCATGCTGCCGAATCTCCGCCCCATCTCCTGGTCGAATTTCTGGAAGTACTCGAAGTAGTGGTAGCCCTTGCAGTTGAAGGCGTGCTGGAAAGGGCCGTCGGTCTGCGAGTTGGGCGTGGTGAAGCCGTGGGTTTGGAAGAAGCTGGGCATCTTCTGGTGGGCGGGCTGGAAGTTGTCGATGATGTAGAGGATCGTGTCTTGGTAAACGGGCTCGGCGAAGGATTTGGAGGTGGCGGTGGGTGCGAAGGTGTCGGGCGCGGTTTCGTTGACGGTGTTCATGGCTGCGAGATGGCGAAGCATGCGTCCTGGCTATGCGTTAGCTTTTCGCTGGATGAAGCTGGGTGGGATAGCGCACCCACGAGAACTGGATCTGTCTTGGGATCCGTCCTCGAGGCGATTTCAGCGGTCGTCTCGCCCACTGCATCGATGTCCTGCATGGCCTGGAAGAGCTTGATCTCGACGCCCATGCGGATGACGGAGAGATGCGCCGGTTGCGCCCACAGCAAGTGCAGCATGGTCTCGGAGGGGTGACTGAGCTCTGCGATGAGCTTCGAGCATGCGCCCAGCAGGCTCTCGCGCGCGCCCCGTTCGCCATTCTTCAAGCCTTCACCCAGCTTGGTGATGCTCTCGACAAGGGCGAGTGCACCCTGGGACGGCGGGGTATCGGCCATGGCGGAGGAATTTCAGTCGATCAGGGAGGAGCAGATTGTTACGGACGTACGTTCAGGACAAAGTCGCAATAGCACCGCGTCGGTGTGGGAGGAATGGACCCAAAACCCATGGCGGATGCAGCGTGCCGCCTTGCTATGCCCTGCTTTGCTTGTTGGCCAAAGGCGAGCCCCCGCTTTGCGTTGCTAAAGCGTGCGGTGCGGCTCGGCTCGGCTCCAAAATGCGGGAATTAGGCGACTTCGGCGGGAATCAGGGTAGAGGGGCCCGTCAAAGGGCCTCAGCATGCGCCGGCGCTCTTGGGAGCGCGCCATCACCTGACAGCAACTGTTCCGAGCTCCAAGGCGGCGTGTATCCAGACACCTCCACGCTGTCAGCGCCCGCATCCTGCGCATCACCCGCAGTACATTCCCTGGCGCCACCCGTATCTCGTGCGACAGCGGCCGCGGGGCCTCGTTGAGTGCGCGCAGCGTCGACTGCGGTCTCGCCAGTATGGATCAGCCTCGAGTAGACCCCAGTCCGGAAGTGGAGGCCCGCCCACATCCGCCAAACGACGCCCCAACACCAGGCTCCTCTGGCCGCGATGCTGGCTCCAGCCACGATGCGCCGGCATCCTCTGATGGCGCGCCTAAAGCAGAGGAGCATGCACACCAGGGCCCCGTTGACTCTGGCGTCGATGCGGGCTCTGCGTCCGAATACGACCAGGACAACAGCGGGGACCACCTGCTAGAGGCACACAGCGAAGACAACTTCAGTGATGAGGGGTACGCACAGCACACGTTTGACCGCGTCGTCTAGGATGGGCACTCACATTCCTCATAGGTACGATGGCTCCGATGCCTCTTCCTTCCTCTCGTCCATTCTATCCGAAGTGCGCCGCGGCGTCGAGATCGCGGGCCGCCAATATGCCAGCTATGGGAAGCACGAGTACGGCATGCCCATGGATGAGAAAGAGCTAGATCGCCAGGACCTGCAGCACCACAAGTACACGCTCCTCCTCAACGATCGGCTACACGTGACTCCCATCCCAGAAGAGCGTCTCCAGGACGCCGGCAGCCGCGTGCTCGATCTGGGCACTGGCACAGGCATCTGGGCAATGGATCTGGCAGATAAGTACCCCAACTGCGAAGTCATCGGCGTCGACATCGCGCCCACACAGCCGACCTTCGTTCCGCCAAATTGCATCTTCGAGATCGACGACGTGGAAGAGGACTGGCCGTATCGCGCAGCCCACTTCGACTTTATCCATGGGCGAGACCTCATGACCGCTGTGCGCGACTGGCCGCGCCTCATATCCCAAGCATACACTCATCTCAAGCCCGGCGGCTGGCTGCAGCTCGCTTCCACCATCCCCGGTGCGCTCTCCGACGACAACACGATTCCCCCAAACAGTGGGTACGTGGAGTCTGGACGCCTGTACTTCGAGATGGCGGAGAAGATGGGCGCACCTCTCGACGCACCACGGCAGTGGTCCTCCCAGATGACCGCCGCAGGTTTCACGAACGTACAAGACATCGTATACAAGCTGCCCATGGGCATGTGGCCGCGGTCGAAGCGATTACGCACAGTGGGCAAGCTGGAGCAGATTATGATCTTGGATGGCGGGTTTGAAGCATACATGTTGAGAGGCTATACGCAGATTCTAGGGGGCAGAGTGGAAGATTTGCAGATTGTCCTTGCGCTAGCAAGGAGGGAGATTAAGGATCCGGGAGTGCATACCTATGTGCAGTTTCATGTTACCTATGGGATGAAGCCGGAGTAGCATTGCAACACCACTGTGTGAAGACGTTCCATGATGTGGTGGGCACCAGGTACCTTTTGGATGGGCATCTGCTTTCAGCGCGGCTTGGTGGTGGCATTTGGGAGTCGAGGTTGGGCTGATTTTGGGCGGGCACAGCGCGTCGAACCATTCTTGTATATCTTGATTCCAACAAAAAGTATTTAACGCTTCGCCTCTGCCGGTTTTCGCGGTTTGGTATTCCAGTCCACAGCATTGCATACTTGTGTGTAAGGGACAGCGCTGTGGCTGTGTTGTATCCTTTGCAGGGCAAATGTAAAGTGGCGTGGCGCTTAGAAGGAGTTGACCAGAGTTGGTAGAAAGGGAGTGATGAGGATCCATTCTGCCATTTGCTTATGCTGCCCTTGTTCATAGCTGGTGTGGGTGGTATAAGAGGTACCAGTAACCTCTCGGCCACCTCATGGGAGATTGCCCTAAGAGCAAGTCCAACTCTATCCATCGAGCTTTTCTGGTGCTACTATCTTCCCTCACACCTTACGATCCCAGAATTTTGAATACATCTCATTATGAAACAAACAAGAGTATGGCTCCATCTCGAACGCCACCTTCTTCGGATTTAACTGCAGATGACGAAGAGGGTATTGATCTCACAACCCTAGAGAAACAGCAATTATCCCCTATCATCGAAAGCGCTCGCTGGAACCTTCTGCGTCACTATCGCTCAAAAGGCGAGGTTCTCAACCATGGTAATTCCGAGATGAAACTGCTCCCTGGCGACGGAAACAAGAAAGCTCTCCACGATTTCGAATTCGCGTGGAAAACCGCTGGGACAGTCCCGAAGATCCACCTTGTCAACGAAATTGATCACCCGATTACCATCTGTGGCACCAAGCTGGGTCCCCAGGACCGTGGTCCATCGGAGGCAAGGAATAACGCGTTGGTTGCTTTGGACTATAACGCAGAGGCGCTCAAGGAAGCCGTGTTTGGGTTGAAGCCCGCTAGGAATTTGCCGCTGTGGAAAGGCCGTTTTGGTGCTGAAAAGTACGACAGTTGGTACCACTATTTTGCCAGTCAGGGTCGGCCTTTCCACTGATGGGCAATGAGTTCAGGAGATAGGCACGATTTTCACCGTGGATATACCCATCCAGTATGTGCAAGGTCTACAGGATCTAAATGCAAAGAACAGCAAGGCGGATAGTCTGGCGGATGGACAGCCTGTGGATGGTGGCTCCAAAGTCAAAGCGGGTTAGGCAATTGTTGTCGATGTGGACAGAGCTTGCGGCGGAAATGCAGTGAGTGCTTAGATTTCATACACATACATGTACTTCTATTGAGCAGTTGCTTTATATTGGTCGTTCGCCCAGTAGTGATTTGAAACTTGTTTGCTCCCTGCAAATGTTTAGCACGCACCAGTCATTAAATGCCCTCTGTGCAGAAAAAGAGCCGATCTTCAATGATCTATGCACACACTGCCCTGATAATGGCCCCTAAGTATGCACCGGGCTGGGAAATTCGAGAACACGCAGAGCGCATTACAGGCCCATGGCATCTCCAGGATAAGACAGTATTCCGATCTGATGTGGACAGTGTCAGGTGGGACGATTCTTCCGAGCTCTGCACTATTTCGTTCAAAGAACGGCGTGGACCGTAGGGTTCGCCTGGAATCAGCCACCACGTTCGGGCGGAGTACGTATACCTGGCAGCGGGAATCCTCACCCGCCCACAAGTGCCACGAATACCTGGTCTGTCATCTTTTGCAGGACCCATGTTCCACACGACTCGATGGGACTATGAAGTCACGGCGGGCTCCCAGGTGAATCAGGTACTGTTGAGGCTTCGCGACAAGAGAGTAGCAGTCATTGGAACTGCAGCCACAGCGATTGGAGCTATACCAGAAATTGATAAATGTGCAAAAGAGCTGTTCGTGTTCCAGAGGGCACCTGCATACGTCAATCCTCGCAATCAAAGGGATACGAAACCCGAGGAATTCAAAGCCACTGTGGCACGAAATCGGGCTGGCAGTTCGATCGAGGGATCAATTAAAATAGCTTCCTGACTAAATCCATAAGACCAGAGCAGCCTAATATCGTCAGAGATGGCGAGTCCACGAGGTATTATTGGGCATTCACATACTGACAGCGCAGGGTGGAAGGATCAACCAGCTTACTGCGCCATGATGGGCTCCCCAAATCAAGCAGAACTAGATGCATCTTTCCCAGAAAGCATCGAGCGCCTTGTGACCAACTTCCACATCCTAGACCTTCCAAATATGGAAGCTGTTCGCTCGCGAGTTGATAAGTACGTTACAGAACCGAAGACGGCAGAGAGGCTGAAGCCATGGTACCCATTCTGGTGCAAAGGACCAACATTCAGCGACATCCGCGCTACTGGTGCCCGCTAGGGCTCTGGTGCCTTTTGGTGATTCAGGCACCTTTACTGGCGCTCTTAAAGGCTTCAACAGCCGCCTACGTTACATTATTTCTCGGTTCTGCGTACATATTCCAGCGCCTCTATCGACGCTAGTCGACTAGGATGGTCTTCTGCGAGCGCTTCTGCTTCTATCGCAACAACGCTCTCTAG